>NC_091076.1:55947931-56258189 GCF_032405125.1 Capricornis sumatraensis
CTTGCTTGCGGTGCCTGGGCTTCTTGCCGCCGAGGCTTCTCTTGCGGAGGAGCACCGGCTCCGGCCTATGATTTCAGTAGTGATGGCTCGAGGGCTGTGAAGGGCTCAGTAGCTGCGTTGCTCCGGCTCAGTCACTCCGAGGCATGTGGGATCTTCCTGGATCCCAGACCAGGGATCAAAGCCATGTCCACTGCACTGGCAGGCAGATTCTTAACCACTAGACCACCGGGGAAGTCCAGGAGGCAGATTTTTTTAAAAATATTTTTTTTAATTTTGGTTATGCTGGGTATTTGTTGCTGCGGGCAAGCTTCTTCTAATTGGTGTGGGCAGGGGCTCCCACCAGAAGCCTGGTGGTCACGGGCGTCTCATCGGGGTGGCTTTTCTTGTCGTGAAGCATGGGCTCCAGGAGCACTCCAGTGGTTGCACTGCGTGGGTTCAGTAGCTGTGGCTCGCAGGCGCTAGGGCACGGGCTCAGTTGTTGTGGCGAAAAGCTTTAGCTGCTCCCGCCAAGTGGGATCTTCCTGGACCAGGGCGCCAACCCGTGTTCCCCACACTGGCAGGCAGATCGCTATCCACGGCACCACCAGGGAAGTCCCTATCTTCTCTTTCTTGGACACTGCTGATTTTGATCAAAACATAGCTCCCAATATAGGGGTCTGCCCTTGGGTTTTCCCTTGTCCTTTGCCCCTGTCTCTGGGCAACCTCACTTATGCTTAGGGCTTTAAATGCCAACTCCATTCTGATGACTTCCAAGTCTTTAATTTCAGTTCAATCTCTTTCCTGAGTGCCAACCCGTTTAGTCTTATAAAACTTAATTTTTGTTGGTTAACATGTACATTTTACACTTAGCAACAGGTGTAAACTCTGAAACATCCATCAGAAAAGAATGTCCTTGAGGCACTTGCATAAGAGGATATCAGTACACATTCACACAGTGACATTTCAGACAGATAAGTGCCGTTATAGCAGGTCACCAAATAGGAAAGATAGAAAGCATGAGCAGAGAGCATGTGAAATGAAATACATATGTAGAGACTGACCGTCATCTGAAGCCAACCCATTTATATCCAGCTACTCATGAGATGTTTCCTCCTGGGTATTCCTAAGGGACCTCAAGCTCAATATACCCCAAACCGAACCCATACCATTCTCCCAAGCAAGTGTCCCCTCTTCCAGTTTCCATATACCTGGAGAGTCCTGGCTGGGACCAGCAGGTCACAGAATCCTCCCACTCCTTCTGTCTCTTTTCCTGTATCCTGTTGGTGGCCCAGTCCTGCAGAGGAGAGATTCTTGGAATAAGGTCTCCAAACCACTGTAGCAACTCCATCTGGAAACAAGTTAGAAATAACGATGCTTGGACTCCATCCTTGTTCACAACAAGCATCTTTGGGGCTGGGACCAGCAATCTGTGGTGTAACAAACCATCCATGTATTCTGGTGATGCTCTAAACTGACCTTGTTTATTAGCTCTCTAATTACTCCATTCCGGAAGCTCCTAAGTCAGGTCCTCCTCTTCTCGAATCTGAATGAGTACAATCATTTCCTAACCATGTACCTTTCTCCAGCTTCAGACCCCTATGAACTTCCTCCCCTTTCTTGCCAGCATGCTCCCTCCAAATGAAAATTTGATCATGTCTCTACCACACGTATTAGGTTGGTGCAAAAGTAATTCCATTTTGCAATGTTCCAAATAGGAAAAGAAGTACATCAAGGCTGTATATTGTCACCCTGTTTATTTAACGTATATGCAGAGTACATCATGAGAAACGCTGGGCTGGAAGAAGCACAAGCTGGAATCAAGATTGCCTGGGGAAATATCAATAACCTCAGATATGCAAATGACACCACCCTTATGGCAGAAAGTGAAGAACTAAAGAGCCTCTTGATGAAAGTGAAAGAGGAGAGTGAAAAAGTTGGCTTAAAACTCAACATTCAGAAACTAAGATCATGGCATCTGGTCCCATCACTTCTGGCAAATAGATGAGGAAATAGTGGAAACAGTGGCTGACTTTATTTTTCTGGGTTCCAAAATCACTGCAGATTGCAGTGATTTTGTGATTGCAGCAATGAATTTAAAAGACGGTTACTCCTTGGAAGGAAAGTCATGAACAACCTAGACAGCATATTAAAAAACAAAGACATTACTTTGCCAACAAAGGTCCGTCTAGTCAAGGCTATGGTTTTTCGAGTGGTCATGTATGGATGTGAGAGTTGGACTATAAAGAAAGCTGAATGCTGAAGAATTGATGCTTTTGAACTGTGGTGTTGGCGAAGACTCTTGAGAGTCCCTTGGACTGCAAGGAGATCCAAGCAGTCCATCCGAAAGGAGATCAGTCTTGGATGTTCATCGGAAGGACTGATGTTGAAGCTGAAACTCCAATACTTTGGCGACCTGATGTGAAGAGCTGACTCATTTGAAAAGACCCTGATGCTGGGAAAGATTGAGGACAGGAGGAGAAGGGGACAACAGAGGATGAGATGGTTGGATGGCATCACCGACTCAATGGACATGAGTTTGGGTGGACTCTGGGAGTTCGTGATGGACAGAGAGGCCTGGCATGCTGCGATTCATGGGGTCACAAAGAGTTGGACACAACTGAGTGACTGAACTGAACTGAATGTTGAACTTTGCCATTTGATATTGGAATACATTCATAAATAAATGTGGTTATGCTATACATCGTTTTAATGCACATTTCTCGCTTTTTTTTTTTTTGCCAATGACTTATTACTTGCTGTGTATTTTATATTTATTTTAGACTATGGAAGTGATGTTAGACAAAAAGCAAATTTGAGTAATTTTCTTATTCGAGTTCAAAATGGATTGTAAAGCAGCAGAGACCAGCTTGCAACACCAGTAACACATTTGGCCCAGGAACTGCTAAAGAATGTACAGTGCAGTGGTGGTTCAAGAAGCAACCTTGGCAAAGAAGGTTCAAGAAGCAACATCTTTGCAAAGAAGACAAGAGCCTTGAAGATGAGGGTGTGGTGGCTGGCCGCTGGATGTTGACAGTGACCAACTGAGAGCTATCATTGAAACGGATCCTCTTACAACTACATGAGAAGTTGCTGAAGAACTCAACATCGACTGTTTTACAGTCATTTGACATTTGAAGCAAATTGGAAAGGTGAAAAGATTCAATAAGTGGGTGCCTCATGAGCTGACTGAAAGTAAAAAAAAAAAAAAACCCATAGTTTTGAAGTGTTCCTTTCTCTTTTTCTGTGCAGCCACTGTGAACAGTTTCTCAATTGGATTGTGACATGTGATGAAAAGTGGATTTTATACAACAACTAGTGATGACCAGCTCAGTGGCTGGACCGAGAAGAAGCTCCAAAGCACTTCCCAAAGCCAAACTTGCACCACAAAAAGGTCATAGCCACTCTTTGATGGTCTGCTGCCCATCTGACCCACTACAGCTTTCTGAATCCTGGCAAAACCATTACATCTGAGAAGTATGCTCAGCAAACCAGTGAGATGCATTGAAAACTGCAATGCCTGCAGCCAGCACTGGTCAACAGAAAGGGCCCAATTCTTCTCCAGGACAACACCCGACCGTAGGTCACCCAGCCAATACTTCAAAAGTTGAACAAATTGGGCTATGAAGTTTTGCCTCATCTGCCATATTCACCTAACCTCTTGCCAACTGACTACCACTGCTTCAAGCATCCAAAAACTTTTTGCAGGAAAAATGCTTCCACAACCAATAGGAGGCAGAAAATGCTTTCCAAGTTTGTCAAACCCTGAAGCACAGACTTTCACATTACAGAAGTAAACAAATTTATTTCTCATTGGCAAAAATGTATTGATTGTAATGGTTCCTATTTTGATTAATAAAGATGTGTTTGAACCTAGTTATAATGATTTAAAATTAACAATCCAAAACTGCAATTACGTTTGCACCAACCTAATAACTTTCTTCAAAGTTTCCCCAGTGCCTAAGGGGCACTCTTCCCAAGAAAATATAATGTAGGCTCATAGAATTATTTAATGTGGCTACTAGAAAATTTTTTAAGTTGAAAAAGAAACGACTTCCCTAGTGGGGCAGTGGATGAGAATCTACCTGCCAGTGCAGGGAACGTGGGCTCACTCAGTCCCTGGTCCAGGAAGATCCCACCTGCCTCGGAGCAGCTAAGCCTGTGTGCCAGAACTGCTGAGCCCACGTGCTGCGACTCTTGAAGCCCAAGTGCCTCTAGGCATCTGTGTTCCGCAAGGAAAGGCCCTGCAATGAGCCACAGGGAAGAGTAACCCCCAACTAGAGGAAGCCCTCACGCGTCAGTGAAGACCCAGTGAAACTAAAGCTAATTAATTAAAAAAGAAAAAGAAAGAAAGAAACCGAAAGATCCCACACGCCACAAGTAATGATCCCAAGTGCTGCAACTAAGATCCAGCACAGCCAAATAAATAAATAAATATTATACAAATAAATGAATTTAAATCATGATGATTAAAATCCTATATATCTAAATATTATTTCAACAAGCAATTAATATAACTAATAAGGTACTTTACTTTTTTTCCCAAGTCATTGAAATCTGGTCTATATCTTCACGCTTACTGTGTATCTCATTTCAGATGTTTTCATGGAAAATATTCGGCTTATATTTAGATTTCATAAAATTTGCAAGTTGAAAGAGTTGAAAGAGTAGATGTACTTATCCAAGGTGCTCCAAATGTACTTACGGGTTTTTTGATAGCTGAATTGAATACCACTTTTAAAATTTAAATGAATTAAAAATGAACTGCTCAGTCAAGCGACCACATTTCTAATGCTCTCTAGTTGCACGCGGCAGCTATCTCAGTGCCCCCGCTCCCCGCCCTGCTTCCCTGAATGGTTCATCACAAGGAAGTGCATTTCCTGAGATACTTCAGTCGTTTCGTGCCTCAGGACCTCCCCCCATGACACCTCCTTCCCTTCAGTTCTCTCTCCCTCATCTCCTTCTTGATGTGACAAAACCCACTTATTTTTTAAAGTCAGCCCAAGAGACACCTCCTCCATTAAGCCTCCATCTCTGCTCCCCCGGACTGACCAATCCTTCTCTGAGCTGAACTGTATCAACTTCTAAGACTCATATAAATACCGAATTTTATTTACTTGCTCATATTTCTTTTTTTTAATTGAAAATTGTTCATTTTATATTGGCATATAGTTGAGTAACAATGTGTTACTTTCAGGTGTACAACAAAGTGAATCAGTTATACATATACATGTTTACATATCTCTTGTTGCTAGTTAGTAAACTCCTGAAATCTTGTTATTCATCTTCTTTTATCTGTAGCACCTAGAACACCACCCCAATGAACACACGAGTAATACCCAAGTTTGTGCCTTTTTGTTATCACATACTCTCCTCCACAGACCTGAAGGGCAGTGGTTCACTATCACTGAAGAATTAGTAAAAATTGTAGCTATGGGAGACGATGGATCTGTTACTTAATGTGATTGTATCAGAACATCACACTGTATATCTTAAATCATATTGTACAACCTAAATATATACACATTTTTTTAACAAAATATATTTTATTGAGGTATAGTTGACTTACAATGTTTCAGGTGCACAGCAAGGTGATTCAGTTATACAAATACATACATATTATTTTTGAAATTATTTTCCATCATAGGTTGTTACAAGGTGTTGACTCTGGTTCTCTATGCTATATGGTAAACCTTTGTTGCTTGTTGCATATTTATTTTTTAATTAGAAATCTAGCATTCTATTCACACTAGTCAAACAAATGGAATCAAAATGTCATAATTTTTTAAATTAGGCAAAAATTCATACGTTTTCTAAAATATGTATATTGTATTTATTTTTATATATGTATACAAAAGCTTTTCTGTTACACTTGATAAAGGCTT
The DNA here is from genome assembly GCF_032405125.1 of Capricornis sumatraensis. Taxonomy (NCBI): domain Eukaryota; kingdom Metazoa; phylum Chordata; class Mammalia; order Artiodactyla; family Bovidae; genus Capricornis; species Capricornis sumatraensis. Next base: position 55,953,793 of record NC_091076.1, read on the forward strand.
GAGGAAGATTAAAAACAAAGAAGAGATGGAGAAATTGGAGAACAAAAACTAAATGAAATGGGAGCACTGAATCTGAAATAGAAAAAGTGAAATAAACTAGGTAAAAATAAAAGATCATTGTATAGTACTTTTTTTTTTTTTTTAACATGACTGCTCATTAGAAACATATCTGGAGCTCTGGAGGAAAAAAGCAATACCTGAGCATTTGTATGTTTCAAAAAATTTCAATATAATTTTGATATGCAGCTTGATTTTATTTTTTAATTTTATTTTTAATTAGAGGATAATTACAATATTTTGACGGTTTCTGCCATACATCAACAAGAATCGGCCATAGGTTTACATATGTCTCCTCCCTCTTGAACCTCCCTCCCCATTCCTTCCCTCTAGGTTGTAACAAAGGACTGGGCAGCAAAACAGATACAGATAGAAAGAAGAGACATTTGGACACAGTGGGGGAGGAAAGGGTGGGCTGATTTGTGAGAGTAGCATTGGAACATAGACATTACCAGATGTAAAACAGATCACCAGTGGGAATTTGCTGTATGACACAGGGCACTCCCTACTTTTTGTTTTAGGATAAGGTCCTGTAATGTGATTCCTGGAGTAGTCGCAGCCTTCTTGAGACTATGAGGACACAAGCCTGAGGCACCTTGGTTTTAAAAAGCAATCACAGGTCTTTCTATTATATCCTAGTTTTGGTACTATAGAGTTCTATTATTTTTCTGTTGACCAATCATGACACAATGATATTAAGTGAGTAATAATAGTAATAATCACAATAGTAAAAGAAGTTTGTCAGTTTTCACAATCATCAGTCAAAAAATAAATGATAATTACAACTGCAAGCCATAATGGGAACATGATTAATTTAACAACATGAAATAATAACATTAATTACATACAAGTTGGTGGCGGAGGGGCACGTCAAGCAGAGTGATGTGGTAAGCGGAAATGCATACGTGCACATGTTTTCATCCACCCAGCCAGTCTTTGACTTTTGGTTGGTGCATTTAATCCATTTACATTCAAGGTAATTATCGATATGTATGATACTATTTGGAGAAGGCAATGGCACCCCACTCCAGTACTCTTGCCTGGAAAATCCCATGGATGGTGGAACCTGGTAGGCTACAGACCATGGGGTCGCAGAGTCGGACACGACTGAGCAACTTCACTTTCACATTTCATGATACTATTACTGTTTTCTTAATTGTTTGGGGTTTGTTTTCTTTACGTCTTTTCCTTCTGCTGTGTTTCCTGCCTAGAGAAGTTCCTTTAGCGTTTCTTGTAAAGCTGGTTTGGTGGTGCTGAATTCTCTTAATGTTTGCTTGTCTGGAAAACTTTCAGTTTCTTCATCAAATCTGAAGGAGAGTCTTGCTGGGTATTCTTGGTAGTAGGTTCTTTGCTTTCATTGCCTTAAATACATCATGCCATTCCCTTCTGGCTTGTAGAGTTTCTATTGAGAAATCAGCTGATAACCTGGTGAGGCTCCCTGGTATGTTATTTATTGTTTTCCCTTTTTGCTTTGAATAGTTTATCTTTAATTTTTGTCAGTTTGGTTACTATGTATCTTGGTGTGTTCCTCTTGGGACTCTTTTGGGGACTCTCTGTGCTTCCTGGACTTGACTGATTGTTTCCTCTTCCATGTTCAGGAAGTTTTCAGCTATTACCTCTTCAAATATTTTCTCAGGTCCTTTCTCTCTCCTTCTGGGACCCGTATAATATGAATGTTGGCATGTTTAGTGTTGTTCCAGAGGTCTGTTAGGTTGTCTTCATTTCTTTTCATTCTTTTTTTCTTTTGTGGCAGTGATGTACACCATTTTTTTCATCCAGATCATTTATCCATTCTTCTGCCTCAGTTATTCTGCTATTGATCCCTTCTAGTGTATTATTCATCTGTTTGTTCTTTAATTTTTCTAGGTCTTTGGTAAACAGTTTTTGCATCTGCTCAACCTTTGCTTCCATTCTTTCCCAGAGATCCTGGATCATCTTCACTATCATTAATCTGAATTATTTTTCTGGAAGGTTGCCTACCTCCACTTTATTTAGTTGTTTTTCTGGGACTTTATCTTGTCCCTTCATCTGGGACATAACTTGCTGCTTTGGTGTCATGAGTAACTTTCTGTAGTGTGTTTTTTTGTTTTAGCTGCTGCGAGACAGTGCTTTTTCTTGCTTCTTCTGTTTGCCCTCTGATGCATGAAGCTGAAGCTTGTGTAAGCTTCTTGATGGGAGGGACTGGTGGTGGGAGAAACTCGATCTTGCTCTGGTGGGCAGGGCTTTGCTCAGTAAAGCTTTAATCCAAATAGCTGCTGATGGTGGGGTTGCACTTCTCTTGTAGTTGTTTGGCCTGAGGTGACCCAGCCCTGGGATCTTTGGGCTCTATGCTAGGGTTAATGGCGACCTCCAAGAGAGTTTCCACCAAGACCTTCCAGTGTCCCCTTCCCTTGGGGCCCCTACTGACCCACGCCTCCACAGGAGGCCTTCCCACACTAGCAGGTAGTGGTGGTTCAGTCTCCTGTGGGTCCCTGCTCCTCTCCTCTGGGTCTTGGTGTGTGCACAACTTTGTTTGTGCCTTCCAAGATTGGAGTATCTGTTTCCCTCAGTCCTCTGGAAGGCCTATAACCATATCCCACTGGCCCTCAAAGCCCGATTCTCTGGGGATTCCCAGTCCCTTTGTCAGATCCCCAGGCTGGGAAGCCTGAAGCGGGCTTCAGAACCTTCACAAGAGCATGAGAACTTCTTCGATATTATTGTTCTCCAGTCTGTGGGTACACGATTTGATTTGATCGTGACTGTGTCCCTCCCACTATCTCACTGCAGCTTCTTTGTCTTTGGAGGTGGGGTATCTTTTTTTTTTGATGGACCTCCTGCCAATGGTTGTTCAACAGCTAGTTGCAATTTTGGTGCTCTTGCAGGAGATGAGCGGACGTCCTTCTACTCCACCATCTTGCTACAATTCTCATTTGAAAAATCATACTTCCATAAAACTGGAAAGGAAAATAAATAAAAATTTGGAAAAAACAAAAAACAAAAAAATAGTATTTGAGCTCTTGCAATTGTCATGTTATGGCAATGTTCCTAAAGTTGAAGGACAAGAGATGGGCTTTCTGCCTTGCCATTTGTTCATTCTCCAAAGGTGATAGGCACACTGCTGAGTGTTCCCTTCACAACGGAATTAGAAAGAGAAGACTGTAAGCTCTGGTGATTGTTATCTTTCTCTGGTTTTCCTGGACTCAGTGCTTTAACTTCTCTGAGTCTTGGTGTCCTCCTCTGTAAAATGGTGATGAGTACGTGCTCAGTCACTTCAGTCATATCTGACTCTTCGTAACCCTACGGACTGTAGCCCGCCAGCCCCTCTGTCCGTGGGATTCTCCAGGCAAAAATATTGCAGTGGGCTGCCATGCCCTCCTCCAGGGGATCTTCCTGAACCTGCATCTCCTGCATTGCAGGCCGATTCTTTACCCACTGAGCCACTTGGGAAGCCCTAAAATGCATGATAACCTAATGCACTAAAGAATATAAAATGTGCCATAAACTGGAGTTAAGCAAACATAAGGTCCTATTATCATTTACTCTCACAAGGTCACTGACAAAGGTGAGAAGAGAGGAAACGCCTCCTTTATGCAGGAGGCTGTACTGCCTGTGGAGGCAGGTAGGAAGTGAGGTGCGTGGATGAGGCGTGGATGAAGTCACGGCTGTCTCATCCTGCTTCTTCATCACATTTTGTCTCTAGAGGGAGGAGATGCCGCTTTGCATTCTCATTGGTTCTGAGAGTTACCAATTCCTATGTCTGGCTTTTTCCCCTCCAAACCTTCTTTTACTGTCCTGAGATCTTTCTATATACAGGCCGCTACATAAAAGATTTCTGAAGTTCAAGATAGGACTGAAAAGCAAGAATAACATTGTCAAATTATTGGGAGTTAAGATTGTCAGGTGTAAGCTGTAATGATTTAGCTCAGGATACTTGCTGAGCTGGGGACTTCCCTGGTGGCTCAGCAGTAAAGAATCCACCTGCCAATGCAGAAAATGCGGGTTTGATTCCTGGGTCAGGAAGATCCCCTGGGGAAGGAACTGGCGACCCACTCCAGTATTCTTGCCTGGGAAATCCCATGGCAGAGGAGCCTGGTGGGCCACAGTCCATGGGGTCACAAAGAGTTGGACACAACTTAGCAACTCAACAACAAAACGACAACAGCTTGCTGAGCTGGATTCCCTCTGCCCGCCTTCATCTCCTAAGGGGAAGAACGTGACAGGGTTGGAAGGAAAATAAGACAGCATGTGGCAAGTGTACCGGAGAAGGGGCGCTTCTCCCCAGAGTCAGCTTCAAAGGGGGTGGGATGGGTGGCCCTGGAAGAGTGTGAGTTCCAGCAGTGGGGGGCCCTGCCCTAGGCCTGTGCCCCAGTGGCTCCTTACACGCCTGTGGCTTGAGAGCAGAAAGGAGATATCATAATGCCAGAGGCTGAGAGCAGAGAGAGTCCAAAGCAGCCAGTGTCTCAGTTTCCTAAGCTCCAGGGAGCCTTCCTAGGGAGACGCTCTCATTTCCCAGTGTGTCCAAACATGAGTATGAGAGAACTGGTAGACCTGACGGTGTCTGCGTCATGATGGGGGAGCTGGTCCGCCAGCCACACTGGAGGTCAAGCAGAGGCCAGCACAGCGCTGACAGGTGCCCCCCACCCCCCCACCGTCTGATGCCTCCCCCACCGCTAATGCCCACTCACTGTGTGATGCTCAGAACTCAGAGGTAGTCCTCACAACTGCTTGGAAGGAAAGGTAGAAGACATGGGATTAACCAGGACAGCCTGGAACTGGCTTGGCTAAGAATTCAGTCAGAAGTGGGTAAGGCAGGGATTGGAGACTTTTATAGAGATGAAGTCAAGTTACACAAAATAAAGTAAGGATGCAATTAGAAAAAGCCTATGCACAGCAATAAAGACCAAGTGCAACCAAAAATTAAATGCATGTGATAGTCTTTTAGTCATGTCTCACTCTGCGGCCCCATGGACTGTAGCCCGCCAGGCTTCGCTGTCCTTGGGATTTCTCAGGCAAGAATACAGGAGTGGGTTGCCATTTCCTTCTCCAGGGCATTTTTCCAACCCAGGGATTGAACCTGTGTCTCCTGTATTGAAGGCAGATTCTTTACTGTCTGAGCCACCATGGAAGCACCAAAACATAAATAAATAAAAATTAAAAAAAAAAAAGTGGGGGAGAATAACCAATTTACCCTGTAGAAGAATTCCAGATAATTAATGTTGATATTCTGCCCTCAAGAGGGGCAGCCAACTCCCCGCTCCCTAGTGTGGGTTGTGCGTGTGCATGGTGACTTTTCAATTTGGACGTGCCACACAGCATGCAGAATCCTAGTCCCTGACTGGAGATCACACGCAGGGCACTGGGTTCTAGGAGTGCCCTAGAGTGTAGAGTCTTAACACTGGATCACCAGGGAAGTCCTGGCATGGTGACTTTCTTCCCAAGAGTGTAGGGTGGGAAAAGAGGGAAAAGGGTAACCTGCCAGTGGAGAAAGCCAACAAGCAATGGCTCAGCCAGGTGGACCCAGGTCAACGTCAGCAGTGGTAGGTCGTGTTGATAGTAGGCGCTCCTGGGATGACATGATGAGAATGGCACTTTGCATCTGCCGATTCCCCTCTCCAGACCCACAACCCTGTCTAACCATGTGATAAACATCAGACACATCCCAGACAAGGAACATTCTACGGCTACCTGATTCATCCTCCTCAAAACCGTCAAGGTCGTGACAAACAAGGGAAAACTGAGAAGCTCACAGCTGCGAGGAGCCTGCGGAGACATGATGACTCAGTGTATCTTGGATGGGATCCTGGACCAGATAAAGGGCATTAGACAAAAACTAGGGCGATCTGGATCAAGTATAGACTTAGTTAATCGTGATTAAGCAGTTTTGATTCATTAATTATGGCTAATACACCATTCTAGTGGAAGATGTTAATAAGAGGGAAAGCTGGGTGAGGGGGTATATGGGAACTCAATACTGTTGTGAGGTTTTGCAAATCTCAAATGATTCTAAATTTAAAGGTCTATGGGAAATATATGAATCTTTTAAAAAAAGATTAATTGGGACTTCCCTGGTTGTCCAGTGGCTAATACTCTGTGCATGCATTGCAGAGGGCACAGATTTGATCCCTGCCCATGAAAGTTCCACCTGTTGTACAGTGCAGCCAAATAAATAAATATATCAATTACATAGTGAAAAACACTGCTGGGCATTTATTGCTGGCGTTATCAGGGTAGGGGTGAGAGGAAGGCACTATACAAGAATTTATCCTATTTTCCTGTGAGTCAAGTGGAAGTCAGTCAGTTTTGGTTGAAGTAACACAGAAAAGAGCTTTTCTATTCCTGTCACAAATATGTGGCCCCTCCAGTGCCTGGCTGATTCTGGATGAACACTTTTTCTGCACCATCGTCTCCACAATCTTTGCTCTCTGATGTTAATAACTCTGGTAGCAGCTCTTTGGCTGTTCCTTGAGCCAGAATATGTACTACATCAGCTAGCTTCTTTTCAGAATCCAGAAAAGAGTGGAAGATTGGAAGTCAGAGTACCTTTGAGTGTCACCTGATCACTATGCTCTTCGACTTGACTTTTCTCATTCCTTACTTTAGCCATGAACTGATGATAATGATGGTCCCAGGGTAGTACAAACTTAAATGGTGGAAGGTATGTGAAAGCATTCTGTGACCTAGAAAGGGCTGTGATATTTTATTTTAGAACGTGCTTCTCTTCTGGGAGACTAGGACTTCCTGTGTCTCATCCTCTTTTAAGCAGCGCTCTGGCTTATTCACTCGATTCAGCTCTACAGACATTTGTCAAGGATCATTAACACGTCAGGCACATGAAGTGCCTCACCTGGGTAATGGTGTCCCTGAAAAAGTAAGAAGTGGAGAAACTCAGGTTTGTCAGAATCTCCATGGCTTGGAAGAGTTGCATGTGGTTGCAGGGACAAGCTGCTTGGGTGGGTATTATAAACCCACAAAAGGCATTTGTGAGTCTTGATGCCTTTGGTTGCTGGACATCGAAAACCTGAATCAAAATGGCCTAGATAAGCTGTTGGTTCACCTAACTGGGAGGTCCAGTGTTAGGAGGTCTTCAGGGTTCCATGATACAGTGGTTTAACCACGGCATCAAGGGTACAGTTTTTCCTTTTTCTGTTATCTGTAGTGATGGCTTCATCCTGTAACTAGCTCCTTTCAGGGTATGGGATGGCTGCCAGCAGCAAGTGGAGTTCTTAGCTTCCTTGTTCGTGATAAAGCAGGATGGGGAGGGCACTCACACCTTGTGACCTTGACCGTCCTATCTTAATTAGCCACCCCCACCTCCTGTCTCTTTCTCTAACCTCTCTGCATTCTTCCTTTCACAGTTTGAACTATTATTTACTTTGCTATTTTGCTCATTATTTATTTATATGTTTACTCATTTATAGTCAGCTCCCTGTCTGGAATATCAGCTTCACGGGGTCATGGATTTCATCTTGTTCACAATGGTCCTTGACCCACCTTCTAAGCAGAGTGGGGATCCTCCTTGACCTACGAGAGAGGCTGAGCCTGCAAGGGGGGGGGGGTTCCCCTTTCCTGCCTCCTTCCTAAGTCCACAGTGCTTGCCTGGGTCCTGACCGCTTGGTGGAAGTCAAGATGTTACTGGAATTAAGACGATCACAAGTGCCACTTTGAAGAGGTCTTTCCCAATAAAGCATCTTGAGTTGGTTTAGTTTGGTTAGAAAAACAGAACTGTTGACCAGAGAAATCTGGGAAAGCTGGGAAGACAAGGTTGATGGACAAATTGTCCCTCAAGGGAGAAGGGCAGCAAGGTCAAATGGGTGAAAAATCAAAGAGGCACAAAGTCAGAGCAGAGGGGGGGCCATGGTAGGGCTTCTCTCCCACAAACCTCTGTCTACATTCCTGAGCATACTAATTGCACTTTTGCATGGCGATGCTCCAAGGATCCTATGGAAGATTAATAATAGTTCTTCACAGTTTTAGAGCATTTCAGAACTTATAAGACATATTCCCAGACATTATCTCACTTCATTGTCACAGCCATTCTGTGCGGTTGGCTTGATCACTCCTCTTTTGCAAGCAAAGAAACCAAACCTCAGAGCGACTTTCCAAAAGCCATGAAGTTCAGAAGAGGAAAAAACTGGGTACAGACATTTTCCTTCAAGTCTTGAGTTCACGCTGCCTCAGTGCAGTTGAAGAAAAATGGGCTAATGATTTCCTACTGAAAACACATCCTTAGGCCTAGGCTTTTTTATTTTGCATTATTTATCATTCCATTTAGTACTGAGTTGCTCTGTACTTTTATATACATATGTACTTTTCCATAACAGAAGAGTTAAAAAATTAAAAGGATGGGGTTGAGTGGCTTGGTGCACCCCCAGCAGAGAGAACCACGGGAAGGTCAGGCCCCAAGGAAGTCGGGTGCTGAAGGGTTTGGGCTTCAGTGCTTTAAGATTTGACTTTAAAAAAGAAACGAGAAGAGAACATTTGGGAATAAGAAATAAGAAAAATCACGTGCATGCACAAGCAGCTAAAAAAAAAACACACACACAAAGGGATGAGTTGTTCCCTCTGGGTTTTATAGTCTCTTGCCAGATCATTTAATTATGTTTCTATTCTTTTTTTCCCAAATTTAATTTTCCCCCAGACTTAAATAAGGAGCAGCTGATGCTTCATAGAAGACTTTGTGGAGCAGCCTTTCAGGAGGTGTTATCTGCAGGTCCTGGCTTGATGTCCATTTCACTGTGTGATCTTGGGTTATTATTTCCCTCCTAAGAGGTTCACTTTCTTTGACTGTAACAAAGAAATAATACTGTTTACCACCAAATGACCTCCCAAGAAAACTGAGAAAGAAGGCAGGGTGATAGCCATGAAGGCACTTGGAAATTTTCCAAAGTAGAATGTCTTAAGCTGGGAGATGTTTATTATTAGAGTATTCCTTGGATTCACCTGAGTTTGTGGGTTACTACAGTCCAGGCCTCTGGCAGCCACTGCTGCCCTGGAATTAAAGTTGAAAGGACTTAAGTGGTCAACCTGCCTGGGATCTCAGAGTTTCTGAAGCTGGATGTCTTCTGGTTGATTTGGTTGGTTGGACACAGATTTCATCCCAGGAGGTATTATCAATTTGCACAGATGAGTCAGGAAGCAGAGTGTCCTGAGAAAGAGATGTGGTCAGTCCTTGATTATACATGCTAAGGGGCAGATCATAATCTCAAAGAACAGATCATCTCAAGGAGTGGGATTATTTATCTATTGGCGATACCTTGGCATTCAGGATCTTAGTTCCTTGAGTATGGATGAAAGCCACACCCCTTGCATTGGAAGTCTTAATCACTGGACCACCAGGGAAGTTCTAAGGAATGGGATCATTTTAATTCAACATTGCAATAATACAATTTTTTTTTTTTTTTACCTCCTTAACTTTGTTGCTCAGGCTTGACTTTGTAAAATGGAAGAGGGTTGATCAAGATAGATTTTGGGTCACGTGGGGTTACTAAGCCTGGCTCAAAACTCACCTTTCTTGCTTTCACTTTCAAAGGCTTCAGGACAGGTGCTGTTGGCTTATCTTGTAACAGGAGGGAAAGGGGCAGGGCAAAACTTCTGAAAGAATGACATAGCCCAAGGACAAAACATAAAGTGATTAGAATCAAACGGGTCCAAGATGGCAGACAGGTTGACTTTGATTAGACCTTGATCCTCAGTCAGCAAGCTAAATACACACCCAGAGGTGCCATGATAATTTCAAGGCACTGTCAAAAGACCAAGGAGTGGCCCAATTCCTGGAAATCTCCACCCCTTCTCCAAAATAGATGGAATAATCCTCCCACTCATTCAGTTCAGTCGCTCAGTCCTGTCCAACTCTTTGTGACCCCATGAATCACAGCATGCCAGGTCTCCCTGTCCATCACCAACTCCCAGAGTTTACTCAAACCCATGTCCATTGAGTCAGTGATGTCATCCAACCATCTCATCCTCTGTTGTCCCCTTCTCTTCCTGCCTTCAATCTTTCCCAGCATCAGGGTCTTTTCCATCAGCTCTACGCATGAGGTGGCCAAAATACTGGAGTTTCAGCTTCAGCATCAGTATTTCCAATGAAAATTCAGGACTGATTTCCTTTAAGATGGACTGGTTGGATCTCCTTGCAGTCCAAGGGACTCTCAAGAGTCTTTTCCAACACCACAGTTCAAAAGCATCAATTCTTCGGTGCTCAGCTTTCTTCACAGTCCAACTCTCACATCCATACATGACCACTGGAAAAACCATAGCCTTGACTAGACGGACCTTTGCTGGCAAAGTAATGTCTCTGCTTTTGAATATGCTATGTAGGTTGGTCATAACTTTCCTTCCAAGGAGTAAGCGTCTTTTAATTTGATGGCTGTAATCACCATCTGCAGTGATTTGGGAGCTCAAAAAAAATAAAGTCTGACACTATCCCACTCATTAAGTTCAGTTCAGTTCAGTCGCTCAGTCGTGTCCGACTCTTTGCGACCCCATGAATCGCAGCACGCCAGGCCTCCCTGTCCATCACCATCTCCCGGAGTTCACTCAGACTCATGTCCATCGAGTCCGTGATGTCATCCAGCCATCTCATCCTCGGTCGTCCCCTTCTCCTGCCCCCAATCCCTCCCAGCATCAGAGTCTTTTCCAATGAGTCAACTCTTCGCATGAGGTGGCCAAAGTACTAGAGGTTCAGCTTTAGCATCATTCCTTCCAAAGAAATCCCAGGGTTGATCTCCTTCAGAATGGACTGGTTGGATCTCCTTGCAGTCCAAGGGACTCTCAAGAGTCTTCTCCAACCCCACAGTTCAAAAGCATCAATTCTTCAGCGCTCTGCCTTCCTCACAGTCCAACTCTCACATCCATACATGACCACAGGAAAAACCATAGCCTTGACTAGACAGACCTTAGTTGGCAAAGTAATGTCTCTGCTTTTGAATATACTGTCTAGGTTGGTCATAACTTTTCTTCCAAGGAGTAAGGGTCTTTTAAGTTCATGGCTGCAGTCACTATCTGCAGTGATTTGGGAGCCCCCCAAAATAAAATCTGACACTGTTTCCACTGTTTCCCCATCTATTTCCCATGAAGTGATGGGACCGGATGCCATGATCTTTGTTTTCTGAATGTTGAGCTTTAGGCCAACTTTTTCACTCTTCACTTTCACTTTCATCAAGAGGCTTTTTAGTTCCTCTTCACTTTCTGCCATAAGGGTGGTGTCATCTGCATATCTGAGGTTATTGATCTTTCTCCCGGCAATCTTGATTCCAGCTTGTTTCTTCCAGTCCAGCGTTTCTCATGATGTACTCTGCATAGAAGTTAAATAAGCAGGGTGACAATATACAGCCTTCACATACTCCTTTTCCTATTTGGTCCCACTCATTAGCATATGAAATTGCCCAGCCTATAAAAACTAAGCATGCCACATTTCACTCACTGTCTGCGATTGCCCACAGTCTGTCTGTGGAGTGTGCTTCTCTCTGAATCTGAATATGTACATTTCTTACCTCACTTTGTCTCTCACTGAATTCCTTCTGTGATGAGACATCAAGGATCTGAGCTTCATTAGGTCCTGAAACCATGCACCGTGGGTTTTGGCTGGGTTTGAGTCCCAGACACATGGGTTCAAGTTCCAAGCAGGGTTTTGACCAGGTTTGTGTCCCAGCCACATGGGTTCAAGTCCCAGACTGGGTTTTGGCTGGGTTTGAGTCCAGCACATGGGTCCCAATCATGGGTCCCAATGGTTTTAATCTGACAGCCTGGTTTCTAAGTTTCTTCTCAAGAAGATGTTCTTTCAACAAATGCTCCCTTCAGTGCCATTAACCATCAATACTTCATTTAATCATTCATTCATTTGCTTATTCAATGTATGCTCCAAGTAGCTCCTATGTGTTGAGTACTTCTTAGGGATCAGGTGTACAAAGATTAGAAACCTTCCTTTACCTTGAGGTCTGTTGTGGGCAACGGATGAGTCCCATATGGTGTGATTAATAGCTGTCACAGTGGAATGCCTTTGGTGACTGTGAAGGAGGAGCCCTTTCTAAACCTAGCGGAGACTTCCAGGAGGAGTTAACACTTGGACTTGAAGCCTCAGTAGGAATTTTTCATGTGGATGGATAAAAGTGATGGTGGAGTGAGGGAAAGCATTCCAAGAGGAGGGCACAGCATGTACAAAGGCATGCAGGCATGAAACAGCAGTGGTATATTTGAGGAACAGCTAGTATTCTGATTGGCCAGAGGGTACCTGTGGATTGCCGGTAGAGGAGTCCAGGTAAGTAGGTGCCAGATCCAGCACCAGGCTTATCCTGAAGGACATGGGAAACCACTTCTGGGAGTCAAGTCATTCTCATTTTAGAAAGAATGCTCTGGCAGGAATGTACAGACTAGGATAGAGACATGTGAGATTGAAGGAATGGGGTGGATGCTCTGTTGGAGCTTTGGAAACAGGAGGGAAGGGGACAGGGCAAGTCTGTAAAAGAATGACATAGCCCGAGGATGTGACATAAACTGATTAGAACCAGATAGGTCCAAGATGGTGGATAAGGCTACGGCTAGGCCTTGAGCCTCAGTGTATGCTCGTTGTAATACATCAACAAGCTAAATGACATACTCACCGGCACCATGACAGTTCCAAGGCTAAGTGTAAAGACAAAAAGTGGTGGCGGCCCAGTTCCTGGAAGTCTCTGCCCCTTTCCTGTGACTCAGATGGTGAAGAATTGCCCGTGATGAAGAAGACCCAGGTTTGATCCCTGACGCAGGAAGATCCCCTGGAGGAGGGCATGGCAACCCACTCCAGTATTCTTGCTCGGAAAATTCCATGGACAGAGGAGCCTGATGGGCTATAGTCCGTGGGGTCACAAAGAGTTGGGTTTGACTGAGTGACTAACACTTTCACACTTTCCCCCAAATAGTGGGAATAATCCTCCCACTCTTTAACCTGTGAAATTACCCAGCCTATAAAAACTGGCAACCCCACACCCTGGTGCTGCTCTCGTTTTCTGAGATGGCCCGCACCCTGTCTCTGGAGTGTGTTTCACTCCAAATAAATCCACTTCTTACCTATCACTTTCTCTCACTGGATTCTTTCTGTGATGAGACATCAAGAACCTGAGCTTCATTAAGTTCCAAGACTGGGTGTGATCTCAGTTAAAAGACTGTGGGTTCAAGTCCCAGTGTGGGTTTTGGCTGGATTCAAGCCCTAGCCCATGGGTTCAAGTCCCAGCCCATGGGTTCAAGTCCCAGTGAGAGGTTCACGGTTTCACTTTTATGGTAAATGAGCTGAGAATGGATAAAGGCCTCTTTATGAGACTAAGGAGCTGGTGGAAGGTGGGGGACAGACGTGAGGGAGGGGAGTCTAGACTGACTGCCCAGTTCCTGGCTTAGGTGACTGTGATGACCAGCCTGCTGGCTTACATAGGAAACACAGGGGGAGAATCAGGCTTGGGAGGAAGTTGATTTATTTCGCTTTGAAAAGACTGAGGTGAGTATGGGACATCAACGTAGAAATAGCCAGTATGCAAGACACGAGAGTGTTTAGGGCTAGACACCCTCATGTGGGCATCAGTGAGGTCACCCAGGGTGAGCAGGGAGGGAGAGGAAGCAGGAGGGCCACAGAGGACCCCAGGTATCTGATGGTCGTTCAGTTGCTAAACTGTGTCCAGCTCTTTGTGACCCCATGGACGGCAGCACGCCAGGCTCCTCTGTGGTCTACTATCTACTGGAGTTTGTTCCAATTCAGATCCTTTGAGTTGGTGATGCCATCTAACCATCTTTTCAGGAAACTGATGTTTTAGGTGAAGTAGAGCAAGACAATCCAGGAAAGAAGGCTGAGTAAGAGAAGTCAGAAGTGCACGGGGAACTGGGAGGCAGCATGTTAGGGAGGCCAGGGAGGATTTCAGAAGAGACACTGGACTGAGCTGTCAGGTTCCTAGGGAGGGTAAGTCTGATAAAAACCAAAAGTAAGGGGCCTGGTTGGCAGAGCAAGGCCTGTAACATCACTGATGGGCTTGAGCCTTAGCGAGGAGGAGGGCTGCCCTTCACTGACAGGGGAGATGGAAAGAGCTGGGAAGGAGAACCTCCTCGTTCTAGTTCCTCAGGTCAGTTTAGTCCAGTCACTTGGTTGTGTCTGACTCTTTGCAACCCCATGAACCACAGCACGCCAGGTCTCCCTGTCCATCACCAACTCCCGGAGTTTACTCAAACCCATGTCCATCGAGTCAGTGATATCATCCAACCATCTCATCCTCTGTCGTCCCCTTCTCTTCCCGCCTTCAATATTTCCCAGCATCAGGGTCTTTTCCAATGAGTCAGCTCTTCACATCGGGTGGCCAAAATACTGGAGTTTCAGCTTCAGCATCAGTATTTCCAATGAAAATTCAGGACTGATTTCCTTTAGGATGGACTGATTGGATCTCCTTGCAATCCAAGGGACTCTCAAGAGTCTTCTCCAACACCATAGTTATAGTCCAACTCTCACATCCATACATGATTACTGGAAATACCATAGCTTTAACTAGAAGGACCTTTGTCGGCAAAGTAATGTCTCTGCTTTTTAATATGCTGTCTAGGTTGGTCATAGCTTTTCTTCCAAGGAGCAAGTGTCTTTTAATTTCATGGCTGCAATCACCATCTGCAGTGATTTTGGAGCCCCTCAAAGTCTCTCACTGTTTCCATTGTTTCCCCATCTATTTGCCAGGAAGTGATGGGACCAGATGCCATGATCTTAGTTTTCTGGATGTTGAGTTTTAAGCCAACTTTTTCACTCTCCTCTTTTACTTTCCTCAAGAGGCTCTTTAGTTCTTCTTTGCTTTCTGCCATAAGGGTGGTGTTCCTAGCTAGTAGCTAGTCGACATTCTCCAGGGCACCTCTGATGAGGAAGAACTTTTGGGAATGGAATTCAGCGCCTCCTGATTGTCAGGTCCTGTGTTAGACATTTCATGCAAATAATCTCACCATAGCCCTAGGAGGGGACAGCATAATCTCTCTTTTCAAACAGAGGACATCAAGGCTCATTCAAGTCACTTATTCCTCTCTTTTCCACCGGCCAGGTCACAGCCTCCAAAGATCTGTGAAGAGCCAGGCCTTTATCTCTCATTGGCTCAAGTTGCTAAAGCTGATAACGAAAAAAGATAGTCTTGGGCCAGACACAGGGTAGATTTCCACCACTGAGGCCACCACAGAAGCAAGTTAAATCAATGGGCAGAAGAGAGATAAAATACTGTACAAAGCAGCTTTCTTTTCCGGGAGCAAAGATCAGCTAGGGAGGGGTGGAGGTGAGGGCAGGTAGGGGAGAAAGTCTGCGAATCTCCCTCTTAAACAATCAGACAGTTCAAGGCTGCTTGAGAGGAAATACACGGGCCCACGTTTTATTTCTAAGATTGGTGCTCATTTTTAAATTAGTACTTTTACAGTGTTTGACTATCTTCCAAGATTGGTTTTATTGCTAAAATCTGCATTTTAAAGATAAACCAAGACCCGGGGTCTTGCACATGTGCTTTTCTGCTATTTAGGAGCCCAGACTCAGTTCATTATTGAGAGCGCAGCACTGGGATCTCTCTAGAAGATCCCTCAAAGAATTCCAGTGCTAATCACAACACCAAACATGTGCCCACGGACGTTACAGTGGCTTCCAAAGCCCTGTATATCCACCATTCAGTTCCCCTTTTAAAGGAAAAATAATCCATGACATTTGTTAAAGTGGAGTAGACAGAGTTTCAGAGGCTACTGCAATGGGGTTTTGGAGTAAGGGCCACTAAGCTCAATACAATGACTGGGGGGAAGTTCCAGTCAAGGAATGGGGCTGGGGGCAGGAGGGGGGTGGTCAGCGGGTGGATAATGACTGAGCAGGCCAGAGTTGTAAGATACCAGTGCCGGGGGATGAGGAATTTCATTAGCTCCCAAGGGTAAGGCTTTTCCCTTTAACTGACCCAGCAGGATTCATGCTAAGACTGGACTAAACAGGCCAAGGACAGAGCCTGAGGTCAGGGACTTGTCAGAAAGGGAACTCGGGAGGCTGAATAGAGCTCGGTCAAAGGAGACGGGCTCTGTCAGCCTCCCTGACTTCGTTGCCGAGAGTGCTCCCTGCTCACAGGGCTCCTCCCGGCCTCCTCTGTGCCTGCGCAGTCCCTCCCCAGGAAGGCCATTCGCTGCGGGAATCGGCCTCGCGGGTCCTTACAGTCGCCCCTCCCAGAGAGCGCCTGTCTGTGAGCGCAGGCCCACCCGTCCCCACGCCCCCCGCCTCTCTCCTTCCTCCTGACACCATCTGCCATGCCGTTTACTTGTACATTTTGTTTATAGTCCCGTTCTCCTCCAGGAGAATGTTAGTCCCATGAGGCAGGAATTCACTGTCTCCCCAGTACCTGGAACGGCATCTGGCATGTCGGAGGGCCTCACGCTTTGTTGAATGCATTGGATGCCTGGATGCTGACGGTCTCCATAATACCTTCAGATCTTGATTATCTACGTCCACAGCAAAGGATGACAGTCCCCAGTGTCGGAAGACCCTTCCGACCAACTCATAGCTTACTTTTAGCAGGTGTTATTTCAACTTTTATACAATAACCCAAGAATTACCTCAGATGTTGCTCAGTCACTCAGTTGTGTTCGATTGTTTGTGACCCCATGGACTGCAGCACGCCAGGCTTCCCTGTCCTTCACCATCTCCTGGAGTTTGCTCAGACTCATGTCCATCGAGTCGGTGATGCCATCCAACCATCTCATCCTCTGTTGTCCCTTTCTCCTCTTGTCTTCAATCTTTCCCAGCATCAGGGTCTTTTCCAATGAGTCAGCTCTTTGCATCACGTGGCCAAAGTATTGGAGCTTCAGGTCAGATGAACCATGGAATATTTGCCACCCATAAGAATTCTAAGGTATTATGTGCTTAGGAGGGGTTGAAAATGGGAAAAGGAAACCCAGAAATATTGGAACAAAGAAACCCATCTAGGACTTTGCTGCAGAACACTTCACATGCATACAGGGTCATCTTCCTCAATTGCCAGAGGAATAGATGAGTGCCCCACCCTCCTTTTGTCAAAATCTTGGCTCTCTGTGTACTAATGAGAAACAGAAATACAGACACAGCTATGGAGAAGGAAACAGTGGCTTTATTTCTTTGCCAGGCTAAGGGGGTACACAGTAGGCTAGTGCCTCAAGAATTGTGCCCCTTTCCTGGTGAAGTGGTGGTGTTCAGTCACGGATTCCTGACTCTTTTGTGACCCCATGGACTGCAGCCTGCCAGGTTTCTCTGTCCATGAGATTTCCCAGGCAAGAATACTGAAGTGGGTTGCCATTTCCTTCTCCAGGGGATCTTCCCAACCCAGGGATCAAACCCACTTTGGCAGTCAGAGTCATTACCACTGAGCCACCATGGTAACCTGAATAGAAAGAGATTGTCTATTTAGGCAGGCGAATGTGATAAGGATCAAGGCAGTGATAGTCTACTTCTGTTTTCTGCAAGTTTCAGAAGGGTGGGGCTGCTGACAACATTAGGGTGTGTGCAGGGTCCAGGTGGTCCAATCTCCTAATCTTGATGAGTTTTCCTTGAATCCTGTGGTTTTGTGGCTGCTCCTCCCTTGATTAGCAACTGTTTGAATCTGCTCTTTTGGAACTCAGAGAAGGTCATGGAGGCTGGAGTCTTGCCTATAAGAAATGGTGAACAAAAAGGCCATTGTGCCTGGGAGTCCCACAGCGATCTGCTCAGCATCACGCCCTCTCTCCTCCCGAGAGGTCCTGTACAACAGGCCCTTAGTAGGCAATCACACAAGCTGCTGCTACTATCTGCCGTCAGCATCATCTTCCCTCCAGAGGCCCCACACGGGGTTTCTCAGGAGCACCCATGCTGTTTAGGAAACCTGTCGGACTGTCCGCCGCCACGCACCCCTGCTCATTCTTTCCCTGTGCCCAGACTGTCATCTCTCCTGTCTCTACCCACTGCCCCCTTATTTCTCATCTCCCTAGTAAGTCCCCACACACCCTGCACCTTTCAGCTGAAACTGCCTCTACGGGGAGGACTTCGGACTCCCCTGGGCAGGGTTAATCACTCCTCCTCCAATAATAGCAGCCAGTACAAACACTGTGATTAGGCTGTATTATAATTACTAATTTGTGGCCAAGTCCTCTCTCCAGGTGAACACGGGGGCCTGGAGGGCACAGACGCAACTTACTGTCAGCGCCAAAGGAAACGTCTCAGCGGGCAGGTGTCTCTCACGCCTCACCCCTGCCCAGGAGGCTGGGGAAAGCCTGCTTCAAAAGCGCCTGACTCACTTCCCAGCTTCTGGAGTGCAGGGAGGCTCTGAGAGCAGACTTCACACAGGCTTCATCTAAGGCATGCTCTTCCAAAGCAACAGCTGATTTTCAGACAGAGGATTTGAATCTGGCCCAGCAGATGGAAATCTACTGCCCTGAACAAGACAGCTGTTGAAAAGCTAGTTAAAGCAGCCATTTCCTACCTGTCTGCTCACACTGGCATGTTCACTGGCCACTGTCATTTGGAAAGTGCCAGAAAACAGGTCAGCAAAACTCCACTAAGGCTTTGGAACCAGATAAAGGAGTGGAGCCAGGGGATCATCTGGCCTGAGTGACAGGCAGGAGTTCTGTCTTTTTATAGCATCCGCAGTAGGAGATCAGTCTCTAGCACAGATTTGATACCCACAAAACAGTTGATAGTGGCTCAGACATGAGTTGGACCATAAAGAAAGCTGAACACAGAAGAATTGATGCTTTTGAACTATGGTGTTGGAGAATACTGTTGGGAGTCCCTTGGACTGCATGGGGATCCAACCAGTCCATCCTAAAGGAGATCAGTCCTGGGTGTTCATTGGAAGGACTGATGTTGAAGCTGAAACTTCAGTACTTTGGCCACCTGATGCGAAGAGTTGACTCATTTGAAAAGACTCTGATGCTGGGAAATATTGAGGGCAGGAGGAGAAGGGGATGACAGAGGATGAGATGGTTGGATGGCATCACCGACTCAATGGACATGAGTTTGAGTAAACTCTGGGAGATGGTGAAGGACAGGAGAGCCTGGCGTGCTGCAGTCCGTGGGGTTGCAAAGAGTCAGACACAATTGAGTGATTGAACAACAGACAGTAAAGAATCTGCCTGCAATGCAGGAGACCTGGGTTTGCTCCCTGGGTCGGAATATCCCTGGGAGAAGGGAATGGTTACCCACTCCAGCTGGACACAACTGAGTGACTAACACTTTCTCTTTCAAACATTTGATGGATGAAAGTGCAACTTCAGGGGAAAAGAGACAAGACAGAGGAGACATTGTATATTGCAGTTGACAGTAGTTCTTCATTTTTAGAAGTCCCTCAGTTGTTTCTCTGTGGCTGCTCTGGGCCCTGGTCGCTGCTCGAGGGCTCTCTCTGTGGTGGGCGGGGCAGCTCTCTGGCTGGGCTCTGGTGGCTCTTCCCTGGGGTGGCTGCTTGTGTGCGGCCCAGGATCTAGGGCTCGGGGCTCAGTAGCTGAGGCTCATGAGTTTACTTGCCCTGCGGCGTGGCACCCCACTCTAGTACTCTTGCCTGGAAAATCCCCTGGCTGGAGGAGCCTGGTAGGCTGCAGTCCAAGGGGTGGCTAAGAGGTGGACACGACTGAGCAACTTCACTTTCACTTTTCACTTTCATGCATTGGGGCAGGAAATGGCAACCCACTCCAGTGTTCTTGCCTGGAGAATCCCAGGGACAGGGGAGCCTGGTGGGCTGCCGTCTATGGGGTCGCACAGAGTCGGACACGACTGAAGCGACTTAGCAGCAGCAGCAGCAGCAGCAGCAGCGGCATGGGGGACCTTCCTGGACCAAGGACTGAACCTATGTCCTCTGCATTGGCAGGCGGATTCTTAACCTCTGAACCACCAGGGAAGTTCCTAGAACTGATCCTTTAACAAGCCATCAAAGGTGGGTCTGGTAGGTGAGCCTCCAAAGTGGCACGTGTAGCAGCAGGTGGGGACCACATTGCTGCCCGGGAGTGTGGCCCAGTCAACTGGGCACCTTTGGGTTGACTAAGTGGAGGGTGCATGTTCCCCACTGGGCACAGAAGGAAAACTGTCCGGCTTTCCTTGCCCACCCTTTGTCCACATAGTGCTCTGGATAAACCGCTAGAAAGCCAGGGGTGTCCGCCTGCCTCAGGTTAGCTTCAGCCACAGTCCCATGAGCTTTTAAGAGCTAAAAAGTGCAGGAGACTTTTTAAGAGCACTACTACTGTTCCTCCAGGTTGCTTCTGCTTGAAAATCTCTGCAGGTGGGCTATAATTGTTTGAAAAGCTCAGCCATATGGGGAGGCCATTTGTCTAGTGCCAGTCATATGCCAGAATGCATGAACTAGGCACTTCTGGGGTATCATTTCATCCTGGGGCTGCACCCCAAGGTAGGTCCTGGACTTCCTTCTGCAGGTGGGCATGGAGGCTCCAAGGTCATGAGGGATTTACTGAAGCTCATTTTCACTGGCAATCTGTCCCAGGCTGGCTGACCCATGCCAACTCAATACACAGCTTGCAGATGAGATCAGAAAACACTCATGTTTTAAAAGAACCAAATCTTTTTGAGGAATAGCATTGCCTGACCTTTTCGGTGGCTGACATGGTTTGGGTGTTGTAAGTTTGATCTGGCACGGAATAGCAGGGGGAGCTGCAACCTCTCCCAGGTGGGGATGAGAGCGTTTCCCAAGGCCCTCCTGAAGCCTGGCCAGTTGTTTCGCCTTGGCTTCCAAGTGCAGGGAAAGTCTGAGGGACAGTGAATTGTATAGGAGAACGAGAGAGCTGTTGTATTGGACAGGCTCCTGATGGGAACAGTTTTGACTTGCTTTGCAAGCGGCTAGACTGCACAGTGGCACTTCTTGGAAAAATCACCCCGCTGATCATGACAGGGAACATGTAGGAGGAAGAGGCGCAGAAGGTAAGAGGCTGGCACTGTCTGTTCCAACTAGCAAAAGCAGCAGAGACGCGAATGCAGTAATTCTAACCTTGTTAAACTAAAAACATTTCTCAGGTCCTCT
The DNA here is from genome assembly GCF_032405125.1 of Capricornis sumatraensis. Taxonomy (NCBI): domain Eukaryota; kingdom Metazoa; phylum Chordata; class Mammalia; order Artiodactyla; family Bovidae; genus Capricornis; species Capricornis sumatraensis. The sequence continues at coordinate 55,974,801 of NC_091076.1, forward strand.
TGGGAAACTTTATTTTGCTTCCCAAGGAAGGAAGCGAATCGGCTTCTTCGAGGTCAGTTTCATTTGGAAATTTTCCTCTTTCACTTTCCATCTAATTGGCACACAAGAAGAGCAGACACAACCTGAAAATGTCAAGCAAAAATCTGGAGGTTTGGAATGAGTCTTATTTTTAAAAGGTCTTCCTTTGGGCTTCCCTAGTAGCTCAGTTGGTAAAGAATTCGCCTGCAGTGCAGGAGACCCTGGTTCGATCCCTGGGTTGGGAAGATCCCTTGGAGAAGGGAAAGGCTGCCCACTCTAGTATTCTGGCCTGGAGAATTCCCTGGACTGTATGTCTGTGGGGTCTAAAAGAGTCGGACAGGACAGAGCAACTTTCACATTCACTTTGGGTAAACCCATTAAGAAAACTTTGACCCAGGGATTGCACTCTTGAGAATGAAAACACGAAGACTCCAGGACCCCTGGGTTTAATCTGACTCTGACACTTATCTTGAGCAAGGAAATTAATTTATCTGTGCTTGTTTTCTAATCTGTAAAATGGAGATAATAAAATTATCTACGCATAAGGTTTTTTGTAAAGAGTGAGACAGTCCATGTAACTTAACTAGCACAGTACCAGTCCCCCAGACATAGGAAGTACTCAATTGTTTCTTATCATAATCTCAAAGACCCAGTCACAAACAGGGACAAAACTGTATGCAAAGCTGTTCATACAGCACTATTTACAGTAATGAGAAATCTGAATCTAAACCCCCCCAAATAGGTGAATGACTAAAACAGGCTGCATGTCTGGTCTGGAAAGATGATGGAGCCATTAAAAATTTTGGCTACAAAAGCTATATAATAATTTAAATGGTTATAATATAATACGCAGGAAAAAGCAGTTACATAATTGCATATGTGGCAAATTTACAACTGTACAAAACAAAAACCAAATTCCTTAAATAGTGGGGAAAGAATGGCAGAAAATATATGATCAAGCATTAGAATGAGCGGACTCATTCTAATTGAGGGCAGTCTGCACTGAGGCCCATGGGTTGCAGAACCAAGTGTTATTTCAGTTTATTATTACATGCAGAAAAGAGGACCAGAGGGATGCAGGAGAGGCAGAACAGCTTTCCAGACTTTTATAAATTTAGTTTCAGTTGGAGGATAGTGGCCTTAGAGTGTCGTGTTTGTTTCTGCTGTCCAACGTGAATCAGCCAAAGGTATCCGTGTGTCCCCTCCCTCTGGAAGTTCCCTCCTGTCCTGCCGGCATCCCTCCCCTCTGGGTCGTCACTGAGCACTGAGCTCCTGTGTTGTACAGCAGCTTCCTGCCAGCTGTCTGTTCTCCACACCATAGTGTCTATGTTTCAGCGCTACTCTCTCAGTTCCTCCCACCCTCTCCCTGCCCTGCCGCATCCGCAAGTCCACTCTCCACGTCCGCACCTCCATCCCTGCCCCACAAACAGGTTCATCAACACCGCTTTTCTAGATTCCATATATATGTGTTCGGTTCAGTCACTCAATCGTGTCCGACTCTTTGCGACCCCATGAATCGCAGCCTGCCAGGCCTCCCTGTCCATCACCATCTCCCGGAGTTCACTCAGACTCACATCCATCGAGTCAGTGATGCCATCCAGCCATCTCATCCTCGGTCGTCCCCTTCTCCTCCTGCCCCCAATCCCTCCCAGCATCAGAGTCTTTTCCAACGAGTCAACTCTTCGCATGAGGTGGCCAAAATACTGGAGTTTCAGCTTTAGCATCATTCCTTCCAAAGAAATCCCAGGGCTGATCTCCTTCAGAATGGACTGGTTGGATCTCCTTGCAGTCCAAGGGACTGTCAAGAGTCTTCTCCATATATGTATTAGTATACAATATTCCCCTTTCTGACTTACTGTACTCTGTATAATAGGCTCTAGGTTCATCCACTTCAGTTCAACCGACTCAGATTTATTCCTTTCTATGGCTGAGTAATATCCCATTGTCTATATGCCCACAACTTCTTATTCATTCATCTGTTGATGGACAACCAGGTTGCTTCCATGACCTGGCTATTGTAAATAGTGCTGCAATGAACATCGTGGTACTTGTGTCTTTTAAATGATGGGTAGTTGGTCCTTTGAACCCTTCTGTAATCTAGCTTGGATTTTCCCTTACTTAGGACACACTGTCTCATCTTTCCATGCCAGTTTCTCATCAACTTTTATTGTAGTCGCTATGAATGTTCTAGCAGACCCTTGGTCAGGGAAGCCAGTGAGGCCAAGGAACTGGAGTCAAGCCAGTCGGTGAGAGCCGCATTGGCTTTCAGGGACCAGAGCCACTGGGCATAGCAAGTGTGTCCTGAAAACACTTTATGTTGTCTTTCTCATGCATGACACCACCCTTCAACCTGCCCCTCCCTTTCCACTCTCATTCCCAGGCCTCTTTCCACTTCTGCTGTGAGGGTGGCGCTGCACTGTGGATGGAACTGGGTGAGACTCAGCTCCTGCCTGCAGAGGGATGGTCCCGGCCACAGAGAGGGCAGACAGACAAATGCTGCCCAGGGCAAAGGATGGGGCCAGAAAGGGGCGGCGGTGCTGAGGCCCAACCGGGAGGACACACGGAGCTGGAGCTTGGGGTCGCGGGTGGAGGTCTGGACCCAGCAGATGTTCCCTGGGCAGGGTACTGGCTGGGGGTAAAGGCCTTCCAAGCCGAGGAAGAGCAGGTATGAAAGCACAGGTACAAAGGCACTGTGAGGGCAAGATGTCACGGGGCTAGTCCGTGGGGTTCAATCAGGGAGAGAATAAGGAAAAGTCAGCATGAAATTAAAAGACGCTTGCTCCCTAGAAGAAAAGTTATGACCGACCTAGACAGCATATTAAAAAGCAGAGACATTACTTTGTCAACAAAGATCCATCTAGTCAAGGCTATGGTTTTTCTGGTAGTCATGTATGGATTTGAGAGTTGGACTATAAAGAAGGCTGAGTGCTGAAGAATTGATGCTTTTGAACTGTGGTATTAGAGAAGACTCTTTAGAGGCCCTTGGACTCCAAGGAGATGGAATCAATCAATCCTAAAGGAAATCAACCCTGAATATTCATTGGAAGGACTGATGCTGAAGTTGAAGCTCCAGTACTTTGGCCACCTGATGAGAAGAACTGACTCATTGAAAAGACCCTGATGCTGGGAAAGACTGAAGGTGGGAAGAGAAGGGACTACAGAGGATGAGATGGTTGGATGGCATCACCGACTTGATCGACATGAGTCTGAGTGAACTCCGGGAGTTAGTGATGGACAGGGAGGCCTGGCGTGCTGCGGTCCATGGGATTGCAAAGAGTCAGACACAACTGAGCGACTGAACTGAACTGAGCATGTGAAGAGGCCACAAGAAGAGGCCTGAACCGTACAGACCTATACAGCCGTCAGTGGCAGTCCTGAAGCAGGGGAGAGACATCCTCATTCTTTCAGGGGGATGACGCTGGTAAGCGTGGAGGATGACCTTGTCTGTTGAGTGTGACTGGTGGCGGGTACACGAGGAAGTGGCTACAATAGTCTGAGAATCGCTATCTAGGGCTTTGTAGGGAGCTGAAGTGTGAAATGGGGTGAGGAATCAGATCAGGGAGCTGGGCTTGAGGTGGAGGTGACAGCTCTGGCTGCCTGGTTGAATCTGGGGGGTTGGGGGGTCCAGTCAGAGAAATGAAGGATGTACATGGCTATGGCCATGCTATCAACCAGGATAGGATATTTCAGAGAAATGGGTTTGGTGGGGGAATGAAGATAAAGACCTCAGCTTGGGACTGGGTGAGGAAAATGTACTGGAGGTGGGGAAGAGGCAGTTGATTAGAGAGGTCTGGCCTTCAGAAAAGTTTAGGCTGGAGGTACTGATAAGGATTGATGCTTTAAAATTGGGGTGCTAGAGAAGACTCTATAAGAGTCCCTTGGACAGCAAGGAGATCCAACCAGTCCACCCTTTAGGAAATCAGTCCTGAATGTTCATTGGAAGGACTGATGCTGAAGCTGAAACTCCAATACTTTGGCCACCTGACGTGAAAAGCTGATTCATTTGAAAAGACCCTGATGCTGGGAAAGATTGAAGGCAGGAGAAGGGGACGACAGAGGATGAGATGGTTGGATGGCATCGCTGACTCGATCAACGTGAGTTTGAGTAAACTCTGGGAGTTGGTGATGGACAGGGACGCCTGGCATGCTGCTGTCCATGGGGCCACAAAGAGCTGGACACAAATGAGTGACTGAACAACAACTGATAAAGAAGGAGATACACAGAGTGAGCAGAGGCTCCAGGAAGAGAGGAGGTTACTCTGGTGGACTAGAAAACAGAATTCTAAACAAAACCTCAAGACACCCAATCTTCCAATAGATTTGACAGAGGTTTGCGTGAGGGTTTGCTGAGGTTCTAAACTGTGTGAAAACTGTTGTCTTTTCCATGTGTATGCTGACGAATTTTCAGTTCAAGGTTTTGAGCCATTTGTTCTTGCTGACTCTGACAATGCTGTGATGCCAAGTGAACAGGAGGCTTCAGAACTGGAGAGAACCTGGGTTCCTGTCCCAGCTCCCTGAGTGAGCACGAGGCAGGTAAGCCTGACTGTTTCCTACCCTGCAGAAGAGGGAGAACGAAATCCAACACTCAAGAGTTGTTACTCACTTACAGTATGTGTCTGCTTGGTAACAAAAAAGCGTGTAAGTTCAATCTTACAGGATATTATATAAACTAAACCAAAAGGCTTCTCTGGGTAACATCATTTATAAAATTTATAATCCTTAGGCCCAGACGAGCATATTTTAAGCTGAAAATGTGCTTTAATGTTTGCACTGGTTCTGGCAATTCAATTATTAAAAAGTGGACTAGAAAATTGTAGATGACAGGGTACATTTGTTTTTCTTCCCATCCTGACTTTTCAAAAAAAAAAAGAGAGAAAAAAAGGCTAGTATACAAATTACATATGCTAGATGAGCTCAGGCGTTCAAAAATGCATTATCATTTTCACAGTCATCTAATTTAGAGACAGTGGAACAAGTCCAAGTAACAATTTTATTTTAGTCTACAGCACAATTTTTTACATACACTTTAGTGGTTTTGACAGTGGTACTTTTCAGCAGACTTCAAATGAATCGACGAAAGTTAATATACTTAAAATTAAATATACACAAAAAACAAGAGGCATCCAGATGTTCAGAACCATGCAGAAGGGATGGTCTGGTTGGTGTTTTCACTGGGTACCTTGCCTATTTGGGGTTGCAGAGAGTCGGACATGACTGAGCAACTATCACTTTCGCCTATTTAAGAATTCATCAGCAAAAGGCAGTTCTTCTGTTCTTCATTTCCATATAATTTACCAAAGTCAGAGTTCTAAAAGTACACACACACAAAATAAACCTTCCTTTAAGGCTACATCAGTACAAAATTTCAATGAACTGAATTCAATATACAGTCAAACTAACAATTCTAGTGATCATACCCAATCACTAGAAAACAGGCAATATCAACATCGGATCTAAATGCAAGGTTATTTATTAAAACACCAACAGGAGATTAACCAAAAAGCAACTAATATGTTAATCTTAATATAAGACATTGAAGGAAAACCAAAAACAACATATTAAATATCACTCCACTGAGCCAGGCTATAACTGATGGACAACAGACACATGAGTTTGTGAAACAGTGCTTTAAATACTTTTCTGTGATAAAAAGTGTATCAGGAGATGCAAAGGAAAGGTAGAAATGTGAATTTATCCATTTAGTTCCACAACTTAAAATGACTATCAAACTGATAATATAAAGCTAAGTGACAATAACTTAACCACTGGGCACCAGACAGGCATGACCACTATTCACTGTAATTCATAACGCTCTTCAGGAGTGTTCCGTGGATGGCCAAGCCAGCAATTCTGTCTTAATATAGACTGGATACTTATCCTCTGTGGGAAAAGACCCTGAAGAAGACATGGCAAAGGCCTAGAGAAAAAGTTCAACCTTTTGAAAAAGTTAGTGATATCAAAATGCTTTTCTATCGCTGGGAAACCAAACTAGATCAAATATGTGGCCCAAAGCAGCACAGAATTCAGAGTCAGAGGTTGGCAGGAAAGTTTTGGAAAACTTGCAGTTTTTAAAAATTGGCAATTTCTCCATGCTTAATAAAACTATCAGAGAAGAGGTATAATGTTTGTTCATTTGTGGAATGTTGACAGATTGCCGCAAAAATTCACATGAATGAAGAACTGCACAGATGCGCTTCAATGAAGTATTTTTTAAAAAATTTACAAAAAACTGAAGTTTCTATTTAAAAAATAACCACGTATGCCAAGATGAAACATGGTAAAAAGTAGTGTAAGTTCTAGTCATGATTCTTTAACAGCTAATGGGAAAGTGATAGAAATCATTTTCTCTTAAAAAGGAAGTTTTGTTATTGCACTGACTTTTACAATCTGACCTAGTAATTTAGAAAAATCATGTAGTAAAATCTGTAAAATTAAAATACAAAATTCTGGTTTGTAAACATCAGTTGGCCAAGTCTCTCCAGAGTCCTTCATGATAGTGGAATGGAATGAATAATTAATTCACTACCTTATTTACTTGCTGTGAGGGGGAAAATTCCAGAACACAGCTTTCATACTTTCACAGTAATTATATTCAAAGATATAAAGAAAGTCAGTGCAGTTGTCTTCTTTTCTTTCTCTGTGCAATTTTCAGCTCTGATCCCACTCCTATGTGCCATAACTGAAATAATACTGGTTTGGAGACCTAGTACAGATTGGTCATAAATGTCGCATAAAGTCTGTAGGACTTCGGTAAAGATATTTCCAAATGGCATAGTAATGCACTGCAGCTGCTGTGGCCACAAACAGGTGCCAGATGGCATGGGCAAATGGAATGATGCCATCGCTCTTGAAGAACACAACTCCCAGGCAATAAATTAAGCCCCCACAGGCAAGCTCCTGAAGTCCATCCGTGTTGTTCTGTCAACAGAGGAAAAAAAAATGAAAAGGTTTTGATGTTACTCTGATATGACAGCTAAATCCATCCCTGCATATGCCCCCTAAGTCTCCTGATTTTCCAGACAACAAAGCAGCTCTGCACAGACAGAATCCTAATCTGTAAAAATGAACTACACTTAAATCAACCTGGATTAACCTCTGAATCGGCCTTCTGGATCTCACCAAGCAATCAGGTTATAGGTTCCATGGCAAAAAGCAGAATCTTCTGCTCATCTATAGCTTGTTTAAGCAGACGAATCACATCTAAAATGAACCGTCATTCATTTAATAAAGTACAGTCCTTGGCTTTCATCTTTCTCTTGAGGAGCCTTCTTCCCTAGTAAGGTACACTCAAGCCGCTCTGCTTATAATCCACAGCTCCAGCACGGTTTTCACTCCCTTTGTCTTCCTCAAACTCTGTTCTACACTAATCGCTTTTCTCAGACTCCTCTGTTTCTGTGAGCTTGTGGCTTCCTTACAGCTGACATGGCCAGAAGGCAAATCATTGCTAGGAGCGACCTCTGAGATCATATAGCACAATACAGTTCCTAACCTTCTAGATGCTCCAGGCCTTTTTGTCTTTGCCTGCGAGTTTTTTAGCTCAGCAGGAAATCAACAGTCAGTTGTGCTTTAGCACAAAAACGAGACTTTATAAAGTACTCTTGGTTTTCAAAGCCCTTGACTCATCTACAAGATGAGACCGGGCTGTGTGATGGCAGGCGAAGAGAACAGAGGCAGGGCTCAAGGTGCTGACGGACGAACTCGCCAGGGTTTCTGGAGACCAGAACAGGGAGGTCTCCGGTTCCGCAGGGTGAATGGGAACCTACAGCAGCTCATGGTCAGGCCTTGATAGGGACAGTGGTGGGTGTTCTGGAGGCCTGGGCCCTGCGGCTGCAGCCTTGGAGCAGGGCCCCGGGCAAGTCCCACAGGGGACGGGGGTGGGGGTGGGGGGCCTTGGTACGTGGGCTGCCTGCGCCGAGGCGAGGGCAATGGCCGCACTGGACACAGAGCCAGGCGTGAAGACCCAGGCCGGGGGCGAGGGCCAGCCCCATCTTCAAAATTCACATGGGCACCAGGGTGTTCTGCAGGACCAAACAGTGAGGAAGGAGACTTCTCAGACTGCTCCTTAACCATCAGTCAGATTTCATTTTCTTTAAAAAGTAAAACATAGCAAAACAAAACACCAGACACATTTATTATTTCCTAGAGGTTATAGAGCAATTAATATCCATCAGTAAGAGTACATCATGAGAACGCTGGGCTGGAAGAAGCACAAGCTGGAATCAAGATTGCCGGGAGAAATATCAATAACCTCATATGCAGATGACACCACCCTTATGGCAGAAAGTGAAGAGGAACTCAAAAGCCTCTTGATGAAAGTGAAAGAGGAGAGTGAAAAATTTGGCTTAAAGCTCAACATTCAGAAAATGAAGATCATGGTATCTGGTCCCATCACTTCATGGCAAACAGGTGGGGAAACAGTGGAAACAGCATCAGACTTTATTGTTTTAGGCTCCAAAATCACTGCAGATGGTGATTGCAGCCATGAAATTAAAAGACGCTTACTCCTTGGAAGAAAAGCTATGACCAACCTAGAGAGCATATTCAAAAGCAGAGATATTACTTTGCCAGCAAAGGTCCGTCTAGTCAAGGCTACGGTTTTTCCAGTGGTCATGTATGGATGTGAGAGTTGGACTGTGAAGAAAGCTGAGCACAGAAGAATTGATGCTTTTGAACTGTGGTGTTGGAGAAGACTCTTGAGAGTCCCTTGGACTGCAAGGAGATCCAACCAGTCCATCCTAAACGAGATCAGTCCTGGGTGTTCATTGGAAGGACTTATACTAAAGCTGAAACTCCAATACTTTGGCCACCTCATGTGAAGAGTTGACTCACTGGAGAAGACCCTGATGCTGGGAGGGATTGGGGGCAGGAGGAGAAGGGGATGACAGAGGATGAGGTGGCTGGATGGCATCACCAACTCAATGGACATGAGTATGAGTGAACCCTGGGAGTTGGTGATGGACAGGGAGGCCTGGCGTGCTGTGATTCATGGGGTCACAAAGAGTCGGACACAACTGAGCAATGGAACTGAACTGAATAATAAAAAATGCCCTGTGTAAGTCTAGTAGGGACATTTTCCTTAGAGAGGGTTAGGTTTTCCTAATGGAGGGTTAGGATTCTTATAGGACCATCTGACCCCCCCAGTGAAGAGTCACTGATCTAACACAGCCTCCTTAGAGATGAAGAGACTAAAGTCAGAGAGATAAGTACTGCTTTATCAACTTTCAAAGAACCAGAACATGGTTAATCTTAAAAGCAGATTATGTCTGCTTCATTATCAACGCCATTACTGTGCTTCTATGTTGCTATTAAATGTCTGAAACATTCATTTAATCTTCACAATCCTAAATTAGGTATTTTTATCTCAACTCCACAGATGAGAAACCTAGAACACACAGAGGATAAATAATTTACCCATGGCCACAGAGCCTTTAAGTACCAGAATCAGGATTTGAATCAAGCCCAAGGTGTTTTGTTTCCTGAAGTCACATTCCTTTTTCAGGGAGGGAGGGAGGTCTTTTAAAAATTGATGATTCATTTATATAGTGTAATGCATAGATATTAAGTGGACTGTAAGGTTTTGTGAAATGCACACTTCTATACGATGATGCTGTCAAAGTGTTGCACTCAATATGCCAGCAAATTTGGAAAACTCAGCAGTGGCCACAGGACTGGAAAAGGTCAGTTTTCATTCCAATCCCAAAGAAAGGCAATGCCAAAGAATGCTCAAACTACCACACAATTGCACTCATCTCACATGCTAGTAAAGTAATGCTCAAAATTCTCCAAGCCAGGCTTCAGCCATACGTGAACCGTGAACTTCCTGATGTTCAAGCTGGTTTTAGAAAAGGCAGAGGAACCAGAGATCAAATAGCCAACATTCACTACATCATGGAAAAAGCAAGAGGGTTCCAGAAAAACAGCTATTTCTGCTTTATTGACTATGCCAAAGCCTTTGAATGTCTGGATCACAATAAACTGTGGAAAATTCTGAAAGAGATGGGAATACTAGACCACCTGACCTGCCTCTTGAGAAATCTGTATGCAGGCCAGGCAGCAACAGTTAGAACTGGATATGGAACAACAGACTGGTTCCAAATAGGAAAAGGAGTACGTCAAGGCTGTATATTGTCACCCTGCTTATTTAACTTCTATGCAGAGTACATCATGAGAAATGCTGGACTGGAAGAAACACAAGCTGGAATCAAGATTGCCGGGAGAAATATCAATAACCTCAGATATGCAGATGAGACCACCCTTATGGCAGAAAGTGAAGAGGAGCTAAAAGCCTCTTGATGAAAGTGAAAGAGGAGAGTGAAAAAGTTGGCCTAAAGCTCAACATTCAGAAAACAAAGATCATGGCATCCGGTCCTATCACTTCATGGGAAATAGATGGGGAAACAGTGGAAACAGTGTCAGACTTTATTTATTGGGGCTCCAAAATCACTGCAGATGCTGACTGCAGCCATGAAATTAAAAGACGCTAACTCCTTGGAAGAAAAGTTATGATCAACCAAGATAGCATATTCAAAAGCAGAGACATTACTTTGCCGACTAAGGTTGGTCTAGTCAAAGCTATGGTTTTTCCAGTAGTCATGTATGGATGTGAGAGTTGGACTGTGAAGAAGGCTGAGCACCGAAGAATTGATGCTTTTGAACTGTGGTATTGGAGAAGACTCTTGAGAGTCCCTTGGACTGCAAGGAGATCCAACCAGTCCATTCTGAAGGAGATCAGCCCTGGGATTTCTTTGGAAGGAATGATGCTGAAGCTGAAACTCCAGTACTTTGGCCACGTCATGCGAAGAATTGACTCACTGGAAAAGACTTTGATGTTGGGAGGGATTGGGGGCAGGAGGAGAAGGAGATGACAGAGGATGAGATGGCTGGATGGCATCACTGACTTGATGGACGTGAATCTGAGTGAACTCTGGGAGTTGGTGATGGACAGGGAGGCCTGGCGTGCTGCGATTCATGGGGTCGCAATGAGTCAGACACGACTGAGTGACTGAACTGAACCGAACTGATGTAACTCATATCACCCCTATCAAGATACACAAATATCCTAACACTCCAGAAAGTTCTTTGGTGATCCTTCCCAATCCTAGATAACCCCTTCCACTAAGGCAACCGCTGTTCTTGTTGCTATTACCACAGACTAAGCCTCTCCATTTGAGAACCTCACATAAATGGAATTATACTGTATGTACAGTTTTGCATCTGGCTTCTTTTTTGCTCAATATAGTATTTCTGGTGCTAGTGATAAAGAACTCGCCCGCCAATGCAGGAGATGTAAGAGATACGGGTTCAATCCCTGGGTCAGGAAGATTCCCTAGATGAGAAAACGGCAACCCATTCCAGTATTCTTACCTGGAAAATCTCATGGACAGAGCCTGGCGGGCTACAGTCCATGGGGTTGCGAAGAGTCAGACACGACTAAAGTGACTTAGCGTGCAAGTGTGCACATGTATGCATGCGGGTGCTAATGTCATTCATTCCTTTCTATTACTTAGCATTTTATTAAGTTTAAAAAAATAATTTGTTTATCCTTTCCATTTGGGGGCTATCATGAATAAAATTTAATACTGAAATTGTTTTACAAGTCCTTTTGTAGATACATGTTTCCATTTTTGCCGAACTATAAATGTGTGCTTAATTTTATAATAAACTGCTAAGCAGGTTACCAAAGTGGTTACATTTTATATTTCCAAAACCATGAATCGAGGCTCTAGTTATTTCACATCCTTGTTGGTATTTCGTGGCGTCAGCCTTTTTAATTTAACTATTCAGTATGGTGTGGTGGTAAGCTTTTAATTTTCATTTCCCTGATTTCCGAGATGACTGGTGACATTGAGCAGTTTTTCAAGGGTTTCCTGGATACCTGTATCTCTTTCTCTTTTTATTATTGATTTAGAGTGCTACAGTGTTTGGTACACATCCTTTGTCAGATACATATAGAGAAAGCAAATAGTTTCTCCCAGCCTGAGGCCTGACTGTTCAAATTCATTGATCTTTCCTTCTGCAGTATCCCATCTGTTGTTAAATTCCTCCAATACATTTTTTTTTTCAACATATAGTTTTCAGATCTAGGATTTTCATTAGGCCCTTCTTGCTTATCTAGCAATATTTGTTTAGATAATGGATGCTAAGAGTACAGATTTTGTTGTCTTCCAAATGTTAAGTTTGTTCCGTTATTTACTTACTAGAAGATCAACTTTTATCCTTTGAGGTTTCTGGGCTTTGTTACGGGAGTGCCACAGCTTTATCTAAGATGTGATCTTGCTAGGGTCAATGGAATACTTGTTTTGCTCTGTGTGATCTCTCCTCTCTGGCTGGTTGGAACTCTGGGGTCTCCACTACTGGGCTCATTCAAGAATATCCACTTACTTCACAGCCTTTCAATAGCTATCTTCAGCTAGCGTATGCAGCATCTTGCCCAGCACAAATGCAGCTTAGTATTTGGGCAAGGGCACAAGGAAATCCCTTTGTAGATTTCTGGAGACTCTTCTCTGTGAAGCTCCCTCATCTCCAGGACCCTGCCCCAGCCTGGGGAGCTGAATTGCTGGTTTCCTCCACCCAGATGGCTGCTCCTGGACTCCACTTTCTTTCACTGTAGTTTGGAAAGCGTTCCAAACAGGGAGAAAACTGCAGTGCATTTGAAGCTCATCTTTTGGTTTCTCTCTCCTCAAGGATCATAGTCCTATATGTCTGTGTCCAATGCCAAAAAATTGCTGTTCATGCACTTTACCCATTTTTTATAGCTCTTTGGGGCAGAAGGGTAATTCTGACACTCGTTACTCTGACTGCAACACCGAAGGTTTGAGTCTTCCTCATCTGTGCTGCTCCTGTTCCTTCAGATGCCTGTGTGGTTCCTTCTGACCTGGTCTCTGCTCACTGGTTTCATCACAGAACTCGTGTCACCTGCACGGTCACACCCCTCACACGTCTGTGCACATTCGGACGCTCCTGCTTCCCCGTCCCTGGGCCTTCCTCCACGCTGGGTCCATCTCCGCGCCACGTGCGCCACTCTTCCACCTCTTGGCTCCCGTCTGTCCTTCTGAATCAGCGTGAATAGCATTTCCTCGGGTATTCTGTCAGGCCCTCCCAGAGCAGGCTGCACTTTCCACAAAGCCTTATAAGACTTCATGGCCGCTTCTCATTTTATATGAATTGTATTTTTCTGCTTGATTCTATCAGGGCAAGGGTGGGGATTTTCCTGTTTGATTAACGTGAACACTAGTCACCTGTTATTGTACCACTTGAAAATGTCCATGAAAGATTTACACTAGTGAAAATACTGGATAAACTTGTTTTTACGATATCCAGAGGGAATTTACTTGAATCTTCACTCTAATGATTAGTAACCCATCAACACAGACCTTGCTCTGGGTGTCCTCAATTGCCTTCCAACCAGATTTTCTCACTTCTGTCTTTCACCTCCCTCCTCTCACCATTCCCTGATGCCTTTACCAACTAAAGCGAAAGTGAAAATGAAGTCGCTCAGTCGTGTCCGACTTTTTGCGACCCCGTGGACTGTAGCCCATCAGGCTCCTCTGTACATGGGATTCTCCAGGCAAGAATAGCGGAGTGGGTTGCCATTTCCTTCTCCAGGGGATCTTCCCAACCCAGGGATCGAAACTGGGTCTCCTGCATTGCAGGCAGACGCTTTAACTACTGAGCTATATATATTTTCGGTGCAAGGTAAATTACTAAAGCCATTATAAATCTCATATCTCAAAGAACATATCTCGTTACAATCTCATAAAACATACCCCTTGAAAAAACACAAGCAAACATAAATCCTAAATCTTTTACAGGTATTTTTGTGACCAGGGCAAGAACTATACACAGCAAAATTCTTACAAAGTGCCTATGAACTCAGGAGTGAAATTACAGGTACATTTCTAATCCTTGCAAGCTAAGATGAGAGTTCAACTAAATAAACCATGACTTCTTTAATTAATACAGTAGCCAATGCCCAAAAATGCAGAGTATAGACTGGAAATACATAAGCTAAAAGCACAGGTGAGCAGTGGGCGGGATTGTGAGGTCGTTACGTTACTATTCCAAACTGACAAATATACATGGATTTCTCAACACTGATTAGTCTGACTCCTACAGGTAATGCCACATCTTCACTCATTAAAGTCCCCAAAGGAAAATTTCAAGCAAAGTTAAAAAACAAACAAACAAACAAACACTTTCCTGGGAAAGAGAAATAATACGACTTAAAAGCAAGTGAAAGGAAATGTAAGAGTGAAGGGATTCAAGAAATATCTAATAAAATATTGAGCCAAATGACCTTTTGAAGTTCTTCCAATGCTTAAATTTTAAGAAGTCATTAATTTAACTGTTTACAATAGCCAAGACATGAAAGCGACCTAAATGTTCATCAACAGAGGAATGAATAAAGAAGATGTGGAACACATATACAATGGAATATTACTCCACTGTAACTGAGTAATATTTTTAATATTACAAGCCATTAAAAAGAATGAGATAATGCCATCCGCAGCAACATGGATGGACCTGGAGATCGTTATACTGAGGGCAGTAAGTCAGAGGAGAAATATAGTATGACATCCTTTATATGTGAAATCTAATAAGAAATGAAACAAATGAACTTATTCATAAAATAAATACAGACCCACAGACTCAGAAAAGGAAGTTATGGTTGCCAGGAGGGGAGGATGGCAGGAAGGGACAGTGAGGGAGTCTGGACTGACATGCACACACTGTTTTATTTAAAATGGACAACCACAAGGCCCTACTGTACAGCATGGGGAACGCTGCTTGATGTCATGTTGCAGCCTGGACGGGAGGGGAGTTTGGGGGAGAATGGATACATGTGTATGCAGAGGTGCTCTGCTGTGCAGCTGAAACCATCACAGCATTATTAATTAACTATACTCCAATATAAAATAAAAAGATTTTTAAAAAATTTACCCTTGTCCATGGATTTAGGTTTAAGACACTAAGTAACTTAAAAAATTCCCACCTTCACATTATCTCACACCTCTTTGGGTAAAGGGTGGGAGTTGGGTGAATAGAAAGGTTATCCCAAAGAACAAATACAGCGGATTACCTTATGGAAGAAGACACTTGGATATATAGCTTTTCCAAACTATAGACAGCAAGTAGTGCAAGTTGTGGCACTTTGTAATTTATATATTTTTTCTTTTGAGTCTCTAATAGGCATATTATAACTTCAGAAATAAAAACTAGAGATTGTATCTATAGACATATTACAAGTCACAGTGATTGGAAAGAAATAAGGTGAAATAACTAAATTATGAAGAAACTCACCATTGATGTTACCACCAAGGCAGGAGAAAAGCCCATTGTGAGATAGAAAAAGAGCTCAATCACCTTATACCTGCAGAGGAGAAATGTGTTAATATAATTTATCTATTCCTACAACACTTAAACCATTTCCTTACCATTTTTTTCTTTTGAAACACAAATGTAAACTCAATGAAATATATTTCATTTCTAATGAAATGTATTTTCCCTACAGGAGACCCCTAAGCCTCTAACTGAAATACTGTAGTTGAGTACAACAGTGAACTAATACTTCTTTCAGGATTGTTGTTGTTTAGTCATTAAATCCAATTTGACCCTTCTGTGACCCCATGGACTCTAGCCCTCCCGGCTCCTCTGTCCATAGGATTCTCCAGGCAGGAATACTGGAGTGGGTCGCCATTTCCTTCTCCAGGGGATCCTCCTGACCCAGTGATTGAATCTGCGTCTCCTGCATTGGCAGGCGGATTCTTTACCATTGAGCCCCCAGGGAAGCCCTTTCAGGATTGATAAGGCATCAAATTCTACATGCTGCATGGAAAATGTTCTTTGCCCAAAGTTATCACTGAATCCAGTTAACCACGCACTTTCCCTTTCTAATCCCAGTGTTTGCCTTCACCATCATTCCAATTCATCACTATAAGATACTGAAATTATGAAGCTGTACAAGGAATAGCTTGGCGACTCCTCTATCAGTGGCAAAGGGATGGGAGCCTTAAAGAACTAAGGGAATGTGTTTCTGATTGTCTATTTTGTATCTGTAGAAACTCTGCACAAAATTTGTTAAGGCTCATCACCTTAGATGCAGATTATTTGAAAATGCTAAAAAAAAAACCACTGTACTGAAATTCAAGTTATATTTATGCCTAGTCAAACTACACTTTAAGTTTCTCGAAGGCAAAGACCAAAGTATATTTATGTTTGGATCTGCAGGGCCTAGAACAGTATGTGGCACCATTCAGGTTTTCCCTAATACCTGCCAAACCCAATGGCCAAGGGTGACTCGCATCTCGTTCTTAGTGTTTGGTACTCAAAGTCCAGCGGGAAGTAATCGTATCAGGGAACTGGGGAAGACTGTGGGTTTGGTTTACATCAGAAGGCCTGAAATAGGAGGAAAAACAGTTGTCTTACTTTACTTCCTATTTTATCCAAGGGTATAAATTAGGGGTTTGAGTCTGAGAAGCAAACTGTTCCCTTGGATATATATATATAATGCATAACACCACTCAGAATTGCTAACTATGGTCAAAAATGCACTTACGTGAATTTCAAAGTTACAGAGAAGTTAGCTAAAACTACTATTTTCTTCTGAAAAGAGAAAACAATTTATTACTTTGTGACAAGCACGTTATATTCAATTCTAAGGGCCATTCTGCCAAAAACGATAAAGAATTTAATAAACTGTATCCAAATAAATGATCTCATGGTTGTGAGTTTCTCAAGCTCAGGCATATGAAATGATGGAAAGAGCCATGGAATAGGAACTAGGCCGCCTGGGTCCTAATTCCAGACGTGTCGCTGATTTCATGCGTGTTCTACATGTTCTCAGTTTTCAAGCATGAAGCAGAAATAGATGACTTGAAGGTCTCTTCTAGAGCTAAGATGCTAAATTTCAATAAGCTTTCTTTTTATATTGCTTCACACACCAGGACCTTTGAGTAACAGGTTTAAAAAAATGTGTTCCATGGTGAGGCTACTAAGAGCAATGGCACCCCACTCCAGTGCTCTTGCCTGGAAAATCCTGGGGATGGAGGAGCCTGGTGGGCTGCAGTCCACGGGGTCGCTAGAGTCGGGCATGCCTGAGCGACTTCACTTTCACGCACTGGAGAAGGAAATGGCAACCCACTTCAGTGTTCTTGCCTGGAGAATCCCAGGGACGGGGGAGCCTGGTGGGCTGCCGTCTATGCGGTCGCCCAGAGTCGGACACGACTGAAGCGACCTAGCAGCAGCAGCAGCAGCAGCAGACCCTTCCAAACATCCCCCTTCCCAGGAGTCCTAGGTTGGAACAGCCTCTGGGTCCCTAACTAGGTTAAGTGTTATGCTGGGGGCTTAATGTCGATTATCTCCAACCTTCCTAGAAACTTAGAAAAGCAGCTATTTTTCTCATGTGGTAACTGTAAATCACAGAGGGTCCGGCTAGTGTGCAGATACGACTAGTCTGGCTGAGGATGTGAAGTGAAGCTGGCTCATTTCAGAGTCGGAACTGAACTGCCATTGCAGACGAGGGAGAAGGCTACTTTGTCTTTTAGCTACATCATGCGTTACACAGGTGCCATTCATTTGTCTGCAGCAATCTGTCTGCCAGTGATAAAGAGCAAATGGTTCTGAAGATTTGTTAAAACAATATATATTCTGTTTATGTATTTCTACTATTTTGAAGTGCAAATGTAAAGGAAATCATACTGTAATGTAGATAAAATTTAGGAAGTTAATTTTAAAGGTATTAAATGTAAACTATTTTCTCTTACTTTTCATGGTAGAGAAATACATAAATGGTTCCTCCAGCTGCCATGAGCCAGATAAACCAACGCATATGAGATGCCAGGGGTCCAAGTTCACGGAGATTTAACCTAAAAATGTAAACATGACAACAGAGAACAGAAGTGATAAATTAAAGGAATTCATACAACCTGTGTTTTCCTCTAGTCCTGAAAACTGAGAGAGAAGGTACGAGGATAAGACCAGAAAGAAAAAGTGCTCAACATGTGGTGGAGGTATTTGGGCAACTGGGGTAAAATTAGTAACTGAAAGATAAAATTGTTGTTCAACCTTTAAGACTTAGAATCAGTTCCAGTGTGGTTTAAAACAGAACCAGCCGGAAGGAGACACGGGGAGGTAAGCCCCAGCGCACCGCGACCCGCGACTTTCCTGATGAGGCGGGCTGCTGCAGAGGCCACTCGCCTTCTCATTCCGGACTGCATCCCCGAGAGCAGACTGCTTACCAAGATTACTGAGAACAAAACCCTCAACCGGATCACACACACGCACACAACGGACACCTACTACACAGACCAAGTATCTCTGCCAAGAGAAAACGTCAGAAGAATTAGCCCAACATATGTCATGTGAGATATTTTGCTAGAATTTAACCATGGACTCCTGTGAAGCCTGAACTTAAAATGCTACAAATTCATCTGTACTAAATTCAGATTAAGAATAGAAAAAAATGTGATTCTGAATGACTATTACTACAAAATTAATATTTCCAAATGGAAAAGGTACCATCTGCATATCGAAGACTTACATGTGAACAAACTGTTTACTGTAATATTTGTTTCCTCAGTCTACATTTAAAATTTTTATTTATTTTAAATTGAGGTATACTTCACAAAAGCCTCCAAGTATTCTCGCTCCAACATGATGCAGACCTATAATTTAGTAACAGGTACTGGGGAGAGACATTGCTTACTTCTTACTACAACACACAATTAGGTTTCTTTTGAATGATGGATGCCACATTAGTCAGAATCCAGAGACCGGCTGTTTGTAATGACTATGGTAGTTGATGGCATAATATGAATTTCCGAGTGGTTAAAACTGGACCATACCGTGGTAGCGGAAAATGAATTTTTCTTTAATTATGGATTCAAAACAGCAAAAGACTCTATCTTGTCTATACCAAAAAGACAGGAAGAACCAGGACACTGAACTGAACACAAGGCATTTAAAATAGCCAACTAATTAGGCTAGCTCTCTTATTCACATAGCTGAAGAAACGAGAGACGCACTCCATATATAGTAGCTACTGCACTGTGAAGACAAGCAGCATGAATTTCAAAAGTTAGCCTGTTTTCTTTACATATATATTTATAGTGTTTCCATTTAAACAATTAGATGTCCAAGTATTCTGAATAGCAGAAGCACAGAGAAAGAACATGGAAGGCAACGGGAACATATTTCCAAAGTGAGCATGCTACCTGCACACAGCTTTGTAGCACTTCTCTCAAACAGTCCAGTGCAGACATGTATTCTGAGCGCCAGCAACATTCTCTCCTTAAAATCTGCAATCTGACTTCAGCAAAGCAAAACGGGAAAGGAAAAAAACCCATGTATGTATGCTTTTGGGGGTGGGGGGCAGGGACAGGAAGACAGGAGGGAAGAAGGACTGAGAATTCTCTCATAGACATGCTGTCTTCAGAAAGAGAAAAACTGTATCTTACCATGGAGCATAAGACGCAGCAATGAAGAAATAGATGACCATTCTATCGCACATGTGAAAGCAATGCTCCACTGTCCTGTGGGGGCAAACGCATTAGACAAGTTTTCAGAAAATTTTAAGACTGGAAGTAGGGGTTATCACTCTGCTATGCCACAACTGCCACTCTTGGTCTTAGTTCTCATGGCATACATAAATGGGCTTTCAAAGTCACACGGCTTTTTTTTTAATAAGATGAAGCCACAAATAAAAGTTTTATTATTAAATTACGCATACCAAAGATCCTCTCCATGTAAGAACCCCACAACAATCAGAAACTCTGAAATTGTTAAACAATAACAAGCAAAATCTGTGCTTTCTGATGTTTTCCATTTCTTTTAGATCTTAACTAACAGGAAAATGAAGTTCCCCGAGGACAGACCACCTCTCAACCCCTATCATGGTGCAGGGCACAAACCTGTGAGGGCTCAGGAAAATACTCCCTAAAGCCACAGTCTTTTTAGAAGGTCTCTGAAGCAGCCTTTACTCCAAGTACCTTCATGCAGACAGTAAGTTGCAATAAAGCA
The DNA here is from genome assembly GCF_032405125.1 of Capricornis sumatraensis. Taxonomy (NCBI): domain Eukaryota; kingdom Metazoa; phylum Chordata; class Mammalia; order Artiodactyla; family Bovidae; genus Capricornis; species Capricornis sumatraensis. The sequence continues at coordinate 55,994,835 of NC_091076.1, forward strand.
AATTTAGAAACTAATTTAGGAACAGCAACAACACAAACAAAGGGGCAAAAAAAAAAAGGTATCTGCTGTCAAGAGGGTAGCCACCTGCGCTTCTAAGCAAGTTTTCTCCTTCTACAACTGAAGGGTCAGGAAGTGTACAACGATCTGGCTCCCTGAGGTCTATTCACAGAGCGGGTAAGACAGGATCTGCCCTTCACTGAGGGAACGTAAAAAGTACAGACGCACTGCACTGTCTTTAATCCACTTTCAGCCCAAGTGGTGGACACGACAGTTTGGTGGTTCACCAGCATTAGACTCGCCTCACCACACACACAGCTATGGCCAGGGTGGGCCGAGGGTGTTCAGCCAGTCAGTGCTGGTCACTACGTTAATGTTCTCAAGCCTGACTGCCTTTCAGAACCGCCCGAGTCACAAACTCCAGGCCAGAAGATCCTGACTTAAGAGAGCTAGAAGATGAGGCAGAAGGTGGAGGGAAGAGGGGAATCTCTTAACTGCTTGGACGACTGTGATTCTGAGCCAGCTCTGGGGCCTTGCTAATTCTGCTTTCCAGACAGTGGCAGCACCCAAAGTCAAGCTGCAGCTTGTTCAAGACCCACCCGCCAGGGACTGCCCTGCCGGCCCAGGGCTGAGACTCCATGCTGCCAGCGTGCGGGGCCCGGGCGCGAGCCCTGGCGTGGGAACTAGACCCCCCTGCCACAACTAAGAGCTCCTCTGTGGCAGCTAACACCTGGTGCAGCCCCCAAAAAAATAAATAAATATTTAAAAAATAAAACCCCACCACCCGCCTCTCTGACACTCACCCTCCTCACAGGTGAAACAGAAACATCATCATCTCTATCAGAGTATGTATGAGCATTAAATGAGACCACGTAGCCATGTGATTAGCACAGCACCCAACACATAGTAGGTACTTAACCAATGCTCATTCCCTCCCCTCTTTTACTTAAATTAAGGATATACTGGGATATTTTTAAGAATGCAATTAAAATAAATAAATTAAAAAAAATTAATGCAGAGCAAAATTCCACCCATAGCTTAGGATTCTAGCAGTGCTATTGCAAGGTTCAAGAGAGACTGGTTTCTCTTACACCTTCTTCTCAGGCCTTGGCAGGGAGCCCCTGAATACTGAAGCAGGTACCTGCAACTCTTTTTATTGATTCAGAAATCTAAACAGCAAAGCCAAGTCAGACAAGGCAATCACAGGCACTGCACTGTGCCAAAAAGATAATGAAGTGCTCTGGCCTCTGCGACAGTGTGTCCTGAAGAGTCAGGACAGGTACTTTTGAGGCTTGCTTCTGAGTGTGTCCCAGGGCTCCATCATGATTCAACGCTGTGGTTTTATTTTAAGCTCAGGGAACTGTCAGCTTCTGGGTGAAGGCAGCAGACTACAAACTGTAAGCAATAACGTGAAGGGTGTGGTGGAAGTAAACCTCAGGACCGGAGTCAGAGGACCTGGGACGATCAGATTCTGCTGGTATCAATGACTCGGGCAAGTCAGGACGCTTCTCTGGGTCTCAGTTTCCCCAGGTGAAAATGATGGGGTTTGGATTAGATGTTCCTTAAGGATGCTTCTCAGAGAAGGCAATGGCACCCCACTCCAGTACTCTTGCCTGGAAAATCCCATGGACGGAGGAGCCTGATGGGCTGCAGTCCATGGGGTCACTGAGGGTCAGACACGACTTCACTTTCACTTTTCACTTTCACGCACTGGAGAAGGAAATGGCAACCCACTCCAGTGTTCTTGCCTGGACAATCCCAGGGACAGGGGAGCCTGGTGGGCTGCCATCTATGGGGTTGCCTGGAGTCAGACACAACTGAAGTGACTTAGCAGCAGCAAGGATCCTTCTGGTTTTAAACTCTGATCTTTAAATGTGAGGAAACTAATAATCATCTCATCACGAGCAGAATCCCAAATACTGCTTTTAAATAAAGCCTATCTTTTTAATGTTAGATTGTCCAAATAGCTTGAGATTTCTTTGAACATTCTATAAAACCAAAAATTACCTTCTAATATTACACTAAATCACTTTTGGTCTGTTCTAAATCCTCCTTTCTGGCCCTTAGGGGTTGTGTGGAATCCATTTCATAAGCAACTAAATAGTGTGCTCTGCCTTTGTAGTCCCCCAAATTAACTCTTTTTACTCAAAGGATGATTGCTTTTATGTTCTTGTTGGGAGGTGAGGGACCACTGTATTCTTTGGAAAGCATTTAATAGCTAATAAGCAGCAACATATGTGAGTTTTGTTTGAGTAGATACACTGGATCTAATTCTGAAAGCTGAACTTCGCAAAACAGTAACCCGAGCTGTAATATACCTGCAGTATAGCGGCTGTGATTCTAATTTTTAGTCATTCTCACATGCATCATCTCATTCACCTATCACTACAGCCCACCAGTTGGGCATTACCATTCTCATTTTAGTGATGAGGAAACTGAGGCTACATGAGGCTAGGCTGCAGGGCTGGGACTGAAAACCCACTGATGAATCCAAGCCCAGGGTCCTGCCCACCACTCCACAGCTGCAGTGCAGAACAGGTGTCAGGGTTCCACACTGTCAGTCCTAGGGAAGCAATGTGGGTTTGTTTGGTTGTTGGCTGGTTGGGTTTTATTTCGGCTGCGCAGCAAGGCTTGCAGGATCCCTAATCAGGGAATGAACCTGGGGCTCCAACAGTGAGGGTGCAGAGTCCTAACCAGTGAGCTGCCAGGGAATTCCCAGCAATGTGGTTTTGTCTGTCTTCTGAACAAAGATGCACTTTTAAAAGATACACATGGGGGTCCTCAAACTCCTTCCAATCCACAGAAAATTTCCTGAACAATGGGACAGCTGAGTCCACCAGGAAGGGAAATGTCCATTCTTTGCCTCAGTTGCCCAAAGCAAGCCGGCATGACAGGCCAACCCGAACCAATGATTCTGTGTGACCTGTTGAAACAGCTGCCATTCATGGTACCTTAAGTGGCTCTTTTTCCATGCTACAATGTGAAATACTGTGGAAACGATGAAGAGGGCACAGAGGCCCATTCCATAAATCCAAGCTGTTATCTTTTCCCAGCAGTCATCAGAGAGCCGGTGAAGGAGGGCACTGCCCACAATGGCTGGAACAATGAGGAACTGAGAGAGAGGGAAAGAAAAATAAATATTCAGTAAAACGCTGAATTGAGAACTGTTAAAAATACCCAGGTTTCGAGGAACAACTTTAGGAAGGTCACTTTAAAACACTCATCTCCTTTCCTGGATAGTTAGAACAAGAACCAGATGAAGCTGATGTTTTGCTGCGCTAAGAACAGGTGCTGTGATTAGGGCCCGGAGCCTCTGCCCGCAAGTGGGGACACAGTCAGGCAACAAGATTACTCAACAGACATCCTCTATCCTAATTTTGCTACCAAACACATACCCACATTTCCCAGGGATGACTTGATCTTTAGATAGTCTTTCCCGTTTCCTCAAAGTGCTACTGAAAGCCCAAATTTCAGCAAAGGGTAACTAAATGAATCAAATCAGTGTGTATAATGCACATACCACACTCAAATCATCTGTCCAATCATATGTCCCCATTTCTAGTTGGGATGTCTACATTCCACCAGTTTGGGGACTACTGTAGAATGAAAGTGGTGAAAAGGTCTTTGGGTTATCTCATTTTCTGAGATTCATTTACCTGTTTGGCTGTGCCAGATCTTGGTTGCAGCATGTGAGATCTAGTTTCCCAACCAAGGACTGAACTCAGGTGCCCTGCACTGGGAGGATGGAACCTCAGACATGGGGCCACCAGGGAAGTTCCCAGGTTATTTCATTTTTAACAGCACCTTTCAAGTAGACAAAGGTAATCCACTCCTACAGAGTCAAATGATTTTAAGAGACTAGAATCTTAAGGGGGAATTTTGCTTTTACACTATATTTTATACTACATATGGACACAAAGTGCAAAGTCTAGTCATAACAGTATGACTAATAAACATTTTATAATAATAGAAATCGACAGAAGAAATAAACTACTTTATTAGATACCAGAATAAACATACCTGGCAAAGAACGCAAACTTTAGAAATCTCATCTACTTTTGTCTCCAACACCTGCGTTTTCTCTCTTGCAACAGAATATTAAATCCTCCAGATAGGATCAGCACTGAATTTCAATGCTGGTTACAATGGCTTAGAACAAAATGTGATAATTAAGGACAACAAAGTTAAGTTTTTCATAAAACAAAATTTATTTTGAGATTATGTCCTTTCTATTTTTTTTTATGTTAAAGTATCTTCCTGTTAATGAAAATTAGATGGAAGTTTTTTGTTTTGTCGTTTTTAGAAATTTTAATGCTCTCTGGAATCCAAAAATCAGGGATACAGTTTAATAAGTTTAATAAGATGACATTTTCTGTTCTGAAAAAATTAATGTGTATGTTTTGTCAGTTTTCCCTTAACTTTGGTTTATATAAGTGTTCCTGATGACCATCCAGGAGAGATAAACTAAAGGATTATTCAGGTCTATTTCAAGAAAATATTATTCTTAAAGGTGACCTGTGCATCTCAACAACCAAACAATTATATTTAAATGCTCAGTATTATGCTGAATAATAAGCACTTCACTGGTTACTTTTATAGGTCAGTATTTTGAAAACTATCAGGACACTATTTTTCTAACTTTTATCAGTACTTTGCAGTTGGTAAATGGATACAATGATGGATATATACTGGAACAATAAGTGAAAGAAAAGGCCATATAAGCTGTCATTCAAACTTTATATCCCTTATATCCTAATCCTGACCTAGATTTACATACATACACACACATTCTTATTTTCTTAAGGGCCTGTGGACAATTATCTTAAATAACTTTACTTTTAGCTCTGTTAAATCCATCAGACATTCAGTTAAGAATAAAAAATGGAAACAACCCAAATGTCTATCAAAAGATGAATGGATAAAGAAGGTGGGATATGTATAAACATACACACATACATACATATATACATACACATGCACGTAACAGAATATTACTCAGTCCTAAAAAAATGAAATATTGCCAATTTGCAGCAATATGGAGGGACCTAGAGATCATCATACTAAGTGAAGTAAGTGAAAGAAATATATGATATCATTTATATGTGAAATCTAAAAAATAAAATGAATGAATCTATATACAAAGCAGAAACAGACTCACAGACATGGAAAATAAACACGACAACCAAAGGGGAAGGGGAGTGGGGGAAGGAAGGGGGATACATTAGCACTATGGGATTAACAAATACACACTACTAGACAAAATAGAAAAGCTCAAATCTTACTGTATAGCAGAGGGAACTATATTCAATATCTTATAATAACCTGTAATGAAAAAGCTGGCTTAAAAGTCAACAGTCAAAAAATGAATATCATGGCATCTGGTCCCACCACTTCATGGCAAATAGAAGGAGAAAAAGTGGAAACACGGACAGATTTTATTTTCTTGGTCTCAAAATCACTGCGGACAGTGAATGCAGTCATGATTTAAGACACTTGTGCCTTGGAAAGAAAGCTATGACGAATCTAGACAGTATTAAAGAGCAGAGACATCACTTTGCCGACAAAGGTCCGTATAATCAAGGCTATGGTTTTTCCAGTAGTCATGTATGGATGTCAGAGTTGGACCATAAAGAAGGCTGAGCACTGAAAAATAGATGCTTTCAAACTGTGGTACTGGGTAAGACTCTTCAGAGTCCCTTATACTGTAAGGAGATCAAACCAGTCAATCCTAAAAGAAATCAATCCTGAATATTCATTGGAAGGACTGATGCTGAAACTGAAGCTGCATACCTTGGCTACCTGATGCGAAGAGCCAACTCATTGAAAAAGACCCTGATGTTGGGAAGACTAAAGGGCAAAGAAGAGTGGCAGAGGATGAGATGGCCAGACGGCATCACTGACTCAACGGACATGAATGTGAGCAAACTCTGGGAGACAGTGAAGGACAGGGAAACCATGGGGTCACAAGGAGTCAGACACGACTTAGTGACTGAACAACAACAAATGAAAAGTAATCAGAAAAATGTGTATATGTATATATATACAAAGAAACTGTCATAATATTTTAAATCAACTACACTTCAATTAAAAAAGAGAATAAAAGATGGCTATCTAAAAAATACAGCTAACAATCAAATTAGGCTGTGCATGACTCTAAACATTTTGACCCTCTGGTGTTGTGAAGCTCACTTCACAAAGTGTGTGTCATTAATGCAAAGACAGGGGTCAGCTCAAGTCTAGAGAATTTCACCAAATCCTTCCTGCCCTGAGAATCTAAGCCACAGGTCCAAGGAGACTGTCCACTAGTGAGGTTACTCCAAATTTCATTACTGAAGAAGCCCTTTAACGGAATCCAGGGCAAGCATGTACAAACAAAGTAGGTAGGAACTCTTTTCTGAAGAAAAAATATTCAGGAAGATTTCAGCATTTTAATTATTTACATAAAAATCTTTTGAGCACCTAAAGAAAAAGGAAAGTGATAAAAGAGAATAACATTTTGATACCACAAATAACACTTGAAATTCTACTACTATAATACTAGGGGCATGGCAACCCACTCCAGTATTCTTGCTTGGAGAATTCCACGGACAGAAGAACCTGGCGGGCTTCAGTCCATGGAGACTCAGAGAGTCGGACATAACTGAGCGACTAACACTTTCCCTTCACTTCTCTATAATACACAGAACTAATACTTGAGAAAGTTTGATTTCTGCTAAGCAATGACCAGACAGCACTGTTCCACTAGAGTTCAAGGGAATCTACCAAAAACTAGTTTATTTCAGGTTTACTTGGCATCACGTTCCTTTATAGAAATCAGACTATTCTTTGCAGAAGGGGCTTAAAGAAATGAAAAGGCACAGCTTGAATTCAAGCAAATTTTATTCCAGTAATATTTATGTGTAACCTACCTACATATTATACTAACACTGTCTAAAATAACTGAATTAGCCTGTTCTAAACACTCTTCACTAAAGAGATAAACTGATCTACTCTCTCTCTTATCTTCAGACTATATACCAGCCACCATTTTCCCCTCAAAAAATTTCACTGGATGCAATTTTCAAAGGGAATAATGAAATCATAGATAAAAGGAAGTTTATAATGACACAAGAAAATGCCAATAAAATGAAATCCATAGGGCAACTATGAAAATACACACATAAACACAAACCCTGGGCTTCCCTGGTGGGTCAGATGGTAAAGAGTCTGCCTGCAGTGCGGGAGACCTGAGTTCAGACCCTGGGTCAGAACGATCCCCTGGAGAAGGAAAAGGCAACCCACTCCAGTATTCTTGCCTGGAAAATTCCATGGACGGAGGAGTCTGGCGGGCTACAGTCCATGGGGTCACAAAGAGTCGGACATGACTGAGCAACTTCACTTTCTAGGTAGTTTTGCTTTTCTTATGTATTCTTCAGTATTTTCCATTTTTCTTAAAATGAACATGCTTTGCTTTTAGAAGGAAGAAAAAACTGAATTCAGGAATTAAACTTTTCTTTTACAGTAAGGACTAACATCTGCTCTGAGAAGAAATGACGATCGTGGGGATGGGAAGGATGTGGCTACCTGTTTTAGGAGATCACTGAGGGGAAAAAAAATCTTTCTCAGCAAATGGTGAACACTTCTTGCTAAATGAACACAGCTGACTGTCTTGAAAAGGTAATTTATTTCACTCCAGGGGTGACAGTCTTTATAAATAATTTCCTTTGGTTTTTCTTATAACTAAACACATTTTCTTTCAAAGAAGGTCTTATCTGAGAAGGCAAATTCAGGATCAACAGAGCTGACTGTAGGTCAGAGCACTCAAAGTATCCGACAGGCTCACAGTTTCTGGTGACATGACCTAGTACTGATATGAGGTCAGGAAAGGTCACAGGGATGGCTGAACCGGATTGACGGGGTTGAGATTAAGAGATGATCGCCCTTTCTTCCCACCAAAGCGCTCGGGAAGCACGGAAAAGGCAGGAAGCTTGTACTCACTGCATGTGTGTAACAGTTAGCAGCATGTTCGTAACAAGTTGGCTTGTAGCGGCCATTGGCAGGGGCCCGGTGGTTCATGAACCTGTAGAGACAAAGACATCCCGTGAGAAAAGCTCGGAGCGTGTAAAGAATGGTGGGAAAGCTCGTCAGAGTTTGCCTGGTCTATTCTAACTGAAGAGCTGACTGCTGGAAATACCTAGTTACTGGAACAAAACCGAAGCCACAGAGCTGTTGTAAACTGAACCAAAGCCTTGGTCTAAAGTGCATGCCCTAGTTAACCGGATTCAATATTCTTTCCGTTCATTCAAAAAAAAAACCTTCTACCAAACAAAAGCAAACAAAGCTCATATCTATCCCCTTCAACTGGTACCCTTCAACTGGGATACTTAAAAAAAAAAAAAAAAGGCACAACCAAATCTGAAATTAAAAAAAAAAAAATCAAGGTCATTTTCCTAAACTTTACAAATACCAGTAACCAAAATTTAATGTGAATTCAATGCATTTGAAAGTTCCTATTTTGTCTCTCAAAATGTATAAAGCTTTATACGTGTAGATCTTTAAATGCTCCATCCCATTATTACCAGGGCTGCCAAACTAGTTTCCCTGTATTGCATTACCTGTTCCGGCATCAGACAGCTTAAATAAATGATACTTGGCTGCCTCCAGGCCACTTGAAACAAGAGGTTCATTTTCACCTGGATTCTTCCTGAATTAAAAGAGTTTGCTTCAAAATCTAAATATGTGACCAGTGCCTGACACATTGGCCAGAACTTTCACATGTGCCTGTGCTTAGTCGTGGCTCTTTGTGACCCCATGCACTGTAGCCCTCAGGCTCCTCTGTCCATGGAATTTTCCAGGCAAGAATACTGGGGCAGGTGGCCAGGATCTTCCCAACCCAGGGACTGAACCCACGTCTCTTGCCTCTCCCGTACTGGCAGGCGAACTGTTTATCACTGAGCCACCTGGGAAGCCCTAAAGTGCGTCTGTATCTAAACACCAACATTTGGCATGTGTCCCTGACCTGCCTCCTTAGAAACCTGCATGCAGGTCAGGAAGCAACAGTTAGAACTGGACATGGAACAACAGACTGGTTCCAAATAGGAAAAGGAGTACATCAAGGCTGTATATTGTCACCCTGCTTATTTAACTTCTATGCAGAGTACATCATGAGAAACGCTGGGCTGGAAGAAGCACAAGCTGGAATCAAGATTGCCGGGAGAAATATCAATAACCTCACATATGCAGATGATACCACCCTTATAGCAGAAAGTGAAGAGGAACTAAAAAGCCTCTTGATGAAAGTGAAGGAAGAGAGTGAAAAATTTGGCTTAAAGCTCAACATTCAAAAAACAAAGATCATGGCATCTGGTCCCATCACTTCATGGCAAACAGATGGGGAAACAGTGGAAACAGTGTCAGACTTTATTTTTTTGGGCTCTAAAATCACTGCCGATGGTGACTGCAGCCATGAAATTAAAAGATGCTTACTCCTTGGAAGGAAAGTTATGACCAACCTAGATAGCATATTTGAAAGCAGAGACATTATTTTGCCAACATAGGTCCACCTAGTCAAGGCTATGGTTTTTCCAGTGGTTATTTATGGATGTGAGAGTTGGACTGTGAAGAAAGCTGAGCACTGAAGAATTGATACTTTTGAACTGTGGTGTTGGAGAAGACTCTTGAGAGTCCCTTGGACTGCAAGGAGATCCAACCAGTCCATTCTAAAGGAGATCAGTCCTGGGTATTCATTGGAAGGAGTGATGCTGAAGCTGAATCTCCAGTACTTTGGCCACCTCATGTGAAGAGCTGACTCACTGGAAAAGACTCTGTGATGCTGGGAGGGATTGGGGGCAGGAGGAGAAGGGGACGACAGAGGATGAGATGGCTGGATGGCATTACCGACTCAATGGACATAAGTTTGAGTGAACTCCGGGAGCTGGTGATGGACAGGGAGGCCTGGTGTGCTATGATTCATGGGGTCGCAAAGGGTCGGACACAACTGAGACTGAACTAAACTGAACTGATGGTCTATACCATACAGATAGACATATGTCCATGTTCCATTCCCTCTCTGGGCTAATTTTGTGGCAACAAGCAAAGCAGTGCAAAGCTCCAGTACCACTGGGCATGAAAGAGAAACAGCTGCCTTCTACTTCAGTGTGTGGGTGAGGATCCCCCCAGCCCTAGTTCACACCCCTGCCATGTTTGACCAAGGAGTCTGGTTTAATCTGTGTGTTCTTTGGAAGGAGTGAGATATAAGCTCAGCAAGATAAAAAGGCAGCTGTCTGAAAGAAGCAGATGCAGAGAACACAGTGGTAAGAAAGCCCTGCTGGCTTTCAGGTCTGAGAGCCCTGGTGGCATTCAGGTCTGAGCATTCAAGCAGCATTCCTGGGCCTGGGGCCTGCAAGATGTCAACAGGCTTTACACAATAGTGTAGGGTTTTGCTTGAGTTAGTTTAAGGGGGTGTGGGTAGGAGGAGGAGACTTTGTTACTCATCACTAATGAGATCTGACTAGTAATGTCTTATCAATTAACATGATGGAAAAACGGTACCAGGCTCAACCAAATGGCACAGACAGGTTGCCAAAAACTGACTAAAACATGTGGCCAAGCAATTCCAAACAGTGTCCAGTTTATGAACAAAAGACCAGCCAACACTTTCTCCTCGAATTAAAGAAGGGCCTGGTATCCCTAGAGCAAATGAGTAAAGATCAAGTGGCAGTCCCTGCCAACCCGACATAGAAAGTTCGAGTGGAAGATCCCCTAGGGAATGGATTTGGCACTATGAAGACACCTTCCCTGGAATACCAATGGGCAGATACCTAACTGACATGCAAAAGATACACATACTGAATAGGATTCATCACATGGCTTGGAAACTGTTAGAGAGAAATGTACAGTTAACAGCTTCAGCATTATTCCAAGATATTCTCACACATAGATAAATAAATCTTTTCTCCCCTGACAATCCTTTAAATAATTTCACTAATTTCCTAAGGGACTAGAGTGTTGCTATACGGCAGTTATTAGTAAAAAGGAAAATAATTACACTCTTGGGAAGGAGGCTTTAAAAGTGTCCCCAGCATTCAAGGGCCTACCAGATGATCAGCCTGAGACATAATGACAGGGTTGTAAGTAGCATACCCCATTAGGAATTGTAAAGGGTAAAGAGTAAGGCTCCACGGTGGCTGAGGGTAGATTAAATTGCAAGCACTCTGTGCAGGGCACGCTCAGGAGGGTTTGTCCACCCACCACCAGCCTGCAGGCTAAAATAGCAATTTGTATCTCTGGCAGCCCAATCTAAAAATAGTCAGGCTACAACACAGAGACAGGGATAGACTTTAAAAGCAAGGAAGCTGAGTGGCCATGTGTTTAACATGTTTGTGCCCACCTGGAATCACTCAGGTTAAAAATAAACTCAGAAGTTGCAGAGAAAAATATTCCTCCCATGTGACTTAAGGTAGTTTCTCTTTAAGGGTAGGGGCAAGATTCTGGCAATAAGGAAAGGGAAGAGCAAGTATGCCAGGCACCATCTGGGGCCCCATGGGATGGCACATGGTTCTGCCAGGAAATTTACATTTTTCCATTTCTCTCTGATATAATCATGTCTCCCATTGCCTCCTGAAGAAATCATTATGAAGAAATTAGTCACCCAAGACCTACATGAAAAGCAGATGTAAAATGCAAATAACCATAATGGACTTTTGGACTCAGAGGGAGAGGGAGAGGGTGGGATGATTTTGGAGAATGGCATTCTATCATGTATACTATCATGTAAGAATTGAATCACCAGTCTATGTCTGACGCAGGATACAGCATGCTTGGGGCTGGTGCATGGGGATGACCCACAGAGATGTTATGGGAAGGGAGGTGGGAGGGGGGTTCATGTTTGGGAACACATGTAAGAATTAAAGATTTTAAAATTAAAAAATAAATAAATAAATAAAAGCAAAAAAAAATAAATTAAAAAAAATATTTTCTATTTTAGTATTGGACTACAAATATTTCTAACTATGACAAAAAGTGTTATCTTTTCTCTGTCACCAGCATGATAGCATATTATACTCTATTTTAAATGGGAAAACTAAAATATATTGCAATATCAGAAACCTTGCCTAAGGTGGCAAAGCAAGTGTTCCATTTTCCAAAAGATATGATTGTGTCCTGTTTCTCTGAACACTCAAGCTTTATTCTGATATGTCTTTACATTTTCCCATTTATTGATACATATTTTTAAAGTCCTCATCTTGAATATGTTTAATTTTCCCTTCATGTCTTGGAAGACAGCAACTTTAATAGCTTAATAAGTCATTCAAATAAATGCTTATTTATTAAAAAAAAAAAGCAAATAACCGGCCCCCCCTCCACACTGAGGCTATTCTCTTTGCCCCAAAAAGAATGAGAAAGGGTCTCAAGAGTTATGGGACACAGCACCCACTTAGGCAAGACACCTCCACTTAAAGCAAAGCCGTCCTGATGGTCATCCAATGCTAGAAAACATTTTAACACTAGGTGTGTTGCCCATGCCGCAACAACAGAAGCCCCCCAACCAAGCGTCACAACTAGAGAAAGCCAAAGCGTGCATGCTAAGTCACTTCAGTCGTCCAGACTCTGTGACTCTATAGACCATAGCCCGCCAGGCTCCTCTGTCCATGGGATTCTCCAGGCAAGAATGCTGGAGTGGGTCGCCATGTCCTCCTCCAGGGCATCTTCCTGACCCAGAGACTGAACCCATGTCTCTTAGGTTTCCTGCACTGGTAGGTGGGTTCTTTACCAGTAGTGTCTCATGGGAAGCCTGGAGGAAGCCCCTGTGCCTCAAGACAGAGCGCACATGCTACAGCGAAGATAGAGCACAGCCTCCCCACCATCACCCCAAAGTTTTAGTCCAAAACAGTGCCTAAGGTCTGAAGGCAAATCCGCAACGCACCATCAGACCGCAGAGCCTGAGATCAAATCTCAGAAGTTGTCCTAAATTCCTCTGTGTTTCCCCATACTCCAAATGCAAGTACTGTCTGTGCTATCTTCAAAATATATTCCCAAACAGTCCCAGTCTCTACAGTTTCAAAGTTACTATCTTAAATCAAGACATCGACTCCTCTGGTCTGTAAACAAAGGCTCTGGTCCCCCTGCCTGCCTGCACATAGACTCTCTTTACCCAGCAGCCACGAGTCTGTTAACACCAGATCACGTCACACGTTAAGCCCAGCTTAAAACCTGTCTGGCTTCCCAAAGTGCTTGGGAACAGGGCCTTCTCTGCAGGCCACAAGCCCTCCCAACTTCTCCAGCCGGGGGCTCCCTTCCTCTCCTCTCCCCCTCAGGCCAATCACAGCCTTTCTGCTCCTTCAACCAACCAGGCCTGATCTGACTCAGAGCATCTGTGTTTGCTGTTTATGTCTGCCCAGAACATTCTCCTCCAGTGTGCCCAGCTCTCCTCTCACCTGTCAAACTCGGCTCAACCATCCTACCTAAAGTATCAATTCAGCAGAGCCCTTATCACAATTAGTAAGAACTAGACTTTTTGAACTTGTTTATTTCATCTTTCCCCACTGTAAAGTGAATTCCATGAGGGCTGCCTTGTATATCTTTTCATTTCCAGTCCCAACACAAAGTCCAGCTGATTGTTGGAGATTAATAAATAAGTGTTGAATGAGAATAAAAAGACAGACATTTTGCCTGCTGTTGAAGTATTTTATTATCCTAACAGAGATCCTGTCGTCAGTTAGTTTCACTGCGGATTTCTGTATGCAACAAAAACAGGCAGTCTTAGACCCAAGAGAATCCTCAATCTTGTGAGGACAAAATGGACAAAGGACAAGACCATGAACATTTCAGGGGCTCCTTCAACATCATTCGATGGGGCAACAGAACTGATCCCTACATAAAACCCTACTATTAATATTAGCTGTCCTGTATGAATAAGCATGATGTCTAGGAAAAAGTGTCTGCGGCCAGAGGTCGTGATAGTGGTGGCAGACACTTAACTTAATTACTAAGTAAGGGAAGAGGCACATAGAAAGAAACAACTTCAGTGTTCACTGAATCGGTGTATGATTCGATGCTCTGAGAACTTGGAACAAAAAGGCAACAGGCGGCACTGCAACACTCCCTAATGCTTTAGAATAAGACCCCTTACCACATACTCGATTTGAAACTAACCAGTGGTCACCAGGCTGGAGCTAAGGAAAGCAGTATCCTTTTCCTTGGATTTCTGGTTGCCAGGCTAGAGAAACGAGCACACACCAACAGGACACTTTAGAAGCTCTGGGTTCTAGGCCTCTGCGCTATCACACAGATGTGTGTGGGTGGGGAGACAGAGGTAAATGGCTGCATGAGTGGTGGAAAGAGACATGAACCCTTCTGTCTGCCCCGTTCTAGCTGTGTGATGATGGCAGGCTCTCTTTTATTCTCTAAAGCTCTTCTATTAAATGGGTAAAAAGTTTGCATTTCAGGGTTACAGTTAGGGATGAGATGAGTTACCTACAAATACCCAGCTACTGCCTGGCACCAACAGGCACTCAATAAATGTTAGCAAGTATTCTAATCAGTCAGAGATGCTGTGAAAGGGAGAGAATGACTCTGTGCAGTGTGGAGGTGGAATCAAGTGTAAAAGGGATACAGCACAAAAGATAAAAGGTGTCCCAGTAGGATTTTTCACATCCTAAGATTTTTGAGAAGCCATGCCTGCATAAAGCCCTCCACTTACTACACCAGGTTAGGCGTCCTTACAGCTCTTCTCCACATGGCAGAGCTCTGGAAGTTGATCCAAAGCCACAGTGACCGCCAAGTTTCCATTATGAACAAACCAGCAGGGTGTTCAAGTTTTCTTATAGGTTAGACATAGCCACAAAGGATGGCCTAATGAAATGTTTTTACTGCAGTCAAATGCTCTTCAATGGAGTCCTGGTGGATCTATCAGAAGGAACACACGGGGTCAAAGATAAGTGTGTTCCTCTCTCTAGTTCCTCTGTCATTTACAACCTGTAACTATCCTAAATGCTCACAAGATGGATAACACAGCTTTTAAGAGATGCAGAACAGTACTCTCAATATGTTAATGTATAGACCACAATATATTACTTATTTGCAGACTTTATTTCTAAGTTCAAATTGATTTACAGAAATATCTTTCCAAACAAGAAATTATGGGATCATTCATTCTGCAAAGAAAATCAGGGCAGGTCTAGATGTCATCAAGGAAATAACTTAAATATCCACTGACATTGTGCAGTTGCTGCGGAAATTACAATGTCTATGCTATACCAAAAGAAAATGCCTGTATTTTTAATTTTTAAATGAATGGAGTAGAGCGCAAAATGACATTACAACTGTGATAATAAGGACGGGACAGATCAGTGTCCAGCAAAAAAGAAGAGTTCAATCAGCTGAGATGGTAGGATCTTAAAGATGTGTTTGTTTTTCATTCCTCTTAATACTGCTAATGTTTGCACAACAAACAATAACACAAGTTCCTTTTTTTCCTTTTTTTTCGGGAGAAGAACTAGAAGGATAGAAAAGAAATAGAACTCTTTAATCTAACAAAAACCGGTAAATGCACAGAAGACTGCCACTGTTCCCGGAAAACAGGAAGAGGACAGATGTGCAGAGAAGTAAAACCAAATTAAACAAACCACACATACAGGGTTTTGCCAACCATTGCTGAACCTGGTGTTACATCCTCCCTTAAAGCCCCTCCAGTCCTCATGGCTGACTTCATGCTCTAAAGCCGGAACATCACGGTTCCTTTTTGCCTTTGGAAGAACTGATATGATGTTCCCATTAGGCGAACACTGCCAGGCATTCAACACACTGAGTGATAAGCAATGTTCAAAAGTTAATCCAAGTCTCCACCCTGATCACCCCAACCCTCCCTGCGCAAATGTCGCTCTGGAGAAGGATGAGACCAGCAGAAGAGGTGAGAGGGTTTCTAGGGATTCAAGCATTGGAAAGGAGAAAAAAAAAACGTACTTCAAAATCTTGTAATAAAAAGCAATGCCTAAAACCGCAACAAAAACCTTCAGAGATTTCATGCTTTTTTTTTTTTTTTTTCAAATTCTACTACACACTAACCTAGCCTGCTCAGGGTGAAGGCCTGGGAGTGGGGATGCCTGCCTGATTCAGACAAAGGGATGGAGAGTTACCACAAACACACGAGAGGTGAACTTTCACCCACTTACACGAAAGAGAATTAGGGGGAAAAAAAAACAAAACAAAAACGCAGAGCTTCCTCTCGAATTATGGCCAGCCTCCATTCATTGCTAGATGGCAGGGACCTCGAGTCAGGATTAAAGCCACGGTGTCTCCCCAGGCTGGCGTTCCCACCGGCTCTCCAGCCAAACAGCTTCCGGGGGGCCTCCTCGGTTCCTCGTTCTCAGGCGCCTCAACTGCAGGTTTTACCGCCCAGAAGCTAACCTGCCCCGGCGCGGTGACCCAAAAATAGCACACGCTGGGGCTCTAAGCCCGAGAACCCCGCAGGCAAGGCTAAACCGGCGGAGCCTGCCTCACTTTCCCCCACCGCACGGCCGTTCAAAGACAAGCGCCGGAAACCCCCAGCACCCCTGCGGGGCAACCTGGCTCGGGTCCGGGCGCCTCGGGGGTCCCCCAAGCCTGGTAAGGGGTGCAGGCCAAGGCTGGGGTCGGAAGATCCGGGGCCGGTGCCCGCGGCTGGCGTTCAGGTCCCTGGAGCAAGCGAGAGGCTGTCCCTGCAGGGCAAAGCTGGCCGGGCAATCGACGCCCCGGGGAAGGCAACCGGGGTCCGAGGGCTGGGGACTACAGCCTGCAGCGAGCAGCGGGAACAAGGGCCGGCGCGAGACCCGCTCCCGGGGCGGGGGCGCCCGGGGAAGGCTGGGCGGGGAGCCCCGGGAGCAAGAGAGGACCGGGCGGGGCGCCGGGCCCCACACGGGCGGAGGCGGGCCCGGGACCCGATGCCGGCGCAGGCGGCGGGCCCGGGGCGCTGCCCTCTCACCGCTGGAATCGACTCTGGAACCGCATCGATGCTCCTGCTCCTCCGCGGGGGCTGCGAGCTCCGTCTCGTCAGCGCCGGCGTCCGAGCGCGCGGCCCGCAGGAGCTGGGGTGGCTCCGGGGGCCGCCGCGGACCCGGCGGACCGCTGGACAGGGCAGCGCAGAAGGGGCCGGGCCGGGGGTCGGGACCGGGCCAGAGCCAGACCGGGCGCCTGGGGGCGGGAGGGAGGCCCTTAAACGGCCCGGCCGCCTCCCGCCACCTCCCGCCGCCCGGCCCTGCCGCCCCCGGCAGGGAGGCCCCGCCCCGCCCGGCGCCTGGACCCGCCCCCCGCTGCCCGCGCCCCGCCCGCCTGCGTGCTCCCGTGGCCGCCCGCTCGTCACCGCGCCCAGGGGCCAATCAGCGCGCGAGGGGAGCCGCAGCCGCGCTGCCATTCATTCCCGTTGGGGCAGGCGAGGGGCGGGGCCTCCCGGCCGGGGGCGGGGATACAGAAGGGCGTGGTCTCCCGGCGGGGCGGAGCCAGAGGGCGGTTCACGGCTTGAGGGGTGGAGTTGGAGCGAGAAGACAGAAGGGCCCGATGACAGGAAGAAAAATGGTAAAGGAGGATGTGAGGCACGGCTCTTGAAAGCGATTGTGGTGAAAACAGCAACAAACAAGGACCTCTGTGTGTGCTCTAGTCCTGACTCTGTGTCTTTCGTTCTTCAGCACTCGTTTCTTCCGTTGGTTTATTCCTTCATCATTTTCAAGGTCAGCTACCCTGAGGTTGTTATGCTAGGTTCTGGGGTAGATTTTTTTTTTTTTTTGGTCATTTTATTTATTTATTTATTTATATTATGAAAAAAAATTTTTTTTACTTTACTGTATTGGTTTTGCCATACATTGACATGAATGTAGGAATGCTTACATGCAGTCCTTTCATTTATTTGCTTAATCCAAGAAACTTCTAAATAAACCAAAAAGTAGATTGAATCAGGGTCCTGTGGGAAAAATCTAATTCAGAGGGCTTCCTGTAAGAGGTTCAAAGAATATTTAATGAATGACGATTTTTTTGTTGTTGTTTTGGGGTAGAGTTTTTGAGATGAACCAAGCTATGTACAATTTTTAATCATTGTCAAAGCCCTCAATGATAGTTTGTTTTTCAATTTTTATATATTTATTTATTTAGTGCTGGGTCTTCATTGCAGTGCAGGCTTTCTCTCGTTGCCCTGAGTGGGGGCCTACTCTCTAGTTGTGTGAGAATTTCTCATGTTGGGGAGCGTGGGCCCTAGGGTACATGGGCTTCAGTAGTTTCTGCCCATAGGCTCAGAAACTTGTGGTGCCTGGGCTTAGTTGCTCCGTGACAGAGGGAACTGACACGGATCAGGGATGGAACCCATGTATCTTGCACTGACAAGTGAATTCTTATCACTGAACCACCAGGGAAGCCCCTGGTTTTATTTTTTCTTTAATTTTTTTTTTTTTCCTCCCAGCTGCATCACATGGGATTCTTATTCCCCAACCTGAGATCAAACCTGTGCCCCTGCAGTGGAAGCCAGGAGTCCCAACCCACCAGACCTCTAGGGAAGTTCCAAATGGCTGATTTCTTGATTCCTTCCCTAGAGATGGCTCCCTCCAGGTATCCTGTCCACACCATCACTGACACCCCAAACTTCAGGCTCTCAAGCAAACAGTAGGTCAGCCTATTAGAAGTGTT
This sequence comes from Capricornis sumatraensis, assembly GCF_032405125.1. NCBI lineage: Eukaryota > Metazoa > Chordata > Mammalia > Artiodactyla > Bovidae > Capricornis > Capricornis sumatraensis. The sequence goes on from NC_091076.1 coordinate 56,013,459, forward strand.
TAGTTGACAGGCAGTGGGGAACATTGGAAAGCTGAGAAGTAGTTCACCCAAAATTCTGGTTTCTTTTCCTTTAACACCTTCCAAGTTGGCTGGATCTAGAAGGGTGCTTTCCGTGGTTATTTTCATCAGTTTCCCAGGAGATAAGCATTTTCTTACTCATTTCACAGATAAGGAGTCTAAGAAGTTTAGAATCTTACCAAAGGCTAGGATTTGTTCCTAGCTTTGTCTAACATTAAAGCCTCAGATCCTTTCAGCCCCAAACTGCCTCTCCTATGTTGTAAAGTTGTATATTTCTTTAATTTTTTTTTTTCTATAAGTCAGAAAAATGAGCATGGATTGAAGGTTTACTAAACTGCTCTGTCCAGCCACTGGGTTAAATGAATTGGTGGGGGAGGGAAAGGTCACAAAGGAAATAACTAATAAAAACAGATAAAAAAAAATGATATGAAGTAACATAGGGAGGATTGAAAACTGAAGCAGCAGATGCTAGGTCACATCTAGCAATGGTTTAGGAATGTGCAGGAGACAGACGCTAAGTGTGGTGAGGCTAATTAGGAAATAGGACGCATGAGAGAAGGAAGTCTGGAGATGCATTTTTAAAGAGATGATGGGCATGACTTGGCACACATCCTTTTGTAAAGTATAATAGCTTGGAAAACATAGGAGATGTGGTCAGTATGGGGAAAACTTGTGAATGGCCACCTAGGTTTAGAAACATCATTATGGATGGCATTTACCAAGGTGGGGGAAAATGAGTGAGATCAAAATTAGATCAAATCAGAATAAAATATCTTGACCTATAGTGATCTCTTCCACAGAAATATTGTAGGAATATAATACACAGGAATATTAATAAACTAAAAATGGCTTGTGTAAACAATAGGATCACAAATTAAAATCAACCTCATTTTCGGTGACTCACCCAAGTAAAAGCAGTTCTCGAAAGATAAAAATAAAAACCATGAAAGAGTTTAGAATTAAACACCTGCCCCTCCTCCCTTTTTTACTGAGGTGTCCATTTGAATCTTTGTTGTTGTTTTCATCTTTTTGAGGAGAAGTCCTGAGTATGTTTTCAGAAAAAGGTACCAGATTCAACTTAGAGATTAGCATTTTGAAGTGGAAGAAAACAGAGTTTTCACATTAGCAGGATGTGACATTTTTGTTGAGCTCAGAAATATACTAGTTCTTCTTTCTGGGAAACAGCAGACAACTATTTGCATAGCCTCTGCCTGGAAGAAAGGATTTGCAAAGGAGCAGATGCCAGCTGCAGAGGAATCTCTTGGGAGAACACCTGTCCTGCTTGCTGAGGGCCACAGAGTTCCTGACCGGATGCTGACCATGCTAGGAAGCACCTGAAACCTAGTCCTTCAGCTGCCATCATCCAATCAGAAAGTAGCAGCTCTGCTGCAGACTGGCCTCAGATGACCAAGGAGGTTGCCTGAACTCCTGATTGCAAATCTTATTCTATGACTGGCTTTCAGTGTGTCTCTTTACAAATATGACAATGTAAAGCAATTATTAAAATGTAAATGCTCCCATCCTTTTTTCCATTTCCTGAAGACAGAAATGCTGTCTTAGTCTTAGTTCAGTTCTTAGGGTTTTGCCCACATTTCCTTATTGTCTTCGTCCCTACTCCAAGCTGCATATGTTGAAATCCTAATGCTCAATGTGATGGTATTAGTGGGGTGATGGGAGTAGCGGTAAGAGGTGATTAGGTCAACCACCACCCTTATGAATGAGTTTAATACCCTCATAAAAGAGCCATGAGAGAGATCTCCGGCCCCCTTTCATCATGTGAAGAACCAAGTCAGCAGTCTTCAACCCAGAAGAGGGTTTTCATCAGACCCTGATCATTCTGACAGTCTGATCTTGGACTTCTAGATTCCAGAACCAGAAAAAATAAATGTCTGTGGTTGATAAGCCACCTAGTCTTTTTTTTTTTTCTTAATAGCCCAAGTAGACTAAAACCTGACCTTCAAGGAATACCTGTCTCTTTCATGCTCAGTTCCTGCTGCTGCTGCTGCTGCTGCTAAGTCGCTTCAGTCATGTCCGACTCTGTGCGATCCCACAGATGGCAGCCCACCAGGCTCCCCCGTCCCTGGGATTCTCCAGGCAAGAACACTAGAGTGGGTTGCCATTTCCTTCTCCAATGCATGAAGGTGAAAAGAGAAAGTGAAGTCGCTCAGTCATGTCTGACTCTTAGCGACCCCAAGGACTGCAGCCCACCAGGCTCCCCCGTCCCTGGGATTTTCCAGGCAAGAACACTGGAGTGGGTTGCCATTTCCTTCTCTCCTAGACCTTCACAATGAAAACAGCTGGTGAGAACAACGGGAAGAAAGATCTAGAGAGAAAAAAGAGGCTTTGGCAGAGAGGCTATATTGGTATACAAGATGGAAATGAGCGAGAGGAAAACTTTCCATAATCTGGGGGATATTGACCTTTATTGACCCTTGTGCCTTCAGTCAACTAAAGCTTGGACTCTGTTGACCTAACTCCCAATTCTGTGCTGAATTCCCCTCTGCTGAAGGCATGAATATGAATATATGAACATGTGCCCTTAGCTTAAAACTTCCCCAATTGCTGTTCTTGGAAACACTGTTTTGGGAAAGATCCACAGTATTTCCATTGCTTGCTGTAAGTAATCAGTCCTTCTCCTGCTCTTCGGCTTGTCTGTGTCTTTTGGCCCCACACCAAGGTGAACTCAATTTTCCAATAACAAGTTTTGGCCCAGATGGGATATCTCACCTAACCTCTTTGGCTTCCTCCAGCTCCGAATAGGCTAGGCAGTAGGCTGTGGTAGCTCACCTGGGTGAATCTGTCTGTGTTGCTGGGGGACTGTGGGGAAGGGCATAGGAGAATCCCTCTTGGCACCTGATTGTCAAGTCTGGGCACAGCGGACACTGTGGACATCTTGATTTAAGAAGTTGCTTTGGAGAGGTGAGTGACATTTATTCCACAAGTTAGCTTCAAAGCCCTGTCCCCATCTCAAGGTGGGAGAAGGAATGATTCAGGAACTGAATAAGTAATCAGATTTGCTCTGGTTGTCTTGGAGAGTCTGAAAGATCTGAGAGGCTGTAAGATATCCCTGCCCTCCGAGTCTTGGGGGCTGATCAAGGATGCCTGATTGTGAAACCCTTCCATGAGACAACCTGTATTTCTCTTGGTTTTGACCTTCATTAGGGAGCTCTGGTAACTTAAATTATTTCTAGAAGGGTTCCAGCTTGGTATACCTGAACAACCTGCATATACACTTAAAAATCTCTTTTAACTTCTTTTTTTGTATTGAAGTGTAGTCAATTATGGAAAATTCAACTGTGGAAAATTCTTAAAGAGATGGAAATACCAGACCACCTGATGTGCCTCTTGAGAAATCTGTATGCAGATCAGGAAGCTACAGTTAGAACTGGACATGGAACAACAGATTAAGGCTCTATATTGTCACCCTGCTTATTTAACTTTTATGCAGAGTACACCATGAGAAACACTGGGCTGGATGAAGCACAAGCTGGAATCAAGATTGCTGGGGGAAATATCAATAACCTCAGATATGCAGATAACACCACCCTTATGGCAGAAAGTGAAGAAGAACTAAAGAGCCTCTTGATGAAAGTGAAAGAGGAGAGTGAAAATATTGGCTTAAAACTCATCATTCAGAAAACTAAGACCATGGCATCCAGTGCCATCACTTCATGGCAAATAGATGGGGAAACAGTGGAGAGTGTCAGACTTTATTTTTTGGGCTCCAAAATCACTGCAGATGGTGATTGCAGCCATGAAGTTAAATGATGCTTGCTCCTTGGAAGAAAAGCTATGACCAACCTAGACAGCATATTAAAAAGCAGAGACATTACTTTGCCAACAAGGGTCTGTCTAGTCAAAGCTATGGTTTTTCGATTAGTCATGCATTGATGTGAGAGTTGGACTATAAAGAAAGCTGAGTGCTGAAGAAGTGATGTTTTTGAACTGTGGTGTTGGAGAAGACTCTTGAGAGTCCCTTGAACTGTAAGGAGATCCAACCAGTCCATCCCAAAGGAAATCAATCCTGAATTTTCACTGGAAGGACTGATGCTGAAGCTGAAACTCCAATACTTTGGCCACCTGATGTGAAGAGCTGACTCATTTGAAAAGACCCTGATGCTGGGAAAGATTGAAGGCAGGAGGAGAAGGGGACGACAGAGGATGAGATGGCTGGATGGCATCATCAACTCAATGGACATGAGTTTGAGTAGACTCTGGGAGTTGGTGATGGACAGGGAGGCCTGGCATGCTGTAGTCCACGGGGTCGCGAAGAGTTGGATACGACTGAGTGAGTGAGCTGAACTGATAGTCAATTATGGAGAAGGAAATGGCAACCCTCGCCATTATTCTTGACTGGAGAATCCCATGGACAGAGGAATATGGTGGGCTACAGTCCATGGGGTCTCAAAGAGTTGGACACAACTGAGTGACTAATACACACACATAGTCAATTAACAATCCTATATAGTTTCAGGTGAATAGTGACCACTTACATTATTAATTGAAAGAAATTATCACTAACTCTCTAAATAAGGAAATTTTCATTGAGCTAAGAATGGCTCAATCTGTGTCTCCATCAACCCCTAACACAGACCTCTTGGAGCTGAACACAAATCCTCAACCAGGATCTGAGGATATGGGAAAACAGATATTTTCTCCTCAGACAGCAAATTAGGGTGCATTCTGAGTCACTGGAAACTGTATAGCTATATCCAAATGACAAAAAGCAATTTTTTTTCCCTTAAGTAATACTGTCTGGCCACAATACCAACTAGGTGATTATGAGAAATGGCCAGAGGGTGGCTCATTAAATTATAACACCATCTTTCAACTTGAGCTGTTTAAAAAGGAAAGGAATAAAAACCCCTCCACCTTTTTGGAGAAGATTAGAGAGGGATTTAGGCAATACCCCGCCCTGGACCCTGAGGATCCAAGAAGTGCAGTAGCAATAAACACTTAGGGTCATATCTCAGAATGTTCCAGGTATAATATTAGCTGCAAATTTCAAAATATTGCAGCTAACACTCCCATCTCCCAACTAGTTGCACTGGTCTTTAGAGTTTTAAAAAAGTGGGACATGATGGAAGAAGAAAATGAAGACAAAAAGTGGACCACTCCAGGTATGGGTAATGATTCCCACCCCCAACATGGGACATGAAGATCTCCAGCAAAGCTGACACCTAGTCAATGAGCTTACTGAGAAAGAGGGATATTCGTAAAGGGGATGCTCCAACTGTTCCCAGAGAGGGAAGGCCTGAACTCAACAGCCTTCGTTTCAGCTCCCAGTAGCCAAAGAAGAGAGCTTGTGGGCCCTGGGGGTTCCCCAACTGTGTCTTCAAAGCACCATCTCAATCTTTCCTGAGGAGCCCTGTTTTACCTTAGAAATAAGAGAAGAACCAATTGAATTTTTGTTAGATACCAGATACATTCTTCCTGTTGACAACTCCAAGGTGTTCCGCTCTCCAAGAGGTAATACAACGTCAAATGAATCTCAGGAAAGAAAGATACTAGGAAATCTGACCCTGGAAATGCCAAGATGGGCTCCTTTGACATTCTAAAACTGATTTTGCTACTCAGTAAAAACTGGCTTTCTAGGAGGCTTCTCAGGTGGTGCCAGTGGTAAAGAATACTCCTGCCAATGCAGGAGAAATAGAAGCCTCAGGTTCTATCCCTGGGTCACGAAGATCCCATGGAGGAGGGCATGGCAACTCACTCCAGTGTTTTGTAAGTGGTTAGGATTGGCTAAGATTAGACTGAATTTAATTAAGTAAATACATATTGTTATTCAGAGTAGGCTGATGCAAGACTGAGGTTTGGATTTTTCTCTCCTGGGAAAACAAAGTTTTCTTCAAGTGTTGAGTTGCTGATAATAGTTTATAAGTTTCTTTGCCTTTTGAGAGATCTGATTGGAACTCTCTGTATTTGCCAATGAGATCTTTATTGTCTCTTTGGTTAAGTGAATGGGTATTTCACAGTGACCTCTAATCCTATTTGACTAGGTGTTTTGAAAATTTTTGATATTTTTTACAAACTTCCCAAATACCAAATGCTAATTAAAATTCGTTTGACCAGCTAACTTTGGGATGCTTCAGAGAAACCCTGGGGAATCTCAGAGAGAGACTAAATTAACTAGGTTTATTTGGTATGTTAAACTATGTGAAAAGTGTTAGTCGCACAGTCGTGACCGACTATTTGCGACCCATGGACTGTAGCCCACTGGGCTACTCTGTCCATGGAATTCTCCAGGCAAGAATACCGGAGTGTGTAGCCATTCATTTCACCAGAAATTATGTCGGGAGCATTGTCAAATGAGCAGTGATAAGCCTTCTCAGGTTATGCTGTACGGGTAAATGTTATTAATATAGGTATTCTAAAAATTATGTGAAACTCCTGAAAATCTGGTATGTCCTGATAAAATATAGTATTATCAATCATAATTCTAGCTATTATAACCAAGTTTCTTTGTCAGTTGATTGTGATCAAATGTTTAATCATGCCTTTAAAGTCTCTTGCTATTCATAGACAGCTTTTGTTTAACTCCAATGTTTCTGTCTTTCTTTGAGATTGGAATGAAAACTGACCTTTTCCAGTCCTGTGGCCACTGCTGAGTTCTCCAAATTTGCTGGCATACTGCATGCAGCACTTTCACAGCATCATCTTTTAGGATTGGAAATAGCTCATCTGGAATTCTACCACCTCCACTAGCTTTGTTCATAGTGATGCTTTCTAAGGCCCACTTGACTTCATATTCCAGGATGTCTGGCTCTAGGTGAGTGATCACATCATTGTGATTATCTGGGTCATGAAGATCTTTTTTGTACAGTTCTTCTGTGTATTCTAGCCACCTCTTCTTAATATCTTCTGCTTTTGTCAGGTCCATACCATTTCTGTCCTTTATCGAGCCCATCTTTGCATGAAATGTTCCCGTGGTATGTTTAATTTTCTTGAAGAGATCTCTAGTCTTTCCCATTCTGTTGCTTTCTTCTATTTCTTTGCATTAAAGCAACAGTTAGAACTGGACATGGAACAACAGACTGGTTCCAAATAGGAAAAGGAGTACGTCAAGGCTTTATATTGTCACCCTGCTTATTTAACTTCTATGCAGAGTACATCATGAGAAATGCTGGGCTGGAAGAAACACAAGCTGGAATCAAGATTGCTGGGAGAAATATCAATAACCTCAGATATGCAGATGACACCACCCTTATGGCAGAAAGTGAAGAGGAACTAAAGAGCCTCTTGATGAAAGTGAAAGTGGAGAGTGAAAAAGTTGGCTTAAAGCTGAACATTCAGAAAACGAAGATCATGGCATCTGGTCCCATCCCTTCATGGGAAATAGATGGGGAAACAGTGGAAACAGTGTCAGACTTTATTTTTTTGGTCTCCCAAATCACTGCAGATGGTGTCTGCAGCCATGAAATTAAAAGACGCTTACTCCTTGGAAGGAAAGTTATGACCAACCTAGATAGCATATTCAAAAGCAGAGACATTACTTTGCCAACAAAGTTCCGTTTAGTCAAGGCTACGGTTTTTCCAGTGGTCTTGTATGGATGTGAGAGTTGGACTGTGAAGAAGGCTGAGCACTGAAGAATTGATGCTTTTGAACTGAGGTGTTGGAGAAGACTCTTGAGAGTTCTTTGGACTGCAAGGAGATCCAACCAGTCCATTCTAAAGAAGATCAGTCCTGTGTGTTCTTTGGAAGGACTGATGCTGAAGCTGAAACTCCAATACTTTGGCCACCTCATGTGAAGAGTTGACTCATTGGAATAGACTCTGATGCTGGGAGGAATTTTGGGCAGGAGGAGAAGGGGACGACAGAGGATGAGATGGCTGGATGGCATCACCGACTCGATGGACATGAGTTTGAGTGAACTCCGGGAGTTGGTGATGGACAGGGGAGCCTGGCATGCTGCAATTCATGGGGTCACAAAGAGTTGGACATGACTGAGTGACTGAACTGAACTGAACTGAACTGAATGTTTCTGCAAAAGTGTTTTGTCTTCAAGAAGATTCACAGGAAGGACTTTTTGACAATTACTTGTTTCTGATAAATTTCAGATCATACTGCTGAACTGGATAATAAATTAAAGAATTTTAATGAAAACCCCAATGGCTTCATAAAACTATTAGCAGAAAGGATTAGTTACCTTATGAAAAGTTTCAGCACAGCTAACTTAAAAAAGCCTACATGGTCCATTAACCAGATTTAATTTTGCAAGCAAATTAGTTTTAATTTGGTTATACTTGGTAGAAATGAGGGTGATTTTAGGAGGAAAAAGATTATGTTTCAGTGGATATTAAATTCTAGTTTTCTTAACTAAGGTCTGTATTTACTGCCTAAAAGTCCCTTTCCAGATAGCTCCTTGCTGCTATGTTATAGTACTGTAAAATTTAATTGAATTATTAAAGTGACCCTTATCAGAAGGGCCTCTGCATTGGACTGGTCTATATAAAGGCTGCTGACCCCAAAGGACATCCACACCAGGAGTGGAAAAGACTGCAGCTGTGATAGACAGCTGACCTGGGAATCTGGACCAGGACCAAGACCCCTCCTACTCATTTAATTGAGCTGTTTACCAAATGTTTGTCTCATTATCAACACTGGAATTTCCCTCAATGTTTAGGATGGAAAGGAAATTCTCTAGTGTAATTGTCACAGAATATAACTACTCATGGTCTGCATTATGGCTGCTTTAAGTCTACTGCTAAAAGCATGTGTACAAAATTTCTGGGACAGTTCAGTATAATTGATAACATGTATAGTCTATAACATTTTCCCCCGTTAACATAACTCTAAGCTTGTTCACTGGGTCTGATTAGTTTTCCCAAAATGTGGATGGCTAGGCAAATATATGAACAAAAAGGAGGCCTTGCATCGATGGACATGATGAGGTCATGGCAGGCGGCAAGCACCCTTGCATGTAGGGACAAATATTTTGATCTATCAAAATATTTGCAATCAAAAGATAGAAATTTTCCAACTGAGGAGGTTATTGTGACCAGCATATGATTTAAATCTAACTTGACACTGACTAGAGTGGTCTGTTTTATGACCTATAAACATGCATTGTACATCCACTTTGGCTCTTGAGGAGGGGAATGCATTTAGAAATAAAAAAATAGAGGACGTTGTCACTCACATAGAGGTCTTAAGGAATTTTACCCTGCAAGTCTTAAAAGATAGTAATCAGGGCGCCAATCTGCTGAACTCAGATGTTCCCGTGATTAAAAAAACGCACACACACATGGTCCCACGAAAACACATGGCCCTTGATATTTTAACAGTCTCTCAAGAAAGAAATTATGTTATTATATAATACGTACCAAATGCTACTTTTTTGTACCTGATGAGACTTCTAATGTGATTCAACTTATGATATATATAAAAAATCAAGTCTCATCTCTGAATTATTCCCTTCCTGTATTTAGTTGCTCAGTTGTATCTGACTCTTTGTGACCGCATGGACTGTAGCTCACCAGGCTCCTCTGTCCATGAAATTTTGCAGGCAAGAATACTGGAATGGCTTGCTGTTTCCTCCTCCAGGAGATCCTCCCAACGCAGGGATCAAACCCAGGACTCCTGCATTGCAGGCAGATTCTTTACCATCTGAGCTATCTGGGAAACCCCTTCCTAGTTTAGGGGAAATATTAGAAAACTAGTTTGATTTAGGGGTGTCTTGGCTCATATCTCTATATCACAAAGTCTCTGTTAATTGTTTCTCTTGCTATGCTTCTCCTATACATGCTACAATAATCCTATTCAAATGAGGTTCAAATGCTACTTCAGTTCAGTTCAGCCACTTAGTCGTATCCGACTCTTTGTGACCCCATGAGCCACAGCACACCAGGCCTCCCCGTCCATCACCAACTCCCAGAGTCCACCCAAACCCTTATCCATTGAGTCGCCGATGCCATCCAACCATCTCATCCTCTGTTGTCCTCTTCTCCTCCTGCCCTCAATCTTTCCCAGCATCAGGGTCTTTTCAAATGAGTCAGCTCTTCGCATCAGGTGGCCAAAGTATTAGAGTTTCAGCCTCAGCATCAGTCCTTCCAATGAACACCCAGGACTGGTCTCTTTTAGGATGGACTGGTTGGAACTTCTTGCAGTCCAAAGAACTCTCAAGAGTCTTCTCCAACACCACAGTTGAAAAGCATCAATTCTTCAGCACTCAGCTTTCTTCACAGTCCAACTCTCACATTCATACATGACCACTGGAAAAACCATAGACATACCTTTGTTGACAAAGTAATATCTCTGCTTTTTAATATGCTACCTAGATTGATCATAACTTTCCCTCCAAGGAGTAAGCGTCTTTTAATTTCATGGCTACTTCATGAATGCTACTTCATGGACTCCAAAACTTATCTAGCCCGAGCAGCAAGAGTTTCACTCAACACCTGTTCTCAGTGGGAAGCAGTTACAGAAGACTGACCTTAGGCCCTGTACTGCTTGAGACTGAAGACTGAAGTATCTCAAGGGAGATTTTGTAAGCAGATAGAGTACAGGGTCTTTTGGCTTGATAGCCACCAAGAGGTGAACTCGATTTGAGGATAACAGAGAGAGCACAGCATATGCAAAAAGCATGATATGTTTTAAGAGCTGCAATTCCACATGCTTTAGGTCAAAGGCATTTGTGGAGAATTGTCATAGATGAAGATGGAGTCATAAGAAGGGTTCAGATTAAACAAAGGACTGATGTGTTAAACTAAGGAGATTTAGTGTTTTTTCTGAAAGCAGTAGAGACCTGTTGAAAAACTTTGAACACACAAATGAAGTGATCAGTTATATACGATGAAATTTGGAGAACTGGAGGCGTGTGGACAAGATTGTTGCTTGTCTATATCAGTTCTATCCAGTGTAACTTTCAATGATGATAGAAATGTTCTATATCTATGCTGTCCAATATCATGGTATGTAGCCACTTATACTACTGAGCACTTGAAATGTGGCTAGTGCGTGAAAAACTGAATTTTGCCAATACTTAATTTTACTAAATTTAAATGTAAATGGCCACACGTGGTTAGTGGTACCATATTGGGCACCACTAGTATATATCATTTCCTTTTGGTCTGTCCTAAGAGAGACCCAGTTTTTCAGCTGGGTGCATGGTTGCACAAAATAAAGATGCTTTGTAGCTAAGTGTGGGCCATATGACTACATTCTGGGTAATGAGATATGCGAGCTGAAGTGAGGTTGCTGGATGATGGATGAAGGACTTCCCCTGCACCCAGGTCCCTTTCCCCACAGACTGAACTGCAATGTATGGGAGTATGCAGCAGAGCAGAGCAGAAAGACAGAAGGAACTGGGCCCACATGGTCCAGAGCTGTCATGACAGCCAGACTTTTGGGCAACAGAGAAATAAAGTTCTGTCTTGTTATACAACTCTAATTCTGGCCTTCTCTCACATGCAAGCTATTCTAATGGATACTGTGAATAACGCTGGAAATGGAGTGACCAGGTGACACATGATTAGAACAGTCCAGCGAAGAAGGGATGCAGGCCAGAAGTAGTGTAAAGCCATTGGAAGGCAGAGAAAGGAGCTCATCAGAGAGGGATAAAAGGGGTCTTTATACCAAGCCTGAATCTGTGAAAACTCGAGGAATAGTTCTATCCATGACTGCTTCTGTGAGCATCAATTTAAACTCACAATTCAGTACCATTTAAAAATAGAAATCTAATGAGTAAAGAGAAACAAAAATAGAACATATGCTCTTCTCCACACTCAGCTCAGGTTGGTAGCAATACAGATAAAATTAAATCAGTGTAGTACCCTTACTTATTCAGAAACTTGAGAAATCTTTGTATTTGGATTAAGTTACTGAACCCTCTTCCAATAACACAAGAGAAGACTCTATACATGGATATCACCAGATGGTCAACACCAAAATCAGACTGATTATATTCTTTGCAGCCAAAGATGGAGAAGCTCTATACCGTCAGCAAAAACAAGATCGGGAGCTGACTGTGGCTCAGATCATGAGCTCCTTATTGCCAAATTCAGACCTAAATTGAAGAAAGTAGGGAAAACCACTAGACCATTCAGGTAGGACCTAAATCAAATCCCTTATAATTATAGAGTGGAAGTGAGAAATAGATTTAAGGGACTAGATCTGATAGATAGAGTGCCTGATGAACTATGCACTGAGGTTCGTGACATTGGTCAGGAGACAGGGATCAAGACCATCCTCATGGAAAAGAAATGCGAAAAAGCAAAATGGCTGTCTGGGGAGGCTTTACAAATAGCTGTGAAAAGAAGAGAAGCGAAAAGCAAAGGAGACATGGACAGATATAAGCATCTGAATGCAGAGTTCCAAAGAATAGCAAGAAGAGATAAGAAAGCCTTCTTCAGTGATCAATGCAAAGAAATAGAGGAAAACAACAGAATGGGAAAGACTAGAGATCTCTTCAAGAAAATTAGAGATACCAAGGGAACATTTCATGCAAAGATGGGCTCGATAAAGGACAGAAATGGTCTGGACCTAACAGAAGCAGAAGATATTAAGAAGAGGTGGCAAGAATACATGGAAGAACTGTACAAAAAAGATCTTCACGACCAAGATAATCACGATGGTATGATCACTCACCTAGAGCCAGACAGCCTGGAATGTAAAGTCAAGTGGGCCTTAGGAAACATCACTATGAACAAAGCTAGTGGAGGTGATGGAATTCCAATTGAGCTATTTCCAATCCTGAAAGATGATGCTGTGAAAGTGCTGCACTCAATATGCCAGCAAATTTGGAAAACTCGCCAGTGGCCACAGGACTAGAAAAGGTCAGTTTTCATTCCAATCCCCAAGAAAGGTGATGCCAAAGAATGCTCAAACTACCGTACAATTGCACTCATCTCACACGCTAGTAAAGTAATGCTCAAAATTCTCCAAGCCAGACTTCAGCAATATGTGAACCGTGACTTTCCAGATGTTCAAGCTGGTTTTAGAAAAGGCAGAGGAACCAGAGATCAAATTGCCAACATCCGCTGGATCATGGAAAAAGCAAGAGAGTTCCAGAAAAACATCTATTTCTGCTTTATTGACTATACCAAAGCCTTTGACTGTGTGGATCACAATAAACTGTGGAAAACTCTGAAAGAGATGGGAATACCAGGCCACCTGATCTGCCTCTTGAGAAACCTATATGCAGGTCAGGAAGCAACAGTTATAACTGGATATGGAACAACAGACTTGTTCCAAATAGGAAAAGGAGTAAGTCAAGGCTGTATATTGTCACCCTGTTTATTCAACTTCTATGAAGAGTACATCATGAGAAATGCTGGGCTGGAAGAAGCACAACCTGGAATCAAGATTGCCGGGAGAAATATCAATAACCTCAGATATGCAGATGACACCATCCTTATGGCAGAAAGTGAAGATAAACTAAAAAGCCTCTTGATGAAAGTGAAAGAGGAGAATGAAAAAGTTTGCTTAAGGCTCAACATTCAGAAAATGAAGATCAGGCATCTGGTCCCATCACTTCATGGGAAATAGATGGGGAAACAGTGGAAACAGTGTCAGACTTTATTTTTGGGGGCTCCCAAATCACCGTGGATGGTGATTGCAGCCATGAAATTAAAAGATGCTTACTCCTTGGAAGGAAAGTTATGACCAACCTAGATAGCATATTTGAAAGCAGAGACATTACTTTGCCAACAAAGGTCCATCTAGTGAAGGCTATGTAGGCTATTTTCAGTGGTCATGTATGGATGTGAGAGTTGGATTGTGAAGAAAAATGAGCGCTGAAGAATTGATGCTTTTGAACTGTGGTGTTGGAGAAGACTCTTGAGAGTCCCTTGGACTGCAAGGAGAGCCAACCAGTCCATCCTAAAGGAGATCAGCCCTGGGATTTCTTTGGAAGGAATGATGCTAAAGCTGAAACTCCAATACTTAGGCCACCTCATGCAAAGAGTTGACTCATTGGAAAAGACTCTGATGCTGGGAGGGATTGTGGGCAGGAGGAGAAGGGGATGACAGAGGATGAGATGGCTGGATGGCATCACTGACTCGATGGTCATGAGTTTGAGTGAACTCCAGGAGTTGGTGATGGACAGGGAAGCCAGGCGTGCTGCAATTCATGGGGTCGCAAAGAGTCGGACACGACTGAGCGAGTGAAGTGAACTGAACTGAGTAACAGCCTCAACTTCAGAGGTATTGTGAGGAGTAAATAAGATAATGTTCTTTAAATACTCTGAATTGTCATGACACATAGTACATGCTCAATAAATACAGCTGTGTCATTATTACAGCAGCTCTGGTATTTATAGTTCTTGGTTAAATAGTCCAAATCCCAATCTGACATTCTCGATTGGGAGAGCCATTAGCTGGGCCTTATCTCTTGAGGTTTTAGGTTTCTATGAAGGAGGCTTTCCATGAACTGACTGCCCTCATTCAATTAACTCAGGCTAGAAGATGAACTCTGACAGAACAACACAATTGACTCATCCATCATTTCTCTAGGGGTTCTGAGTGTGGCGACAGTTCTTTCAGAAGAGGGTGTGAGTGTGGCTAGCTCCTGATATATGCAAGAATTTGTTCCCAGACATTGAATTTTAGTAAGTGGTTGCACCTCCTGGGTTATCGGCATCTACTTTTTGCTTTGCCACTTGGGCTACATTGTATTCATGGGGTTCTTAATGGACCATAAAGAAGACTGAGCACCTAAGAATTGATGCTTTTGAATTGTGGTGCCGGATAAGACTCTTGAGAGTCCCTTGGACAGCAAGGAGATCAGATCAGTCCATCCTAAAGGAAGTCAACCCTGAACATTCATTGTAAGGACTGATACTGAAGCTGAAACTCCAATGCTTTGGCCACTTGATGAGAACAGCTGACTCTTTGGAAAAGACCTGATGCTGGGAGGGATTGAGGGCAAGAGGAGAAGGGGACAACAGAGGATGAGATGGTTGGATGGCATCACCAACTCAATGGACATGAGTTTGAGCAAGCTCCGGGAGGTAGTGAAGGACAGGGAAGCCTAGTGTGCTGCAGTTCATGCGGTGGCAAAAAATCAGACACCACTTAGCGACTGAACAACAACTTGGGCTACATGAGGAGTTCTCCCCCATCTTCACCCTTATGCTTTCTTACATCCCAGAGATTCATGGACCCAGCCCACATCTGTCAAATGGCTGCAGTGTATCAGGCACCATAGACTGCATTGTGCAAGTGCCAGTGCCGGGGTCAGGTCAGAGGACGGATGTAAAGATGAATAAGGAGCAATTTCTGTCTTTCAAGGTACTTAAACCTGGTGGGTTTCATAAAAATAACTCTAAACCAAGGGAGTGTATGATGAATATGGTATGCCTCCATAAGCATGAAGCGTTGACTCCACAGAAAGGGATAAATACATTCCGTCCATCTGCTGGGATTATAGAGGAAGTCTTCATGGACAAAGTCATTTGGCCTGGACAGTGAACGGTGGTGGTAGCCTATGGTGAATGATGTCAGATTCGTGATCTCCAAAGAAGAAGATTTAGCTTTGGTACAAGGGACCAGGCTTGATCACCCAAGAGTTTTTGTGTAGCAGAGTTTTTTTAAAGTATAAAGACAGAGAAAGCATCTGACATGAACGTCAGAAGGGGGATGGAGAGTGCCGTGGTCTTAGCAAGGTCTTATATACTTTTACCAGACCCACTCCCAGAACACACTTCTTAAATTAACAAGGTTAGAACTAGCAATAGAAAAAAGTCTTACCAGACCCACTCCACCTAAGATAACATGATTAGTATACCTTGTTGTTATATGATCCTTAGTACAGAGTTTGAGATGAATTGTTTTGCTGTGTGATCATCAGCTCTGGGCTTAAAGAAAATAAAAAGGTATAGCTTAAAGAATATATAGTAACTAATAACTTAAAGAAAATAGCTCTGGGCTGAAATAAAACTCTTATGTGACTAAGACTATGGAACATTTATACTTTTCTCCTCCTTGAGAGCCCTGGACCTCTTTCTCGAGTGCTCTGGACTCCTTATTAACCTATCTAAGAATCAGCTCTCTCAGTGGGAAGATACTGACCAATTAAGGTAAGTAAAAACTATATTACACACAAGTTTTGTAAATATCATGAATGAGTTTTTAGAGGTAAGAAAGGACAGAGCCCATTAGGTCCCAGTTAATGGTCTGGCTTGGTTCTACTATAGGTTATTTTCTTAATGAGGAAGAATGTGTCATGTGTGTAGAAACATTGGCATCAGATCATAATGGACCTTGATCCCAAGCAAAAGAGTTGGTGCTTAATTTAAAAAAGCAAGTTGAATCTATTAAAGTAATAAAATCAGTTCAGTTCAGTTGCTCAGTCGTGTCCGACTCTTTGCAACCCCATGGACTGCAGCACACCAGGCTTCTCCGTCCATCACCAACTCCCAGAGCTTACTCAGACTCATGTCCATCAAGTCAGTGATGCCATCCAACCGTCTCATCTCATTCTCTGTCATCCCCTTCTCCTCCTGCCTTCAATCTTCCCCAGCATCAGGGTCTTTTCCAACGAGTCAGTTTGTCACATCAGGTGGCCAAAGTGTTTCAGCTTCAGCATCAGTCCTTCCAATGAATATTCAGGACTGATTTCCTTTAGGATGAACTGGTTGGCTCTCCTTGCAGTCCAAGGGACTCTCAAGAGTCTTCTCCAACACCACAGTTCAAAAGCATCAATTCTTCAGCACTCAGCTTTCTTTATGGTCCAGCTTTCATATCCATACATGACTACTGAAAAAAACATAGCTTTGACTAGATGGACCTTTGTTGGCAAAGTAATGTCTCGGCTTTTTAATATGCTGTCTAGGTTGGTCATAGCTTTTCTTCCAAGGAGCAAGCATCTTTTAATTTCATGGCTGCAGTAACCATCTGCAGAGATTTTGGAGCCCAGAAAAATAAAATCTCTTACTGTTTCCATTGTTTCCCCATTTAATTGCCATGAAGTGATGGGACTGGATGCCATGAGCTTAATTGTTTGAATGTTGAGTTTTAAGCCAACTTTTTCACTCTCCTCTTTCACTTTTGTCAAGAAGCTCTTCAGTTCTTTTTCATTTTCTGCCTTTAGGGTGGTGTCATCTGCATATCTGAGGTTATTGATATTTATCCGGGCAATCTTGATTCCAGCTTGTGCTTCACCCAGCCTGGTATTTTGCATGATGTACTCTGCATATAAATTAAATAAGCAGGGTGACAGTATACAGCCTTGATGTACACTTGACTTCACATTCCAGGATGTCTGGCTCTAGGTGAGTGATCACACCATTGTGGTTATCTGGGTCGTGAAGATCTTTTTTGTATAGTTCTCCTGTGTATTCTGGCCACCTCTTCTTAATATCTTCTGCTTCTGTTAGGTCCATACTATTTCTGTCCTTTATCGTGCCCATCTTTACATGAAATGTTCTCTTGGTATCTCTAATTTTCCTGAAGAGATCTCTAGTCTTTCCCATTCTATTATTTTCCTCTGTTTCTTTGCATTGATCACTGAGGAAGGCCTTCTTATCTCTCCTTGCCATTTCTTGGAACTCTGCATTCAAATGGGTATATCTTTCCTTTTCTCCTTTGCCTTTAGCTTCTTTTCTCAGCTATGTGTAATAAAGTAATAAAATACCTACTGTCTAATTTTGCTTTTGCTTTATGTTCTTACTTGTTGGCTGCATGTATTATAGAAATATGTCCATTTAAGTGTGTCTTTCTCTTAGTTCCTGGAAGGCAGGGATTATATAATGACTAATGTAGCCTGAGTACTCACCTTTGTATCTGCCAGGTGCTAATCTAAGCACTTCACCTGTATTATGTCCTCCTACTAACCCTGTGAGACAGGTACCATTATCCTCATTTTACTGATGATGACGTTGGCACTGAGCAGAAAGCAATCTATTTGCCTGGAAAATGTTAAAGCTGATATGTGAACGTGGGCACACTGGTATGTCACACTGCACCTTGCTAGCAATTAATCCTTTTGCAGCAACACCTAATCTAGACCAAGCAACAATTCTGGCTTTTAAGGAAAATAAGTCCATGCACAAGGTGATCCTTTTGACAATCATAAAGATACAGGATGGAGAAGGCCTTGTTACCTATGGCCTAATTATCCATGCATGGCCTTTCTCTCCACCCAGACTTGGGCTGTGGAAGAAGATCCCTGTCTCAATCAAAGACCAGAGAGCAATTCTCTAAAGGACTCCAAGCCCTGAATAATTTATGTAGTGACTCATTCTTCCTCTTAAAGGGAGCTTTTACTTTCAAACCAAAAGAACAAACAGAAGCACAGGTGTTTTCTTAGAATCACCAAGTATCAGACTTAGAAGGAGTATTAACTACCGCTACTTCATTGTCCCCGCTCCAAATTCAGCTCTTGGATTTGCCTCTACCACAGCACTGTCTGTCTCGGCAGTTCAGAGCCCTTGTTTTGTGTGAGATACACCACCTCTGCTAATGAGATAAGAGTTGGTGTTCAGTTCAGTTACTCAGTCGTGTCCAACTCTATGCGACCCCATGGACTGCATGCAGCACGCCAGGCTTCCCTGTCTGTCACCAGCTCCCAGAGTTTGTTCAAATCCATGTCCATAAAGTCGGTGATGACACCCAACCGTCTCATCCTCTGTCGTCCCTTTCTCCTCCTGCCTTCAGTCTTTCCCAGCATCAAGAGCTGGTGGGCTGTATGCAATTCCTGGCACCCGCTTTTGCCACACCTTTTATTCCACTCAAAGAGAATACATAATGCAAACAGTTAAGAGGGATGCTGTTACAGAGACAGACTTGATTTTATTCTAAAGTATGCAATTTTAAAGTCATTCGTTCGCAAAAGTTGGCAGTTTAACTCTTAATAGCCAAAATTACTGGTAACTCTTAATAGCCAAAATGACTGGAAACACCCTGCTTGGCTGTTCTTGATACATAGGTTTTGTGCATGAAAAGTGCTGAGGTCACCAGTGGTTGAAATCATCCAGAGATGGGGAGTTTGCCATTTCCAGTGGGAGCCAGTGACAACTTTGGCAGTTTTACCGTCAGCAAATTCTTCCTTTTATTCAGCTGAAATTTTTCTCTAACTGCAGTGGGCCCTTTACAGCACGGGGGAATCCCTTTGTCCCTGGCTCTGCCTCTTCTCCTAGTGTTCTGAGCCTGTTCTGAATTTTTGCAATTCTCTTCAAGTCCTCCATTCGACTTGTATTTCCCACACTCAACAGATGACCTTCCCTGGGACATTCTAACTTCTCAGGAAGTGTCTGCTGGGTGAATATCTCTTCCTCTACCAAACAGTTGACACGAATGCCCCAAATTCTAGATTCTATCCTACCAATGATTTTTAATTTTAGCTGCATGTCAGAATCACCTGGGAGGTTTAAATAAAGATGCTCAGACCAATGAAACCAGAACTTCAGAGGGTAAAGGTGGGAACCAGATTTTGGTATCATTCCTCTTGGGCACTGGTATTTTTAAAGCTCTCCAGGTGATTCTGAGATAGGAAGGGGATAGGGCACAACCTTCAAAAGAATGGCATAGCTGTTGAGGGCACGACATAAACTGGTTAGAACCAGCTAGGTCCAAGATGGTGAAAGATTCACTTCCTGTAAACCTTAAGCCTCATTGTACTCATTATAATATTGATCCATTAGCTAAATGACACACCCCCAGGGGCCATGACAGTTTTGAGGCTAGCCATAGAAGACCAAACAGTTGTTGGTGGCTCAGTTCTTGGAAATTCCCACCCCTTCTCCAGAATAGTTGGAATAATCCACTCATGAACCGCTGAAATTACCCAGCTCATATAAACCAAACACCCCATATTTGGGGGCCACTCTCACTTTCTGGGATGGACAGCATTGCGTCTGTGGAATGTGTATCTCTCTAATTAAACCTGCTTTCACTTTGCTATGGCTAACTCTTAAATTCTTTCCTTCGTGAAGCCAAGGAGCCTCACTTGGTGGCCCATCCCAAAAACCTGCCTGAGACCTGGGACATGACCATCCTCTCATGCCCTGTTTTTCTTGCAATAATTCCAGGGTGCATCCATGGTTGAGAACTTCTGGTCTAAACTCAATCCCTGCTGTTCAAAACATGGTCCTAGATCACCACCATCATTCCCATCTGAGAGTTGGTTAAAAATGTAGAAACTCAGGCCTCACCTACTGAACAAGAACCTGCATTTTACCAAGACACCCTGGGATTTCTATGCACTTTAAAATTTGAGAAGCAGTGGTTTAGACACTCTAGAATAGGATTCAATGAACTGAAATCCTTAGGTCAAATCCCACTCACTGCTTTCTTTGTAAATAAAGTTTTATTAACAAACTTCCTTCATTACTTTACACTGTTTATGGTTGTTTTTGTGCTGCAGCTCAGAGCTGAGTGCGGATACCATAAAGCTGACAAAGCCTAACATGTTTACTGTTAGGCTGTAAACAAGCTGTCCCTTTACAAAAAAAGTTTGCCAATCACTGCTTTAGAAGATGGAGCGGCTAAGTTCAACCAAGAAAGCATTTGTCAAGGCATGGGTAGAGGGCAGGGCAAGCGTCCCTGCCCTTATGTTGGTGCTGCCCCTTGTGAGGACAGGGCTTCTGGTACATAGGCCTTTTATATGTACTTACCAGGGCCATCCTGCCAAATGAGCCTGCTATTTACTTTTAAAACCTTAAAAAAATAATTTTATTTTAATTTTTAATTTCAGCTATGCTGGGTTTTGTTGCAGGGCAGGCTTTTCTCCAGTTGTGGTGAGTGGGGCCTAACCTCTAGCTGCGATGCAGGGGGGCTTCTCATTGTGGTGGCCTCTCTTGGTGTGGAGCATGGCTCTAGGCATGTGGGCTCAGCAGACACGACTCCCAGGCTCCAGAGCACAGGTTTGGTAGTCGGGGTGGTAGGCTTAGTTGATCTGCAGCACGTGGGATCTTCCCGGACTGGGGATCGAACCTGTGTCTCCTGTATTGTCAGGCAGACTCTTTATCACTTAGCCGCTAGGGAAGCCCAAGCCCGTTTATTGCTAACAGAATTAAATCTGGATCTACTCTCCAGAGAAACAGATGGGCTGGCACTGATGTGCTTTCAGACTCATGCTCAGATCAGACACAAGCAGACATTTTGTGTCATTTCAATGATGTTGGAGAATCATTTGACTAATGCAATATTGCAAAGTCTCTACCAGAAAAACAGGACTGCATGAGTCAGGAAGATGAGCCTTGTGCCTGACAATCCAGATGATCTCTTTTACTCTACTTCCTCCTCAAAGATACAAAGGTTTCTTTCCTGACCATCTGGTATCAGCTTGGTTATGTCTTTTTACAAATGTGTGTGTTTCACGTTCATTAACCACTGGCCTCTGGTGAGAAAGTCAGAATTTACTTGATTTGCCCAGGAAAGAGGCCCTTGAGCTGACCTGCTTTATGAGCCACTTTGGTAGCTAGCACAGATTGGGAAGGTGCCCATGCTTCCTCTGTAATCATAGAACAGAGGGAAGCTAACTAGCCTGTGGCGATAGGACCTTGCTCCAGTGGACACTACGCAGTATTGCTTCTCAAACTCATACTAGAAATCACCTGCCCAGCTTGTTAAACTGCAGATTCTGATTCAGTGATTCTGCACCTGGGCCTGGGAATCAGCATCGTCTAGCAGGGTTCAAGGTGAAGTTGATGATCCTGGGATCATGCCTTGAAAAATAAGAGACAGGGTGAAGGTTGCCAAAGCATGGCCTGCGGCCTCAAGTGGCTTGTAGCCTGCTTCCAGAAATGAAGTTTTCTTGCAGTCCACCCATCTCCTTTATCTGACATCTTATCTGTGGCTTCTTTCATGCCACAACAGTGGAGCTGAGCAGTTAGGACAGAGGTTATCCAGGCCTTCCCCAGAGGCTTAGCAGTTAAGAATCTGCCTACAATGCAAGAGACACAGCAGACTTGGGTTTGATTCCTGAGTTGGGAAGATCCCCTGGAGAAGGAAACGGCAACCCACTCCAGTGTTCTTACCTGGGAAATCCCATGGACAGAGGAGCCTGGAGGGCTACAGTCCGTGGAGTCAAAAAAGTTGGACACTGAGCAGCTGAGCACGCATGCACACCTGACCTGCCACGGCTAAAACAGAAAAGTCTACAGCATCGATTCTCCAACAGTGGGCCAAGGGTGGCCTGCATCAGCATCATTTGGAGGGTTGGTTCCAGATATTGATTCCCACTGTCATCCCAAGCTGCCTCCGAAGACAGTCTGGGGTGAACCTGACGAGCCTTGTGGTTGTCAAGCTGCCTGGGTGCCGCTGATGGGGCACCCTGTGCAAGCCTGAGGCCTGGGGGAACCTGCCAGAGACAGCCACGGGGGACGTCTGCCCGGCACTGGAGGCATTCTTTGGGGAATGCCTACTTTATTAGATGCATAAATCTAGCTCTTGCTGAGGATTTTGGAGCCCTGCTGTCTCTCTTTCCTGCCATCCAAGTCCTGACGGAAGGCGGGCTGTTAGAATCACAGTGGTGTTGGCTGGGTCCTCAGGAGGCTGACTCTAAAGTGGAAATTTGTTGTGCTAGATCACAATAAACTGTGGAAAATTCTGAAAGAGATGGGAATACCAGACCACCTGACCTGCCTCTTGAGAAACCTATATGCAGGCCAGGAAGCAACAGTTAGAACTGGACATGGAACAACAGACTGGTTCCAAATAGGAAAAGGAGTATGTCAAGGCTGTATATTGTCACCCTGCTTATTTAACTTCTATGCAGAGTACATCCTGAGAAACGCTGGACTGGAAGAAACACAAGCTGGAATCAAGATTGCCGGGAGAAATATCAATAACCTCAGATATGCAGATGAGACCACCCTTATGGCAGAAAGTAAAGAGGAACTAAAAAGCCTCTTGATGAAAGTTGTTATGCTCCGAGCCTGTATCTCCGAACCGACCAAGAGAGCAAGTCCACCACAGTAATGCAAAAACAAGAAGGGAGTTTATCTCTAGCGCGCTAGGGCTCAAGTCTCATCCCACACAAGGGAATCTGACAAGAGCCCCAAACAAAGGAGTATGGCGGCTTATATACAGGCAGTTCTTTGTCTCAGTTACAGGAATAGCTGGCGTTACATGATTGGCCAGGCAGGATGAGCGCATATCCTGTCTCTTTTTGGGAAACATGACTCAGGTCCTAGAGACCGTCGTTTGGTCCCTAACAAAAGTGAAAGAGGAGAGTGAAAAAGTTGGCTTAAAGCTCAACATTAAAAAAACGAAGATCATGGCATCCTGTCCCATCACTCCATGGGAAATAGATGGAGAAACAGTGAAAACAGTGTCAGACTTTATTTATTGGGGCTCCAAAATCACTGCAGATGGTGATTACAGCCATGAAATTAAAAGACGCTTACTCCTCGGAAGGAAAGTTATGAGCAACCTAGATAGTATATTCAAAAGCAGAGACATTACTTTGCCAACAGAGGTCCACCTAGTCAAGGCTACGGTTTTCCCAGTAGTCATGTATGGATGTGAGAGTTGGACTGTGAAGAAGGCTAAGCACTGAAGAATTGATACTTTTGAACTGTGGTGTTGGAGAAGACTCTTGAGAGTCCCTTGGACTGCAAGGAGATCCAACCAGTCCATTCTAAAGGAGATCAGCCCTGGGATTTCTTTGGAAGGAATGATGCTAAAGCTGAAACTCCAGTACTTTGGCCACCTCATGTGAAGAGTTGACTCATTGGAGAAGACTTTGATGCTGGGAGGGATTGGGGCAGGAGGAGAAGGGGACGGCAGAGGATGAGATGGCTGGATGGCATCACTGACTCGATGGACACGACTCTGAGTGAACTCCAGGAGATGGTGATGGACAGGGAGGCCTGGTGTGCTGCGATTCATGGGGTTGCAAAGAGTCGGAGACGACTGAGCGACTGAACTGAACTGAACTGAACTGAGAGCTTTATTAGGGAGTGCTCTTGGATTAGCACCTGTAGAAGAGAGAGAAGGGGAACAGAGGAGGAAGCGGGGAGACAAGTGGGCCTTGGGGAGGGCGAGAAGGTGGGCTGTAGGGTGGTCTCAGCCGGTGGCCGTAGCCAGCCCATGGGAAGCTCTGAAGCTCAGGCAGCCCTCACAAAGAGGTTGAGAGGGTCAGAGCTCAGTGTTCACAGCTGCTCCACTGCTGCCCTAAGAGGGCACGTCATTGCCCTGCTGTCTTCAGCCAAGAGCATTCCTGAAGAGGGCTGAGAGTGGAGGGCTGTCTCCCAGCAGCCTTCTCGCAGCTGGAGAAACAATTCCTGCCTTTATTCTGAAAGGGGGATCTGGAAAATGCCTCACAGTCTCCACTCCACAAAGGGTCATTTTTATAAATGGCAACTGCCATTCACCAGACTCCCATAAGTTGTCAAGCAATACCTTCATTTATTTCATTCTCATAGGATCGATCAGTTCAGTTCAGTTGTTCAATCATGTCCAGCTCTTTGAGACCCCATGAATCGCAGCATGTCAGGCCTCCCTGTCCATCACCAACTCCTGGAGTTTACCCAAACTCATGTCCATTGAGTCGGTGATGCTATTCAGCCACCTCATCCTCTGTCCTCCCATTCTCCTCCTGTCCCCAATCCCTCCCAGCATCAGGGTCTTTTCCAATGAGTCAATTCTTTGCATGAGGTGGCCAAAGTACTGGAGTTTCAGCTTCAACATCAGTCCTTCCAATGAACACCCAGGACTGATCTCCTTTAGAATGAACTGGTTGGATCTCCTTGCAGTCCAAGGGACTCTCAAGAATCTTCTCCAACACCACAGTTCAAAAGCATTAATTCTTCAGTGCTCAGCTTTCTTCACAGTCCAACTCTCACATCCATACATGATCAGTGGAAAAACCATAGCCTTGACTAGATGGACCTTTGTTGGCAAAGTGATATCTCTGCTTTTTAATATGCTAGGTTGGTCATAACTTTCTTTCCACGGAGTAAGTGTCTTAATTTCATGGCTGCAATCACCATCTGCAGTGATTTTGGAGCCCCCAAAAATGAAGTCTGACACTGTTTCCACTGTTTCCCCATCTATTTCCCATGAAGTGATGGGACCAGATGCCATGATCTTAGTTTTCTGAATGTTGAGCTTTAGGTCAACTTTTTCACTCCCCTCTTTCACTTTCCTCAAGAAACTCTTTAATTCCTCTTCACTTTCTGCCATAAAGGTAGTGTCATCTGCATATCTGAGGTGATTGATATTTCTCCCGGCAATCTTGATTCCAGCTTGTGCTTCTTCCATCCTGGCATTTCTCATGATGTACTCTGCATGGAAGTTAAATAAGCAGGGTGACAATATACAGCCTTGACGTACTCCTTTTCCTATTTGGAACCAGTCTGGTGTTCCATGTCCAGTTCTAACTGTTGCTTCCTGAGCTGCATATAGGTTTCTCAAGAGGCAGGTCAGGTGGTCTGGTATTCCCATCTTTCAGAATTTTCCACAGAAACCGTTAGGAGGCTGGAATTATGAGCTTCCTTTTAAAGATGACAGAGGTTCTGAGAGGTTAAGTACATTCCCCAGGGCCCCACAGCCAGTAAACAATCGGATAGTGATTCCAATCTAGACTTGCTAACCCCAAAGGTCACAATGATTTTCCATTAAACCTGCATTTCCCAGTTTGTATTCTTCAGAACAGATTGTTGATAAGTATTGTATGAAAGAGAAAAAAAAAAAAACAAAAAACACAAACAAACCTGTATGGTCAAATAGCTTTTGGAAGAGCTTCCAGGTAGCCCAGCTGGTAAAGAATCTGCCTGCAATGCAGGAGACCTTGGTTAGATTCCTGGCTAGGGAAGATCCCCTGGAGGAGGGACAGGCTACCCACTCTAGTATTCTTGGGATTCTCTGGTGGCTCAGACAGTACAGAATCCACCTGCAATTTGGGAGACCTGGGTTTGATCCCTGGGTTCGGAAGATCCCCTGGAGGAGGGCATGGCAACCTACTCCAGTATTCTTGCCTGGAGAATCCCCATGGACAGAGGAGCCAGGCAGGCAACAGTCCATGGGTCGCAAAGAGTTGGACACTACTGAGTGATGAAGCACAGCACAGCGTTTGGAAATCTTTCATTAAACATAAACAGGTTTCTTTCTCAGAACCTTTAACATGTCAATGTGAAGCGTGAATCTCTGAGAATCAGTAACATGCAATATTCCCCAACCTTATTTAGAAGGGAAACTGTTTGGTAGCCGAATGTGCATGGACCACCTTTGGGGGTAGGATGTATTGCCTTAAACAGCCTCCTTTTAACGTTTTCTTCTGTGGGGAGATGGAAGGATTTGCCCTGAAAGCAGGCAGCCCCGTACCTCTGCCCTCCCTTCCCTTGTCAAGAGAGCCTTTCACATGGTTCTCTTACAGAAGGAATGGAATGTTGAGTTTATACTTTGTTGCCTTTGGTCCTGATTTAGAAACACTGGGGCTGGGAGTCCTGGGCAGAGAGAGGGAGGTCAGCCTCCCAGCAAGGATGGCAGAGTGAAAGTGGGGTAAGGCCTTTGCACGGTTCCACCCAAGCCCGGCACCCAGCTTGGGACTCCCCCAAATTCCCTGTGGCTCTGGGTTTATGGCTACATCTTATAGTTGACAATATACTACATGCGTCTTTAAAGCTAACAATGGCAACAGACAATAGAGGCAACTTTAAATTCCCTCCAAAAGAAGTTTGAAATACCTCCATTTCATACATACATATTTAGTGTTTGTGTGAAACAAAGGCGAAAAATCAATCACCATGCAAAGTTACTCTTACGAAAAACCTTATCCTAAGTAAGAAAATGCTGAGGGAGTGCTGAGAGGTGGGGGCTGGCAGCCACAGAATGGATGGAAGGTGGGCGGGTGGGGGGGTTTGGGCGCGGTCATCTGCTTTGCTGCTTACTTGGAGAGTTCCAGTTGAAATGTGGGGGTAACTGCAGACCTGTGTACAACTTGTAGTAATCAACCCCGTTTGAGGATGCAGTCAGAGGATTAGAATCGTATCACCTCTAACCACTTGGAGTAGTTGGCCTCGGTCATGTTCCCCACCCTTAAGATGGAAAGGCGCTTTGGCTGGACGGTTTTGGAGACGGAACCGATTTGAGCAGAAGTCTTGCGGTCTCCTCTTCCCATTTGATCTTTCTGGCCTGCGGGTAATTTAGGGTGTATGTAGTGCATCCCCTGCTACTGGGGACAAGAAGTTGAGGAAGTGAGGAAGGTTGCACCTGAGCTTTGTGTTTCAGACCATTTCTCCTCTGAGAGGCAGGCTTGCAACTGAAAGTCCCCCCACCACACGCCCACGTTTGAACCTTGCATCTTTTGGCTCAGATCACAAGGAGTTTCTACACTTAGTCACCAGATAAACAGACTGGTGGGGTAAAAAAAGGGGCGTGGGAGTGGTTGCCGAAGACACATTTGAAACAGAACCATAAAATGTTAAAGGGAAGGATTTGCTCAGCTCTGAGAAACTTTGTTTAAAAAATTCCATAATTGAACAAAACAGAACAGACTGGTTGTGAAACTGACTATTCTAAGGTCAGGTTACAACAGGCTAAGTTGGAAAGAATCTTTCACTTTTTTGGCTAAACTCTTCGTTTCCCAAGAGAAGGGCCCAGAAGGTAGAATTCTGTTTCCCACGTCCAAGCCCCATGGCTCTTAGTTGCAGAGGCAGAAGGAGGGCACTGACTGCTTCCCCTTCTCACTATCAAAAATGAACAAATCGACACCTAAATTAAAAACTGAACAATATTGTGGCAGGATTGAGGTGATTTTATTATATACAACTTCCTAAGAGATTCAGCTTTAGCCCTATCAGTAGCTGCATTAATGAATATTTAAGGGGTAAAAATGAAAGACATGAATTTCCTGAGTCAGAAGAGCACTAAATAATCCGGAATTCAGGTGGCTTTCATTCGAAGCTTGCATCATGTCTGTTTCTGGCATTTACTGTAAGTGGAATAATTCACCATCAGGAGTTGGTCTTGAGACAGCCCCATGCTTTTAGCTTGAGAGATCTGTACTGTAAATTGAATATGTTCCTCATTATTAAAATGAGAAGAATATTACAGCCTATCTCAAAGAGCTGTTATGGTAATTAAATAAACTGTGAATATAAAGACCATTGCCTGCCACATAGCACACAGTCAGTAAACATTTTTTGTTGTTCTAATTTTGATTTTTTAAAATAAATTCTAATTTGGAAAAAAGTTCTAATAGTTACAAAAGTTGAGAGAATAGTATGATGATCACCCAAATATCCAACATCTAGATTTAACAATAGTTAAATTTGCTTTCCCTTCTTACAGGCACATGTGTGTGACTGTTTTTTGTTTTTTTGCTAAGCCTCTTGAAAGTAAGTGTTAAACATTGTGACACTTTAGCCTTGCATACCTCAGGATGTGTGCCCTAAAAACTAAGAATGATTTCTTTCATACTATATCATTATAATAATAAGAACATGATAGTAGTTCCCTAATAACTAATTTCCAGCCTGTAATCAGATGTTCTTAATTGCCCATTTTGTAGCTTCTTTTGAGCCACTGAAGGTTTATATGGTGTATCATGCCTTTCTAGTTCTTTAATTTCCCCTAATTTAGACCAGTGGCCCCCACTTGTTCCCACTGGAATTGATGTTTTGCAGAAAGAAGGCCAGTTGGTCTTGAGGAATGTTTTACTTTCAGTCATTATATAGTTTTGGTGTGATTTAACTTAACTTCTCTGTCTTGAATATTCCCTGTAAGTTGGAGACGGGGTCTAGAGGCCTCCTGACATTCAGGATAAATATCTGGGGAAGAATACAGCAATTCACATGTTATGTTGGCCCTTCACGTTGAGTCACTTCTGTAGGCACGTCATGTCAGCTATTACTCTTACCCAGAAGGGGTGTAGTACTTCAGCCTTCCTCAGTGGTCCTTTGAGTCGTGTGTCCAGGACATGGCACCAAAAGGTAGAGTTAATCTCTGTGTGTTGTGTGACAGTGGCTGTGGGGTGAGGGACCAAAACCACCACCACTGGCAGGCGAACCGATGACGGCCGTGAAAGGCTTTGGGTTACGCAGAATCGCTCTATGGGCTGGTCGTATAGCGTGTTTGTTTCCTGTGAGGTTTGGGGTGACATTTCCAAATTTTAATTCAGCTAATTAAAAATTTCCAAATATTGTCATTGGCCAGATATCATGCAAAATACCTGGGCTGGGAGACAAATCTGAGCATAAGAGTTACAGTCTAGTGACTTCTCAAAATTCTTTTACAGGCTGAAGGGAAGGGCTAATTTTACTCTCATTAAGGCCACTATTTGTAGGTTTTAGGAGCCCAGTGAATTCTTTATTCTCAAAGCTCAAACAGAGCTGAACCAGGGGATAACACAGCAGACGAGGCCGTTGACAGAGCAGACTTAGGAGGATGTGGTTAGATAGTATTCAATGAGTGATGAGTTAACATTCTTTCTACTCACCCAGTCATCATCTGGAAAACCACTTAAGGTCAGGAAATCAGCTTGGGGTAGACATGAAAAGCTAATGTTTACTCAGTAGCAACTTCTGCTTTGTCTGGAAATTAGTGTTATTCCTATCTACTGATATTTTTTTCTCCCCATAATAATTATCACATGTCAGTTAAATGGAGTCAAACCCTGGCTTCCCCTCTAATGGTTGTGTGATTTGGGACGATGAACCTTATAGTTTCCATAACCATTGTTTTTAGTTGTAGTAAACATACATAACACGAGTTTTTGCAGCTTTAACCATTGTAAAGTGTGGAGCCGGTCGCCTTACGTGCATTCACAATGCTGTGTCGTGGTCACCGCTCCTTTTCCAGAGCTCTTGCATCATCCTGAATAGAAGCTCTGTACCCGCCCAACCACAGCTCCTGCTCTCCCTCCCCTTCTCCTCTGGCAACACCGATTCTACTTTCTGGCTCTGGGTATTTATCCATATTAGGTGCCTCATGTAAGTGAAATCATGTGTGCTTTTGTGTCTGATTCATTTCACTTAGCATAATGTCTTAACATTTTTCTTATTGAGGTATGGTTGATGTACAATATTATACAAATTATAGGTGTATGATACAGTGATTAATAATTTTAAGAGTTATATTCATTTATAGTTATTATAAAATATTGGCCATATTCCCCTTGTGGTATAATACATCCTTGTAGCTTATTTTATACATAATAGTTTGTACCTCTTAATCTCCTACCCCTATATTGCCTCTTCCCCTTCCCTCTTTCCACTGATAACCACTCATTTGTTTCCTATATATGTGACTCTTGAGCATAATAATGCCTTAATGTCTTACCTATGTTGTACCATATACCAGAATTTCATTCCTTTTTAAGACTGAATAAAATTCCAGTATATATATATATATATATATATATGTAACAGATTTGTTTATCCCTTCATCCTATCATGGATATTTGTATTATCTCCACATCTTTTAAAGGGGACGATAATATCCATTTCACAGGGTTGTGAACATAACCAGGAAAAGGCCTGGGACATAGTAGGTGCTCAGTTAATGTTCTTTTCTTCCTTTCTCCCTGGTACAAAGTTCATGTATTTCCTCTAGCACTTAAGTAAGGAAACGT
This sequence comes from Capricornis sumatraensis, assembly GCF_032405125.1. NCBI lineage: Eukaryota > Metazoa > Chordata > Mammalia > Artiodactyla > Bovidae > Capricornis > Capricornis sumatraensis. The sequence goes on from NC_091076.1 coordinate 56,043,935, forward strand.
GATGAGAAGGAGAGGATAATTCTTTTCCATTTCCTGTGCCTTTCTCATCCCCTGTTACAATTCCTCTAATCTATTGCCTGGCTCTTTAAGTTATTTATAGGAGGAAGTTTTCCTGAGGTGTCCCTCTTTCTGAGGTGTGGGAGGTGGAATGGAGGGGGCGGGATGAGTGTGGAAGACAGAAGCAGGTGTCAAGCTGGCGGTTGGTTCCTGGACGTGAAGAATACTTGTTAGCTGAAGGATCTGCTGACTTTTTCCAAAACAGCAATAGAGCTCATGAGAGAGATAGAGATCTTTGAAACTTGACCGTCGGTATTGCAGAAGCCTCAAGTGTTTAGATCTGGGTCAGCAACACTGGGAAATGAAGATTTTTATCTCCTTACTATCCTTTTCTTCTTTCTAGGGCAATTCCCCTAAACTGCAGTAAATAAGGACAAAAGGCCACATATTCCTTCCATAACTTAGAGGAGACATATGTTTCAGAGGACTCTGAGAAAGAAAATATTTAATTTTTAATTTGAAGACGTTCAGAGCATGCCTCCCTTTATAATAGGCCACTCTGACATAGGATTATTTTGTGCCAAAGTCAATGAGAAAAAGCAGACACAAGAAAAGCTCCCTGCCTTCCCCATCTCTACTTGGAAGGGCAGGATGATTGTTAATCACTGGAGACAACTCTGGACTCTTAGCAGCCTGAGATGGCACCAGGGGAAATCCAGGTAACAAACTTTGCTAACTAACCCTTATTTTCCATTGGTTTTCCCCATGTATTTACCTTCTCACAATTTTCTGCCCCTGAAAACTTGAAGGGCCTCTTCGTCTTGTCGTATCTCTACAAATTTGTTGTTCTTTTGCTAAGATGCTATAACAAACCTAAATTCTTACCTCCCTTTTGAGCTATTTATCACTGAATCCTCCCATCTGTATGCATGATACAAATGTTAACAACCTCTGTTTCACTCTTGTGAATCTGTCTTTTGCCCGACTAAATTGCAAGGACAATCAACCTAGGCCTGGGTAGAATAAAATGTTTGTTTCTTTCTTTCCCTACAAATTCTTCTTGTGGAATATAAGTAATGTGAGTTTCTAGAAGCCAGTCACGTTAAGCTTTTCTCTCTTTTTTGACGTGGATCGTTTTTCAAAGTCTTTATTGAATTTGTTACAATATTGCTTCTGTTTTATGTTTTGGTTTCTTGGCCATGAGGCATGTGGGATCTTGGCTCCTGGACCAAGGATTGAGCCCACAGCCCCTGCATTGGAAGGTGAAGTCTTAACTACTGGACAGACAGGGAAGGCTCTTGCCCTAGTTTATTGAACAAAATAAATCATCTGCAAAAGTCCACATTTTAATATTGCTAATAAGTTACATGCATCCCATCTCACAGTGGATCATAGATTACAACAAGGCCAGTGGTAACTAAGATGGGTCTAAGATGCCTACGTGTCTGACGTAGGTGCAGCAGGCTAAGACGTACCCTTCTGAGCAGCTTGGGGTCTACCTTGCCTGAAACCAGATGAAGCCTCAAGCTCCTCAACAGACAGACAACCTCCCCCTGGCAATCGAGACAGACAAGTCAGATGACACACAACCACCACCGCTGCCCTGCAGTGTTAGCCTTTGGGGGCTGGACCACAGCTCTGGTCACTGAGGTTCTAGAAGAAAATCTGGCAGGTGCTTGTGACCACATCACTCCCACATTCAATGGCCAGCACCTTCAAATCTCTCTCTTCTCCATCCTCTCAATGCCTTCCCTTCTATGGAGCTAGGCTTCTCTCTTTAGAAACCAATGCCCAACCAGCCAGAGAGACTTGCCCGCCAGAGTCACAAAACAGACTGGTGAAGAGGAGGGACTACAATCCCTCATGCCTAGCTGAGCACATTCTTTTGCTACTTTACAAATCAGCTGATGTCTGGTTGACTTTCTGGTCTTTGAGTTGTAAGTGAAGTGCCCAGGGTATGCTTAGTGAAGGGTTTCTTGAAGTTTCTGTGTGGGAGCAGTATCTATTGAAGAGCTATCTACCCTATGCAAAGTCTTTCACTAAGCACTATAATGGAGAAATGAAAGACATAAAAGTCGTTATGTAATGGGAATTCTGGAAAGGAAGAGTGATTACCCTGAAAATGGTGTGAGGACATTTGGAGTGAGGTGGTAACTGACACCTGTGGTGGGCTTGGTGATGGTTTCATGTTACAGATGAAGTGAGTGAAGCCCTGGGAAGTGAGTGCCTTGCCCACACTCTCACAGCTGCTTACTGCGAGCCCAGGCGTGGAACCTAGGCCTTTTGATCCCTGGATTTTACTCTTTGCTTTCTGCTTAGGACCTAGTGAGAGGGAACTTGCAATTGAGTTAGGAAACAGAGGTTCACAGCCAGAGAAAGACAGGATGAGCAGAACACAGATAAAGTGCGGAAGCATGAGCTAAGTCCAGACGGTAACTGGGGAGTTCCATAGGCACTCCACCTGGACACATTTTTTTTTTTTTTTTTCAGTTTACCTTCTGTCTTTATAAGTAAAGTTTTATCAAGACATAGCTATGCTCATTCATTTGCATGGCATCTACGGCTATAGCAAAACTGAGTAATTGCAGCAGAAGCTACATGTGACTTCTGTCGTTGTTGCTGAGTGGCTCAGTCATGTCCAACTCTTTGAGACCTCAGTCATGTCCAACTCTTTGAGACCTCATGCACTGTAGCCTGTCAGGCTCCTCTGTCCGTGGAATTTTCCAGGCAAGAATCCTGGAGTCGGTTGCCATTTCCTCCTCCAGGGGATCTTCCCAATGCAGGGATCAAAGCTGTGTCTCCTTCATTGTGGGCGGATTCTTTACCACTGAGCCTCCGGGGATGCATATGTGAACAGCCAAGCCCAAATATTTGCTCTCTGTCTCTAGAAAAGATCCCAGTTTTAGACCTATGGTTCACAAACACAGGTCAGAAATCCATACCTCGTAGGCCACATCAGATTGAAATAGAAACATAAAATAAGTTGACATAAAATAATAAAATAACCAAATTATACATGTGTGTACTTTTTCAGAATACATTTCTAATTCACTCTCCTCTCCATCTCCCTTGGCAGCATCTCGCTACTTAAAGTCCCCAGGGGCTTCTTATCACCCTTAGACTGAGATCCAAATTCCTGATTGTTGCCACCAGGCCTTATGTGATCCAGTCCCTGCCTCTTGCCCAACCTCACTTTTCACCACTGTCTTCATCCCTCACTGTCCTCCAACACCATCCACCTGGTCAGACCTGAGCAGCCCAAGATCTTCCTGCTTTTGGGCCTTTGCACTTGCTCTCTTGTTTGTCTAGAATGTTTCCTTTTGGCTCTTCCTGTGGCTGACTTATTTTTGCCTTCAAGTCTCAGCTCAAATAGCTTCCCAAAGAGTCCTTAAATTGGGTTCGAGCTATTTCCTTCTTGTGCTGCTTACCACATACTGACGCTGTCTTGTTCACTGCTTTGTTTTCTTCTCTTGCCACTAGAATAAAAATGCTCTGAAAACGGCCTTGAGAAATATGTATTTTCCAGGCACCTGGAACATTGCCAGACACATAGTAGCTATTTGACAAATACTTGTTGAATGAAGGAATTTACCAGATTTCCTAAACTAAGCTGCCTGAGGAATGACTATTTATTCCTACAAAGAAGATTTAAGAGTGTTTCTTCTTTTTTAATTTTCTGGGACACTGATAGTGCCTATCAAAGGGTCTGAGAAGTTCTAAAGTAAACACTTGAGAAAACTCAGCAATCCCCGGTATATTTTTCCACTTATCCTTTTGTCAAGGAATTTGCATGAATATCCCTGAGTATAGGTGCTCCACAGAACATAGTCTCGGAACTTCTGGTATAGAAATCCTGCTACATTCTGTTAAACTACCAGTTTGTTTGAAAACAGCTGTCACCTCTAGACTACACACACGTGAGTGTAAACACATTATTGTCTATATAAAGAGCAGAGCAAAGCTGGTGGCGGAGCTGTGTTATAATGGTGATGCCAGAAGGAAAACTCGCAGGATGGAGAAATAGGAGATTTTCAGGTTGGCTCATGAATCCCTGGCATTGAATGTATGAAAGTGAGGTAGGACATGTTCTCAGCTTCTAGTGGAGATTTGACCATGACCCGGAGAAACCACAGAAGCCGCAGAAAGCTCCAGCTCTTCGGCTCTGCGTGCTCCCTGCCCACAGTGCCTGTCCTGTGCTGGAAAACGGGCTTTGTCGTCATTCAGTGTATGTCCTGAGTGACCTGAGAGGCACTTGTGAATGTTTAACTTTGCTTTCTAATAAGAAAAATGATTCTGTCAATCATTGCTGCCTATTTTTGCAGTACTCCCCCACAAATTATGTCTTTTCGTTTAACACCCAGTGAAAGCAAAGCTATTAGTTCTTCTCTCCATGGGAATCTCTAGGCAAGAATACTGGAGTGGGTTGCCATGCCCTCCTCCAGGGGATCTTCCCAACCCAGGGATTGAACCCACATCTCTCACATATCCTGCATTGACAGCTGGGTTTTTTACCACTAGCACCATCGTGGAAGCCCAGGTCATGGTTAGTAATATAAAATATCCTCTTTTTCTAGCTGGCCCAACCTGAAGTTCAGAGACAAAAAGTGCAATGCTCAGCTATCTACCGCAGATGAAGGCTGTGGTAAGAGGCTGTGTTCCCACGTGGTCACCTACCCTCTCCTCTGAAACACACCACTTGGACAGTTCCTCAGAATATGAGGCCACGCAACTTGGTTTCCAAGCATAGGTCTCTCCTATTTTCCACTCTCCTTCTCCCTTCCTTTCACTCTCAAGTGAACATGCAAAACATATATATTATCCTACACATCTCTTGGCAAGTTCAGCACTGATCCAACTGAAGATCCTTGCTCTGGGGATGATAATAGTGGTACCCAGGTGGGTTTATCTTTTAAACTTTTATTGAAGTATATCATATATACTACAATGGTCACGTATGTACGGTGAATGAATCTTTAGAAGCTGAATATACCCTTATAGCAAGCACTGAGAACAAGAAACAGAATGTGACCAGCTTCCCAGGAGCCCCCATCACTCCCTTCTCCGCCTGCCGGTGTGGAGACATACACCACAGTGTATTAATCCAGTCTACTGTTAATGACAGGTCCCAAGGTTCCAATACTTTGGCCACCTGATGCGAAGAGCCGACTCATTAGAAAAGAGCCTGATGCTGGGAAAGATAGCAGGTTGGAGGAGAAGGGGACGACAGAGGATTAGATGGTTGGATGGTGTCACTGCCTCAATGGACATGAGTTTGAGCGAGCTCCTGGAGATGGTGAAGGACAGGGAAGCCTGCCGTGCTGTAGTCCATGCGGTCACAAAGAGTCAGACATAACTGAGCGACTGAACAACTGAACAACAGGTTTTAATAGTAATTTCTACAGATGCTCAGAATAGTTGATCAAGACTATTTAAGCATGGCAGTGGTATGGATCTTCATTGGGTGACATTTGAAATAATCTACAGTTATGTCCTACTCAATGGACATGAGTTTGAACAAACTCAGGGAGATGGTGAAGGACAGAGAAGCCTAGCTTGCTGCAGTCCCTGGGGTCACAGAGTCATACGCAACTTAGCAAGTGGACAGCAACAATAACAACAGCAGTATTGTCCCTTTTGAGGGCAATGGCAGAACCCTGGTTTTCTAAGAAATATCTACCAGCGTGGCATTGTGGGAATCTGCCTTCTGGTGTGACCCCATTAGTTCCCTGTTTAAACACTTGTCTGGCTGGAAGGACCTCAGGGCAAGTTAGAGTCAAGTCTTCTTCCTCTTCTCTCTCATTACTAGCTGATCACTCAGCGTCATCTGGTCAGCTGTGGAATTTTTGACAAAACCAGAAGTAGCTTTCTTAGTGGGTTTTGAATGTGTGTTTGGTATGAATCTTCAAACTGTTTAATAGGTAAGCTAAAAGATAAATGAAGCCCCTACATAAATTATCCCAGACAAATTAAGTCTTCAAAATAAGGTAGGAAAGGAGGAGAAAGGGAAGTGTGTGTGACATTTGGATGCGCGTTACAAAAGAGAAGAAACCAGCCCAGGAGGCCCAAAACCGACCTGGCGAGGTTAACTTCCTCAGTCAAAAACAATCACACCCGAAGGACTGCAGTGTTAAAAAATAACACCTGTATTGCTTTGGTTTTAAAATGATCACTTATTACTTAAAAATAAAAATTTTTAAGAAATGATCACGTGTTTTTTTGAATGTAGAAAACATAGAAAAACAGAGCAAGAATTTTTAAAAGCTAATTTCAGAAGTGGGGTATACCATTATTAACTTTTTGATAAATATCCTTTTAGTTTAGAGATCTATTCACACGTCTTTTTATAAGAATGATAGTATACTTACTTCTCTGCAACTTTCTTTATTTCTCTAAATATGTGTCATGGGCTTCCTATGCAAATAAGGCACACAGGCCAGTTAAAAATCTCTGGCTTCTCATTTGAGAAAAACACAATAGGGAAGGTGAAAAATTCAAAACAAATGTAAAAAATTCAAAATATGTCACAGGCATTTTCCCCACTAACAACTCTTCTACAGTACAATGATCATATTTTTTTTTTCTATCTTGAGAAGGTGTCATAATTTATTTAACATCCTCTATGTTTAGTGACTGTGTGGATCACAATAAACTCTGGAAAATTCTTCAAGAGATAGGAATACCAGACCACCTGACCTGCCCCTTGAGAAACCTATATGCAGGTCAGGAAGCAACAGTTAGAACTGGACATGGAACAACAGACTGGTTCCAAATAGGAACAGGAGTACGTCAAGGCTGTATATTGTCACCCTGCTTATTTAACTTCTATGCAGAGTACATCATGAGAAACGCCGGGCTGGAAGAAGCACAAGCTGGAATCAAGATTGCTGGGAGAAATATCAGTAACCTCAGATATGCAGATGACACCACTCTTATGGCAGAAAGTGAAGAAGAACTAAAGAGCTTCTTGATGAAAGTGAAAGAGGAGAGTGAAAACGTTGGCTTAAAGCTCAACGTTCAGAAAACTAAGATCATGGCATCTGGTCCCATCACTTCATGGGAAATAGACAGGGAAACAGTGGAAACAGTGTCAGACTTTATTTTTGGGGGCTCCAAAATCACTGCAGATGATGACTGCAGCCATGAAGTTAAAAGACGCTTACTCCTTGGAAGGAAAGTTATGACCAACCTAGATAGCATATTCAAAAGCAGAGACATTACTTTGCCAACAAAGGTCCATCTAGTCAAGGCTATGGTTTTTCCAGTGGTCTTGTATGGATGTGAGAGTTGGACTGTGAAGAAAGCTGAGTGCCAAAGAATTGATGCTTTTGAACTATGGTGTTGGAGAAGACTCTAGAGAGTCCCTTGGACTGCAAGGAGATCCAACCAGTCCATTCTGAAGGAGATCAGCCCTGGGATTTCTTTGGAAGGAATGATGCTAAAGCTGAAACTCCAGTACTTTGGCCACCTCATGCGAAGAGTTGACTCATTGGAAAAGACTCTGATGCTGGGAGGGATTGGGGGCAGGAGGAGAAGAGGACGACAGAGGATGAGATGGCTGGATGGCATCACTGACTCCATGGACGTGAGTCTGAGTGAACTCTGGGAGTTGGTGATGGACAGGGAGGCTTGGCGTGCTGCGATTTGTGGGGTTGCAAAGAGTCGGACACGACTGAGCGACTGAACTGATGTGTAGAGACTAGGCAGTTTCTAATTAGTCATAAGTAGCGCAACACTCCAGTGGATAGTTTCGGAAATCTCTGGGAATGTTCATTGTTGTCTGCTGCTGCTGCTGCTAAGTCGCTTCAGTCGTGTCCAACTCTGTGTGACCCCATAGACGGCAGCCCACCAGGCTCCCCCGTCCCTGGGGTTCTCCAGGCAAGAACACTGGAGTGGGTTGCCATTTCCTTCTCCAATGCATGAAAGTGAAGAGTGAAAGGGAAGTCGCTCAGTCGTGTCTGATTCTTCGCGACCCCATGGCCTGCAGCCTACCAGGCTCCTCTGTCCATGGAATTTTCCAGGCAAGGGTACTAGAGTGGGGTGCCATCGCCTTCTCCCTAGAAGAGGTATGCTACTGCTGCTAAGTCGCTTCAGTTGTGTCCTACTCTGTGTGACCCCATAGATGGCAGCCCACCAGGCTCCCCCGTCCCTGCGATTCTCCAGGCAAGAACACTGGAAGGGGTTTCCATTTCCTTTCCAATGCATGAAAGTGAAAAGTGAAAGTGAAGTCGCTCAGTCATGTCTGACTCTTAGTGACCCCATGGACTGCAGCCCACCAGGCTTCTCCTTCCATGGGATTTACCAGGCAAGAGTACTGGAGTGGGGTGCCACTCCCTTCTCTGAGAAGAGGTATTGCCCATTCCAAAGCTATGCACTCAAGACATTTTGATACTGCTTTCCAAATTGGCCTCTAGAAAGATTGTACCAGTTTAAAGAAGGCTGAGAGCCAAAGAATTGATGCTTTCAAACTGTGGTGCTAGAGAAGACTCTTGAGAGTCCCTTGGACTGCAAGAAGATCAAACCAGTCAATCCTAAAGTAAATCAACTAAATCAATCCTGAAGTAATTCAATCCTTGTATATTAATTGGAAGGACTGATGCTGAAGCTCCAATACTTTGGCAATCTGATGGGAAGAACTGACTCATTGGAAAAGACCCTGATGCTGGGAAATATTGAAGGCAGGAGGAGAAGGGGACAACAGAGGATGAGATGGTTGGATGGCATCAGTGATTTAATGAACATGAGTTTGAGCAAACTCTGGGAGATGCTGAAGGACAGGTAAGCTTGTCATGCTGCAGTCCATGGGGTCTCAAAAAGTCGGACATGACTGAGCAACTGAACAACAACAAAATAGTCCCACCAGCAACTTTTATGAGTGTTTACTAGTGCTGAGAAGGTGTGAGCATCCAAAGAAGTGTCTGGAAATGTGACAGGGGATATATGGTACTTGGTGGATTTTTTAACTTGTGTTGTACATGATGTATCTGTTCTCTTTCTACTTCTGACACCTTTCACAATAGGGCCAGTGCCTATTTTTCCAACCTTGCCTCCTATTCTTCTACACACACACACACACACACACACACACACACACAGATTCATGTGTTTGTAACTTTATTTTTCCAGTTTTTCTTTTCCCCAGATGACATTCATACTTCATCTACTCTCACCTTAGCCTTACCAATAATATGTCTCAAAATTTATCATTTGAGACTATTTCAAAGGTCACATAGGTGATCACATCAGGTGACCTCATCAGGTCTTTTTTGACACTCTAAAACAAATGCAATCTTTCCCATTTCTTCTGTAGTTCTTCCCTGTTACTTATCTCACTTTATCTGAGTCATAGCCATAGTTAGCTCCAGAATGAGAGATCTGGCCCATGTCCTGGTGCTATCTGGCAGTTGGGGCAAGTCATTTTCCCCTGTGGCATCTAAGTTTTCTCATTGGTAAACTGAAGACTAATTAAGGCTGGATGGCTTTAAAGTACATTTCACATTTAACAATTTATCATTCAATCTTTATATATGACTTATCCCATGACTTGGGACTTCCCAGGTGGCACAGTGGTAAAGAATCTGCCCAACAATGCAGGAGACCTGAGTTCAATCCCTGGGTCAGGAAGATCCCCTGGAGGAGGAAATGGCAACCCACTGCAGTATGCTTGCCTGGAAAATCCCATGGACAGAGGAGCCTAGTGGGCTACAGTCTATGTGGTCATGAAGAGTCTGACGCAACTATGTGACTGAGCATGCATGCATCCCATGACTAAGACAGAAATCCTTAAATATCCTGAAGTCACTGGTGCCTTTGAGAATCTGATGAAAGTTTTTGAGCCCTATTTTTCCCCCAGTGGATTTAGAAGTATAAATATTTAATAACAATATGTTTATAAAAGCATCACTTGAAGCCCATGTAAGGCCTTCAGGTTAAGAACTACAGCTCTCTCTTTTTTTTTTAAAAAAAACTCTTTATATTGGTTGTCAGGGTTCTCAAGAATTGTCCACAGTTTGCTGTGATCTGCATAGTCCAAGGCTTTGTTGTAGTCAATAAAGCAGAAGTAGATGATTTTCTGAAATTTTCTTGCTTTTTCAATGATCCAACGGATGTTGGCAATTTGATCTCTGGTTCCTCTTCCTTTTATAAATCCAGCTTGAACATCTGGAAGCTTGTGGTTCACATACTACTGAAGCCTGGCTTGGAGAATTCTGAGCATTACTTTGCTAGCTTGTGAGATGTGTGCAATTGTGCAGTAGTTTGAACATTCTTTGGCATTGCCTTTCTTTGGGATTGGAATGAAAACTGACCTTTTCCAGTCCTGTGGCCACTGCTGAGTTTTCCAAATTTGCTGCCATGTTGCATGTTTGCTGCAGCACTTTCACAGCATCATCTTTCAGGATTGGAAATCGCTCAACTGGAATTCCATCACCTCCACTAGTTTTGTTCAAAGTGATGCTTTCTAAGGCCCACTTGACTTCACATTCCAGGATGTCTGGCTCTAGGTTAGTGATCACACCATTGTGGTTATCTGGCTCGTGATGATCTTTTTTTTGTAGTTCTTTTTTGTATTCTTGCCACTTCTTCTTAATATCTTCTGCTTCTTTTAGATCCATACCATTCCTGATATCCTGATCTTCCTTGATCTCCTGATTTCATAGGAAATCTGTATACAGATCAAGAAGCAACAGTTAGAACTGGACGTGGAACAACAGACTGGTTCTAAATAGGGAAAGGAGTACGTCAAGGTTGTATATTGTCACCCTGCTTATTTAATTTACATGCAGAGTATATCACGCGAAATGTCCGGGTGGATGAAGCACAAACTGGAATCAAAATTGCTTAGAGAAGTATCAATAACCTCAGATATGCAGATGACACCACCCTTATGGCAGAAAGCAAAGAAGAACTAAAGAGCCTCTTGATGAAAGTGAAAATGGAGAGTGAAAATGTTGGCTTAAAACTCAACATTCAGAAAACTAAGATCATGGCATCCAGTCCCATCACTTCATGGTAAAAAAGATGGGGAAACAATGGAAACAGTGACAGACTTTATTTTCTTAGGCTCCAAAATCACTGCAGATGATGATTACAGCCATGAAATTAAAAGGCTCTTGCTCCTTGGAAGAAAAGGTATGATCAACCTTGACAGTATATTAAAAAGCAGAGACATTACTTTGCCAACAAAGGTCCATCTAATAAAAGCTATGGTATTTCTAGTAGTCAGGTATGGATGTGAGAGTTGGACTATAAAGAAAGCTGAATAACGAAGAATTGATGCTTTTGAACTGCGATGTTGGAGAATACTCTTGAGGGTCCCTTGAACCGCAAGGAAATCCAACCAGCCCATCCTAAAGGAGTTCAGTTCAGTTCAGTTCAGTCGCTCAGTCGTGTCTGACTGGAGATCAGTCCTGAATATTCATTGAAAGGATTGATGCTGAAGCTGAAACTCCAGTACTTTGGCCACCTGATACAAAGAGCTGACTCATTTGAAAAGACCCTGATGCTGGGAAAGATTGAAGGTTGAAGGAGAAGGGGATGACAGAGGATGAGATGGTTGGATGACATCACTGACTTGATGGACATGAGTTTGAGTGATCTTCAGGAGCTGGTGATGGACATGGAAGCCTGGTGTGCTGCAGTCCATGGGGTCACAAAGAGTCAGACATGACTGAGTGACTTAGCTGACTGCCTGGGTTTTAATTGCAGCACATGGGAGTTCACTGAGGCATGTGGGCTCTCTAGTTGTGGCCTGGGGACTAGTTGGCCCCATAGCATGAGTTTCTAGACCATGAGTTTTGACCAGGTTCAAAACTTGCATCCCTGCATTGAAAGGTCAATTCTGAACCACTGGACCACCAGGCAAGTTCCAACTGTGGCTTTTTAAGTCTATGTTTTGTTAATTTTTGTTTCTCTCTTGAATATAGTAGGAAAGGTCAGTAAATGTTTTTTGCAATGAATCATTTATACAGTAAGGTAGTGAGACTAAAACATAATGATTTGAATTTACTCTTTGAGATTTGAGGAGAAATTTCATGATTTTTTAGTTATCTTGGTGTCAAATCTCCACCCATATCAACATATTAAATAAGGCAAACTGAGGGGCTTTCAGAATACATTCAACATAGACCATGACCTTTAGTCTTTCAGATACTCTTAAACCTCAGGAATTTTGATGATTCTTACATAATAGTCTGCAATTTCAGATTTCCTATCCGAGGATTGCAGATCAGCAAGCAGTTATAATGTAGTGGTTTTTCTCTAACACAAGAACACCGATTTTTAAGAGATTAGTTCATGGGGTAGGACTAGATTGGGAGAGGATAAACCAGGCATTTTTCACATAAATCTGCATTACTAGAAACTACAAAATTGCTCTCTAAATGAAGAACAGTGTTTACACAGGCTTATATTAAAAACAAAATCCTGTTGACAGCTCTCAAGTTCTTTATCAGGACCTATCACAAAGGGAAAACATTTGTAAAAGCCATTAACCCACAAGCAGACCTTGAGAGTAATGGGAATGGAGAGTTGGGATTTGCATGCTGTCTGAACTGATTTACACTCTTGTATATGCTCCTGTTTTTAGACTGTTTCCTGTTTGTTCCTCCTTCCTACTTCACATTAAATGGAAAATAATGCCATATAAGGGCTTCCCCCATAGCTCAGTCAGTAAAGAATCTACCTGCAATGCAGGAGACCTGGGTTCAATTTCTGGGTCAGGAGGATCCCCTGGAGAAGGGAATGGCAACCCACTCCAGTACTCTTGCCTAGAGAATCCCATAGCCTTGCAGGCTACATTCCATGCGGTTGCAAGAGTCCGACACAACTTAGGGACTAAATCATCAGCACCAATGAAATATAAAGTGTTTAGTCAGTTTGGGGGGCTTCAATCCTTACTTTGAACTTGGATTTTTCCTCTTGGCGCAATTCAGCGCTAGAGCTGAGAGCAGTGACTTGACCCTGTGTCCAGGGGTTCTGTTACTTGCTTTCTCTAATTTCACCTCTATCCAAGCAAGCAAACAGACCTGCTCTCTGACCCACCATGCATGGCAGGAACTCAGTATTTCTTTTGATGGTGCAGGCCTATTGTGATGCCACGTATTTACACAGAATAAGAAGGTGACAGCACACTATTGGTTCTGGACTTTGGTCACCTGTGTCGTGCCGCCACCTCTAGGTCATCCAGCTTTGACTCACCTCTGCCACTCACGGGACTGCCACTGGCAGTCATTGGAGCCAGTATTCTGCAGCTCAGTCCTAGATTTCTTTTGTTCAAACTTGCCTGTCTGAAGAAAACGCAAAACCCATTTGGTATATGCACAATATATGTGACTTAAGTCTATAGGCGCCCTAGTTAAGGGGCAAAAAATTGGCTAAAGCGCCCTCATCTCAGAGAAGCCGTCCCTAGTCTCAAGATGTGGTTGGGCCCTCCAATTATAAACTCATAATACTTAGTTCTTTACAATTTTGAGATTACCATCATATTTACATAATTATGGACTTACTTGTTTTCCATATTCCCTCATAAAGAACTCTCTTCTTTTTTTTGTTTTTAAAAAATCAGTACATTTAGAACGTTTTTTATTTTGGCTGATTGGGTCTTCATTGTGCAAACCTCTCTAGTTGTGGCGAGAGGCTTAGTTGCCCTGAGTCATGTGGGATCTTATTAATAGTTCCTTGACCAGGGATCAAACCCACTTTCCCCATATTGGAAGGTGAATTCTTAAGCACTGGATCATCAGGGAAATCCCAGAACTGTGTCTTTTTAAGAAAAACAAACAAACAAATACATTTCTCCATATCTAGAGTTTAACAAAGTAGATGCTCAAAAATATTTCTTGAATAATTATTATTATTACTACCACTACTAGTAATATGATTATGACTACCATTTCTAAAAGTAGTAGTAGCAAGTATTCTAGAGTTATTTACAGTTTACAAAGTGCTACACATTAACACATCAAGGATAGAACTTAAAAACAGCGCTGAGTGATAAAGAAACATTTCAAGCTCTATATCATAACACCCTTTACTTACATTTAAAAGACATGAATATAAAAATCAGCACCTTATAGATTTTAAAGATCTTCACACACCTAAGCACACACAATAAGCATATTAGAGAGGAAGAGAGTTTGGGGGGAGAACGGCAGTGGTGTAGAGAGTAAATTGAGAAACATAATACAATTAAGAAGGATTGAGTCCTCACCCAGACTAATGGTCATAGGAAACTGAGGACTAAGAAATATGATTATCTCAGCTCTGACCTAAGACCAAGGAGAGAGAGATTCATCTATATTAGATTTTGGAAAAACCTAAAGTAATTACTTGTACGATATTTTGAGTACATTCAATTTCTCAGATACCTAATTCTTGACTCAACATCCCCTTGTTCCTCAAAACCAACATCCTATTCCTCTCCCTTCTCTTTCTCTTTTCTTTTGCTCACATACTCTCAAAATATTTTCATCAAAAAGAAATAATTATCCATTCAGCAATGTAGATGAGTTACAATGCATCATGCTAAGTGAAAAAAGGCCAGATTCAAAAGTCTTTCTATTGTATTCTGTTCATATAATGTTCTGGAAAAGGTAAAATTATAGGAACAGAAACAGGGCAATGGCTGCCAGAGGCTGAAGGTGGGGAAAGAGGATTGCCTGTAAAGACTGAACTTTTTAGAATGATGGAGGCATTCTGCCTCTTGATTACGGTGGAAGTTACGCAGCTGTGTTAGTGGGCTAGGGGTTCTATGATAGAATATCACAGATGAGGTGGTTTAAGCAAATAACTTCCATGAGTATCCAGAAAAATACAACTTGTGCATTTTTATGACCTATTTCTTTAATGAGGAAAAAAACCCTAGACATCTCCCTCACAGTGGTAGTCCTGAATGAGTTAAGAGTATCCGTGAAATCCTGTTGTTTTTGATTCTGTAATATGGTTAATAGAACACTTCAGGGCAGAGAGTTCCTGTGGAGGAAAGCTGCAAATGTGGGCTACATTAGGAACCCACTGGGAGAATGAATGGTCTGGCGGAGCAGACGGGAAAGGCTGTAGAGAGCCTCTGGTGGGGGCCAAATCCCCACTTTTCAGGGTAAACTAGAACTAACCCTCCACTTGCCCCCTTGTATGGGGTTAGTAGAGATCAAACTCAAAATAACCGAGGACAGATTGAGGGCAAGGACATTGGTTCTGTGGAAAGCGTGCTGCCTTAAGATGAATCTTGGACTTAGATGGATGCTCTTGGGTTTCCGTAGTGGTTTCTCCACTTATTATCTTGGAAAGTTATTAAACTTCTCTGGATCTTTATTTCCTTATCTGGAAAATGAGTGAATGAGAGCCAGCATTCAGAGTTGTCCTGAAGATTCGAAATAAAGGATGTAAAGCACCGGCCTGGGGCGTTCGATAGGGACTCAAAAATCTACAGCATCTGTTATGCATTGTGATTTGAAAAGCAGAATTCAAGACAGAGATAGAGCACTTGACCTATGGGATCACTGGCTTCTGATCTGGTCTAACTCTCTAGAGAGTCTTTGGAGGCCAGTTGCTGTGTCTAAGTAATGATTGAAGACTTGTTTTTCTCTTCTAGAACCCCAGAGCTCCTTTCTGGATCTCTCTGTTAAGAGTCTTCCCTTATGATGACTAATTTAGTACCCAAAGAGCTGGGGTTTTATTTGAATTCACCCAGGAGCATTTGATCTCTAAGTCAAAAGGAAAAGATCTTTCTTCTGCCTTAATGGGGGCTTCCAAGTATCCCCATAGGCTTGATAGTAGTGCAGTTATGGGATCAACACACATAATTGGGGAGTGTTGATTGGTAAGTCTGCTCGTTGGTGTGTTGGGAGGTGTTCTGACTTAGAAAATAAGAAGCCTGGGCTATTGAGCTGTTTTTGTTTATCTTTTTTTTTCCTTTAAGGTGATGATTT
The DNA here is from genome assembly GCF_032405125.1 of Capricornis sumatraensis. Taxonomy (NCBI): domain Eukaryota; kingdom Metazoa; phylum Chordata; class Mammalia; order Artiodactyla; family Bovidae; genus Capricornis; species Capricornis sumatraensis. The sequence continues at coordinate 56,059,855 of NC_091076.1, forward strand.
GAGGTAAATAATTGTTCTCTTTGGGTTTCATTTTCTTACTGTATGAAGGGAGAATGTTGAATTAAATGACTTTTAAGGTCCTTTCCAGTTAAAGATATTCTAACATTCTATAGTGTGAAATTGGAGAAGGATCTTAATTGGTTGATTTCTACTGAGTTGGCCAAAAAGTTCTTTTGAGTTTTTCCATAAAATATTATAGAAAAACCTGAATGAATATTTTAGCCAACCCAATGCAAAGCTTGACAGCAACCACTCTATGTGGAGGCCTGTGTTGTGTTCTGGGCAGACAGGGAGGAACAAGCCAGGTCAGCCTACTCCCAGCCTGAGCTTGTATCTCTGTCACAATGCTTCATGTCTGGGGTCAATTTCTCTTTAACACTTTTATCAATGACTTCTAAGGCATGTTCATTCCACTTGTGGGAAGTTCAGAGTTGGGAATATTGACATGGTAGAATCAGATTCTTGAAATATCAGGCTCAACAACAAAAGTAAGCACTTTTAAAATTTAGGAAGATGGACCAAAACTCACAAGATAAATATATAAGGTACAATTAAGTACAGAAAGAAAATCCTCAACCAAGGTTTAAAATAAATCAGATTTGCAGGCACAGGATAAGACATATTGGGTGGTAGCTTTAAGCATCTGATACACTTTTCTGCTCAGCCTCCAGAGGTTAAAGAGTCACAGAGTAACATTAGTCACAAAGTTGGAGAAGGATTGAGTCGCTGGGAGGGACTGGGGGCAGGAGGAGAAGGGGACGACAGAGGATGAGATGGCTGGATGGCATCACTGACTCGATGGATGTGAGTTTGAGTGAGCTCCAGGAGTTGGTGATGGACAGGGAGGCCTGGCGTGCTGCAATTCATGGGGTTGCAAAGCGTCGGACACGACCGAGCGACTGAACTGAACTGAACTGAACTGAAGATCTCTGTGCCTGATAGTTTTATAACACCAGTGATGTGGCCAGGCACCAGTTCTATCATCTCTTCTACTCCCATCCCGTTCTTTTCTTTGCTTCTTTGAGAGCAGGGTGTGCCGTATCTAACATTGTATCCACACCTGCATTTCTGGTCCATAGTTCTTTGATTTACTTATAAATCAATTTATAAGGCAATTTTTTATTTTTTCCAGAGAAAATTTGCTCCTTATTTGGGGACCAAAGAAGGTGCAGCCCTCCAGCCCAGGGGGCAGGGGGACTGAGAAATGGAATGAGGGCCCCACTCCAAGCCCTCCCTAGATGCAGTAGATGGGGAGAGGAATCCCATTATAGGCAATTAATGCAATAGAAATAATGCCTGATTTTACAATAGTCCATGTGGATTTTGACATCAGTGAAACGTGTGATAGAACTGCCAGGAAATACTAAGATCATCTTGGCCTGTATTAACAGAAGTTTGCAGTGGGCAGTAAGAGAACTCTGCATTCTGTGCTAGGCAGATGCGTTCACAAACATTGCATCCCATTCTGGATATCACATGTAATGAGAGACATTAACATTGGAGACTGTCCAAAGAATGATGAACAAATTGGTGGCTGCATATCAGTTAAGGCCACCCACTTTGCAATCAGACAGACCTGCTCAGGTCCAAGCTCTGACACCTACTGTGTGACTTTGGGGACGTTCCTTAATCTCTCATAACCTCAGTTTCTTCATGCAGGCAATGGAAATAATTAACTGTACCTGTCTCACGGAGCTATGGCAAGAACGATGAGGATGATGATAAACTATGATCTATATTTGAAGGAATTAGAATTGTTTAGCCAGAAAATTGAAGACTTGATGGGGAAAGGATGAGGGAAGTGAAGGGGAGGTGAGATCTATTTTTAGACATCTGAACAACTGCTATTAGGAAGAGTTATTGGATTTCTTTTGGGTGATTCTCATGGCAGAATTAGGTCATATAGTAGGATTTGCAGGGAAGAAGATGATACTGTCTTAAACATATGGCATAAATTTTTAACAAATAGCACTGTTAAAAAATGCAATTCAAGATCATACCGGAATGTTCAGGCACGTGCTGACTTCCATGCCTTAGGATGGTACAGACAGGAGTCCTATATTGAGTGAATGAGTTTGGGCTTTTAGGTTCTCAAACTTGGCTGTGTCTCAGAATCATCTGGGATCAGGGCTCAAGAATCTCTAAGTCCTTCAGGTGTTTCTGATAAAGTCAGTACCTGCGCAGGCAATTTAGACCCTTTGGACTAGAGGATGGGTCCCTTTGCACCTACATTAGACTGTGATGGGATTCTGGTAGCAAGGTCCTGAGAGCAAGGAGACAGGAAGATTAAAAAAAAAAAGTGCCGAACATACTTTGGAGTATTGGGGTCGAACAGATGTTTCATGTAGGTGGGTGGTTGGAATCTGATTGGAGTGAAGTTAGGGCCAGTGTGTGGAGAGTTTTAGGTGTGAGGTATGGAAGCTTGAGGTTGTATCAGGCAGGGTTCCGTGAGAAATACGACACAAAGGAAGCTGTGTTGCAAAAATCCCTCATTCTAGAAGGGTGAAGGCAATTCCAGATGCTGTATTTCATTCCACTTGGAGTTCACCATCTTGGAACCTATAGCTTGACTCATCACTTTCTATTTTCTTCATTTCTGAGCTACCATCAGTTGGACAATGTGTGGTGATAGATCTGTGATACATTTTTAATGCATCTTTCCATCCCTAGTATGTGGCAAGAAAGTGAGGACTTTCACGTAGGTAGTTCTTCAAGGTAGTAGAGGAAGCACCCACAGGTCTGCTCAAGTGAAAAGCAATGGTCTCGAGATCACAGTCTTGATGATGTCAGAGGTGCTGGAAGCCAAAGTTCAGGGATTTCCTTAAGGGACAAGTTCTTCTGCCTACATCCAAGCCACTGAATTCTGTAATGTAAGCACTTTTGTTTTTATCTCAAGGCAATTCTCAAGTTAATTAGTTACAATTATTAGCTCTACTGCCTGAGAATGCACGGTAACAAAAGCGGGAAATGAGGTCATCAGGGAGATACCCTTGAGCGTTCTGAGACAGCAAAGGGAGGAACTGCAACTGACCACAATGACCAATTTAAGTCTTAAAAAAACAAAAATCTAAAACAAAAACTTACTCCCCAGTCCTCATGAGCCAAAGAAGTGCAACTTATAAGACAAATACAGTACTTTCACAGCGTTTCTTCTCATATCTGCCCGCCTCCTGCGGCCGCATCCCTGAAGATGGATCAGCGGGCAGAAAGAACAGTGGGGCTGGTCAGAAGCTCTGCATTTAAGGGCTTGCTTTCCTTTATCAGCTGTGGGATTTGGGGCCAGCCAGTTCCATCACCTGTTGCAGGTAGAGATGCCAGCCTTTTAGGGTGTTGGGCGCCTTGTGGGTGAAGCACCCATGACCATACTTATAGTTTGACAAACGTAGATTGAGTTCATGTTGGTCTCCACTGTAGTTTGGCTCTCTGACTGAGCTAGCACGTGATTTGCATGGCCCTACTTTTGTGCCTTCAAGATCATCCAGGATCGTCTCCACTATTCTAGCAATGTTCCTAGCTACATGTCTAAATTTGCATGCTTTCAGGGAGCATTGTAAGAAGGTGTATAAGGGTTTGGGAGTTCTGTTTGTTTCTTAGAGCTGCTGTAACGAAGTACCAAAACCTGGGTGGCTTGAAATGACAGACGTTTATTGCTTCATATTTCTAGCAGCTAGAAGTCTGACATTCAGGTTTCGTCCTGGCCGTGCTCTCTCTGACGGCTCTAGGACAGGACCTCTTCTTAACTCTTTCATCTTCTGGGCTTTGCTATCAGCCGTTGCCTTTCTCTTGCTGCAGACATATCATTCCAGCCATGTGGCTGTCTGCTCTCTGTGGGTCTCCACATCATCTTCCCTTTGTGTTGTCTTTCTCTGGTTTCAAAGTTTCCCTTCTTATGAGGATATTAGTCACGTTGGATTAGGGTCCACTCTAATGAGCTTATTTTAAGTTGATAACCTCTATAAACATCCTGTTTCTATATAAGGTCATAAGCTGAGATAGTGGGGATTCGGACCTTAACATAACTTTTGGGAGGCACGCAATCCAACCTATGATAGGAGGCATGGATACCTGTGTTCAAACCTTGGCCCTGCCATCTATTAGATATGATCTTGGTTGAGTTATTTATCTCTCTAAGCTTTGTTTCCTCATCTGTAAAATCAGGACTGTATTATTAACCACCTCATGAGGTTAGTCTCTTCTTTTTTGGTGAGAACTCACTTACGGGCTCTTTGCTCGCTATAGCCTCCCACCTTCCTTTTCTTCTCTGTAAGAGCACGTTCCTTCCCTTGTGCTGTGGGGACTCACATGTGGCTCACCCTGGTTGCAGATCCCAAATTGCAATTCTCTGCTGACTCTGAGAAAACCTATCTTTGTTGGGGAGATACCTGGCCTTCTGTTTGTTTTAGGTCAATGAAGCAAAGAAGAGGTAAGGTTTGGTGGGAAATGCTCATCAAGTAGGCAATCAACAGTGTCTTTCCTATTCCTTTCCTTTGCATTTCCCCCAAAGAACTTGGGTTCTCTCTGAGTATTTATGCAATAAGTGCTCAGGTATGAGTCAACTAAAGGTGGGCAGTGGTAGAGTTGGCTGGGGTTCCTCTCCCCACAGTTCAGGGGCCTGAATGGCAGTTTCCTTCCACCCCTTGTGACCTGAATCACCGAACTTAATTGAAGATGTGACACCTTCCTCAGAGAAGAGTACAGTTTTGCCATCGAGGGTACCTGATACATTGGTCCCTTTACCATCTCAGTAAAGGAATAAGACAGAGACCAACCAGCTGTGTTGGAAACTACTATAGGGGGAGCTTATCCCTCAGATTTTGTTCAGCCTCAGAAACTAGGCCTCAGGTCCCCAGTTACCCAGAAGAGTTTAGGAATGATAGTAGATAAATTCAGGAGGATAGAAAAGCTCTTTTCAAGCATGTTTCTTAGCATGGAATTCCTTTTTCAAATAGACACTTACGGAGGAGGCTAATATATAAAACATATTTCATCCATAAAAAAAGTTGAGCACCAAAGAATTGATGCTTTTAAAAAAGTTTATTCATTTTTTTTATTGAAGGGTAATTGCTTTACAGAACTTTGTTGTTTTCCATCAAACCGCAACATGAATCAGCCATAGGTATACATATATCACCTTTGTTTTGAACCTCCCTCCCATCTCTCTCCCCACCCCTCTAGGTTGATGCAGAACCCCTGTTTGAGTTTCCCGAGCCATACAGCAAATTCCCGATGGCTATCTATTTTACATATGGTAATGTAACTTTCCATGTTACTCTTTCCATACATCTCACCCTTTCATCCCCTCTCCCCATGTCTGTAAGTCTATTTATTCTCTATGTTTGTTTCTCCATCGCTGCCCTTTCAATAAATTCTTCAGTACCATTTCTCGAGATTCCGTATATATGCGTTAGAATACGATATTTATCTTTCTCTTTCTGACTTACTTCACTCTGTATAAGAGGTTCTAAGTTCATCGACCTCATTAGAATGGACTCAAATGTGTTCCTTTTCATGGCTGAGTAATATTCCATTGTGTATATGTACTACAGTTCTTTATCCTTTCATCTGTCACTGGACATCTAGGTTGCTTCCATGTTCCAGCTACTGTAAATAGTGCTGCAATGAACAATGGGATACATGTGTCTTTTTCAACTTTGGTTTCCTCAGGGTATATGCATAGGAGTGGGATGGCTGGGTCATATGGTAGTTTTATTCCTAGTTTTTTAAGGAATCTCAATAGAGTCTTCCATAGTGGCTGTATCAATTTACATTCCCACCAACAGTGGAAGAGCATTCCCTTTTCTCCAAACCCTCTCCAGCATTTGTTGTTTGTAGACTTTTTGATGATGACCATTCCCACCATTCTGAGTTGATATCTCATAGGTGTTTTTGTGCATATCACCTCATTTAAAGTTATGATGGGAACACTATTAACCTTATTTATTATAGAATGAAACTAAGGCTAAAAGATATAAGCATCTGAATGCAGAGTTCCAAAGAATAGCAAGAAGAGATAAGAATGCCTTCTTCAGCGATCAATGCAAAGAAATAGAGGAAAACAACAGAATGGGAAAGACTAGAGATCTCTTCAAGAAAATTAGACATACCAAAGGAACATTTCATGCAAAGATGGGCTCGATAAAGGGCAGAAATGGTCTGGACCTAACAGAAGCAGAAGATATTAAGAAGAGGTGGCAAGAATAACTGGAAGAACTATACAAAAAAGATCTTTATGACCAAGATAATCATGATGATGTGATCACTAATCTAGAGCCAGACATCTTGGAATGTGAAGTCAAGTGGGCCTTAGAAAGCATCACCATGAACAAAGCTAGTGGAGGTGATGGAATTCCAGTTGAGCTAGTTCAAATCCTGAAAGATGATGCTGTGAAAGTGCTGCACTCAACATGGCAGCAAATTTGGAAAACTCAGCAGTGGCCACAGGATTGGAAATGGTCAGTTTTCATTCCAATCCCAAAGAAAGGCAATGCCAAAGAAGGCTCAAACTACCACACAATTGCACTCATCTCACATGCTAGTAAAGTAATGCTCAAAATTCTCCAAGCCAGGCTTCAACAATACGTGAACTGCGAACTCTCTGATGTTCAAGCCGGTTTTAGAAAAGGCAGAGGAACCATAGATCAAATTGCCAACATCCACTGGATCATGGAAAAAGCAAGAGAGTTCCAGAAAAACATCTATTTCTGCTTTATTGACTATGCCAAAGCCTTTGACTGTGTGGATCACAATAAACTGTGGAAAATTCTGAAAGGGATGGGAATACCAGACCACCTAACCTGCCTCTTGAGAAATCTGTATGCAGGTCAGGAAGCAACAGTTAGAACTGGACGTGGAACAACAGACTGGTTCCAAATAGGAAAAGGATTATGTCAAGGCTGTATATTGTCACCCTGCTTATTAACTTCTATGCAGAGTACATCATGAGAAATGCTGGGCTGGAAGAAACACAAGCTGGAATCAAGATTGCTGGGAGAAATATCAGTAACCTCAGATATGCAGATGACATCACCCTTATGGCAGAAAGTGAAGAGGAACTAAAAAACCTCTTGATGAAAGTAAAAGAGGAGAGTGAAAAAGTTGGCTTAAAGCTCAACATTCAGAAAACGAAGATCATGGCATCTGGTCCCATCACTTCATGGGAAATAGATGGGGAAACAGTAGAAACAATGTCAGACTTTATTTTTTTGGGCTCCAAAATCACTGCAGATGGTGACTGCAGCCATGAAATTAAAAGACACTCACTCCTTGGAAGAAAAGTTATGACCAACTTAGATAGTATATTCAAAAGCAGAGACATTACTTTGCCGACTAAGGTCCATCTAGTCAAGGCTATGGTTTTTCCAGTGGTCATGTATGGATGTGAGAGTTGGACTGTGAAGAAGGCTGAGCGCTGAAGAATTGATGCTTTTGAACTGTGGTGTTGGAGAAGACTCTTGAGAGTCCCTTGGACTTCAAGGAGATCCAACCAGTCCATTCTGAAGGAGATCAGTGCTTGGATTTCTTTGGAAGGAATGATGCTAAAGCTGAAGCTCCAGTACTTTGGCCACCTCATGCGAAGAACTGACTCATTGGAAAAGACCCTGATGCTTGGAGGGATTGGGGGCAGGAGGAGAAGGGGACGGCAGAGGATGAGATGATTGGATGGCATCACGGACTCGATGGACGTGAGTCTGAGTGAACTCTGGGAGATGGTGATGGACAGGGAGGCCTGGCATGCTGCGATTCACGGGGTCGCAAAGAGTCGGACATGACTGAGCGACTGAACTGAACTGAAGGCTGAGAAGTAATTTGCCCAATTTGTACAGATAGAAAGAGGCAAAACTGGGTTCAAAATCAGCATAGCAAGTGTAGGGTCTTGCTCCCAGCCAACAGGCTACATTGGCACACAACCAGATTTGTGCCAGAATGTGATCTGTATAAACATCTAGATGCTGCAAGGATTGGAATGCCTGCCTGTGATTCTAAGAGGTGCTATGGAAAAGGCCAGTTCTGTTCATATGCCTTCGGGTGTTGTACGGATACAGAATCCTGTGGGAACACTGGCTGGAAGCTTTGTCTGTGCATCAGAGGACCAGGAAGTCTCTGTTCCCTGAAGTTAGTGCAGGATCTGCAATTGACTCAATGTCTAGGAATAATGCAAGGATCCTGCTGTTCCACTGGGAACAGAGAGCACCTGCTCTTTGGGGAAATGCAGCATGTTAGAATTCAGAAGAAACCACAGAGAAGGAGGCTGCCCACGGGTCTGCAGGACCTGGAGAACTGGCCTGTGGGCTTCCTTTTTACTATAGAGAGGTTCCATTCTCCTTCCCAGACTCAAGATCAGATAAAGACATTGGGGAGCGGGGTTGAAAGTAGCATCCTCACCAATGAACATTTCACCCCGTGGTTTTTGAACTTTCAAGGTGGCTGAGTACTTCCACGAAAGGTGTCTTAAGAGATACTGCAAAGGAATAAGGTACATGCGCCAGCAGGTGGGCCGTCAACCCCATCATATACTTTTGAGTTCCTAGCTGAACCACTGACATAATTTTTACTATAAACCTTACCCTCGACCTTTTGACCCTTCTTTCAAAAACATGAGCATTGTTGAAAACTTCTTGACTTTTCCTGTGGGGCAGGGCCTGGCTAGTGGGAACGTCCTGTAGTAACCTCATCACCGTGTCCAGCTGAGCACCGCAAGCAGGGGGAGAACAGAAAGAAACTGGGTGGGATCTGGTGCCTGCCTAGATACTCTGTTGTTCTGGCATCAGCACGGCTGAAGGGGCTGAGAAGCACACAGTGAGCTGGACAGGAAAGGCAGGGCAGGAGGAAGGATGTGCTGGGAAAAGAACAATGACCTGCAGACTATCTACAGGCCAGCCTGAGAGCTAAATGGCTGGGAACACAAAGGCAGTTTGGGTTTCTCATAAAATCAAAACCCACTGGAATAATGGTATTGTAGTTTGTATGGAGTTGGATTTAAGGGTGAAAATCTCTCCCAAACTTCTGGTCTCAATCCTAGATCTGCTAAAATAGACTCAATAATGGGACCTGAGCATCCATATTTTTAATAAGCTTTTCAGATGTTTCTGCTTAGCTTGCTCTTTGAATGGATTTCTCGGATGCATAACTCACATCTTTTGGTTCAGTTCAGTCGCTCAGTCGTGTCCGACTCTTTGCGACCCCATGAATCGCAGCACGCCAGGCCTCCCTGTCCATCACCATCTCCCGGAGTTCACTCAGACTCACGTCCATCGAGTCGGTGATGCCATCCAGCCATCTTATCCTCTGTTGTCCCCTTCTTCTCCTGCCCCCAATCTCTCCCAGCATCAGAGTCTTTTCCAATGAGTCAACTCTTCACATGAGGTGGCCAAAGTACTGGAGTTTCAGCTTTAGCATCATTCCTTCCAAAGAAATCCCAGGGTTGATCTTCAGAATGGACTGGTTGGATCTCCTTGCTGTCCAAGGGACTCTCAAGAGTCTTCTCCAACACCACAGTTCAAAAGCATCAATTCTTTGGCACTCAGCCTTCTTCACAGTCCAACTCTCACATCCATACATGACCACTGGAAAAACCATAGCCTTGACTAGATGGACCTTTGTTGGCAAAGTAATGTCTCTGCTTTCAAATATGCTATCTAGGTTGGTCATAACTTTCCTTCCAAGGAGTAAGCATCTTTTAATTTCATGGCTGCAGTCACCATTGGCAGTGATTTTGGAGCCCCCAAAAATAAAGTCTGACACTGTTTCTACTGTTTCCCCATCTATTTCCCATGAAGTGATGGGACCAGATGCCATGATCTTAGTTTTCTCAATGTTGAGCTTTAAGCCAACTTTTTCACTCTCCTCTTTCACTTTCATCAAGGGGCTCTTTAGTTCTTCTTGGCTTTCTGCCATAAGGGTGATGTCATCTGCATATCTGAGGTTATTGATATTTCTCCCATCAATCTTGATTCCAGCTTGTGCTTCTTCCAGCCCAGCGTTTCTCATGATGTACTCTGCATAGAAGTTAACTAAGCAGGGTGACAATATATAGCCTTGACGTACTCCTTTTCCTATTTGGAACCAGTCTGTTGTTCCACGTCCAGTTCTAACTGTTGCTTCCTGACCTGCATACAGATTTCTCAAGAGGCAGGTTAGGTGGTCTGGTATTCCCATCTCTTTCAGAATTTTCCACAGTTTATTGTGATTCACACAGTCAAAGGGTTTGGAGGCAATGGCGCCCTACTCCAGTACTCTTGCCTGGAAAATCCCATGGGCGAAGGAGCCTGGTGGGCTGCAGTCCATGGGGTCGGTAAGAGTCAGACATGACTGAACGACGTCACTTTCACTTTTCACTTTCATGCATAGGAGAAGGAAATGGCAACCCACTCCAGTGTCTTGTCTGGAGAATCCCAGGGAAGAGGGAGCCTGGTGGGCTGCCATCTCTGGGGTCGCACAGAGTCGCACACGACTGAAGCAACTTAACAGCAGTAGCAGCAGCAGTTGTTTTTCTGGAACTCTCTTCCTTTTTCAATGATAAATCTCCCTAATACATGTGGTGTAGCAGCACAGAGGTGCAAGATTTCCTTTGATTTCTAATAATAATTATCAAGTGGGTAGCATTTCATAGTAATTGAAAGAACTCTGGTTTGGGAGCTGGAGACCTCAGGTCTAATCATCATGTTCTTTCAATTCCCAGTGATAATTTGGACTAACCATGTAACTGCTGTTTCTTAGAGAAACAGGGGCATATCTCTTATATGCGATGTTACAAAATTTCATCTCATTTAGGCTTTTCAATGCTTCTCAATTTCTTTAGGCAAATTATAGACTGTAGCATTTCACTTATCTTGAACTTTGCTTGTCACACAATCACAATAAATGACTGTAAGGGAAAAGCACATTTATGCATGCACATGCATACAAACATCCATTTTCTTTTTCTGTCTCTGTTTCCCTCTCCCTCTCTCTCACACACACCCCTTTAATTAAAAGGCCAGACCAGATGGCACTAAGTCTCAAGATACTTTACATGCAGGTAATCCTCTTAGACCCTTACTCAGAGCTTATTTACTCTGACTCTATGTGTAATTCTAACAGAGCTTGGTGATCTGGCAGCTAAGCCTCATGTAGAATAGAAGCAGCAGACAGAAAAAACATGGGATGAGATGGTGGGGGGTATGCTGAGACCATCAAAATCTGAATGTTGTATGCTCAGCAAAAAAAGGCAGAAAAAAAAAAAAAGGAGAGAGAAAGAAAAAATGATAACAAAGCAATTTGGAGCCACCGAATTTAGGGATACATAGTCCCTTGTGCCTCCACGGAGCCTGGCAATGCTATGATACAGCACAGTCCGATCCTTTCTGTTTCTGATGCTGACTATGAATCATCAAAGCGGCTAAATTAAGTTCTGTATTTTAGGCTTGAGAAACACGGACATGGGTACTCTAGCTAAGAAAGATGTAAAATGTTAAAAGCCTTCAGAGAAGATTTGGTTTCTGAGACTCATTGGAATCACATCGTTTTAGAACTGGAAAGTGTCATAATCATAATAAAATTACAATTTATTATGTAATGCTTTGACAATAACCTTCACAATTGAGCTGACTGACCAGATATGACCTACTGTTGCTTGTTAATAGAAGTTGGTTGGGCTAGACAGAGGAAGTCTTTTTGCCCTCTTTAGATGAATCTTAACATCCTCTCCAAATGTATAGAGAAGTAAGTTAGAACTAAAGAATTTATAAAGTGCTACACAAGCAGCACATGTCCAGACATCCTTCCTACTTCTTCCCTTGGAGAATCCTGTATTCCCTAGCACACCTACGTACTGTCTGCTCCATCCTGGCCACCCGTGCGTGCGTGCGTGCTCAGGCGCTCAGTCGTTCTGACTTTGTGACTCTATGGACTATAGCCTGCCAGGATCCTCTGTCTATGGGATTTCCCACGCAAGAATACTGGAGCAGGTTGCCATTTCCTACTCGGATCCCTAGGTCGGAACTTTGGATCCCTAGGTAGGATTTTCTGGACCTAGGGATCAAACCTGAATCTCTCCCATCTGTTGCACTGGCAGGCAGATTCTTTACCACTTAGCCACCTGGGAAGCCCCTGTCCACCTACCCACCCAGGCACAAATCTATTTCTATTCCTCAGTCTAGCTCAGCACCACCTCCTCCAAGACACTGGAATTTTCAGTTGAAACTGATCTCTCCTTCTCTGAATTTCCGTGGTATGTTACTAATCTCTCTCATTGTACATTTCAATTTCTATATTGTAGCACTTTGTTTTTAAATAATGGCTTCTTCTTTTTAAGAACTTGTAAATTGCTTGAGGACAGAATCTGGATTTGGTTCATTTCCGTGTCTCCAAAAGCGCTTGGCACAGTGTTTCACAAATACGAGACATTTGATAAATGCTTGCCGAGTAAATAAATGAATGAATCAAGCCAGCCAGATATCTGTCATTTGTATTTGTCAATGCTACATTGCTGTCTTACAGAAATAAATCAGGGACTCTAGGGGAAACATGAATTTACAGAGTTATTAACATGGAAAATTAGTACACTGATTCTTTTACCTTTAGGGAAGTAACAACTTTCCCTTTTCTTAAAGTATGGGGCTGAGTGGTGGTCTCTCTCAAACGTAGAGAAAGTCATTGATTATCATCATATTGTGGCCTTGTACTTATGGCTGCAGCTTTAAAGCACACTTGCTAGACACTCTGTGATCCCTTGGCTGTTAACAAAAGCAGTCTACTAATACCTTATATTTGCATAGCAAAGAGTTTTCAAAGGGCTTTAATAAACATAATTTCTTATAGCTGTCATGACAAAGTGTAATGGCAGGTAGGCAGATGTTACTAGCCTTAATTTTCAGATGAAGACTCTGAATCTCAGTGAACTAATATAAATTACAGAAGAGAAGCTACATGAGAAGTACTGCAACTAGTGCCATTCTTGCCAGCTCTCAGTCTGGCACCTAAGCCGGTAGAACACACAGCAATAACTGATCCAAACCTTTCTTGTTTGGTTCAGCCCAAGTGTTCTTCTGCATCTGTGACCACCCACAGTAAGCATTGCTTCTACAACTCATTTTGCATTTCCTAACTTATATTGCTAGTGCTTTCTTTTTTTTCCATAGAGGTGATATGATGGTTAATTTTATATGTCAACTTGACTAGGTAGGCCATGGTGCCCAGGTATTTGGTCAAACATTAGTCTACATATTGCTGTGAAGGTATGTGTTTTTAGATCAGATCAATATTTAAGTCAGTTGGCTTGGTGTAGAACATATTGACTCCCATAATGTAGGTGAGATTCATCTAATCAGTTGATAGCCTTAAGAGAAGAAGAGGTTTCCCTAAGAGAGGATCTTGCCTCCAGAAGCCTTAAACTTGAGTTGTAACATTGGCTCATTTCTGGCTCTTCAGTCAGCCTGCCTACTCTGCAAATTTTAAACTTGCCAGGCCCACAATTGTGTGAGGAAACTCCTTAGAGTAAATCTCTTTCTCTCTCTACATACATACATATACAGTGTGTGTGTGTTTAACTGTATATATATACACACACATTCACTAGTTCTATTTCTCTGGAGAACCCTAATACTGACAATTCCTAATTTATTAAGATAATTAGTTTTATAAATATGTTAAGATTTAGCATAGAAGAACTCAATGAATTCATAATGACACAAACATTTAAAAAATGAAATAAATATCTTCCAATATGAAAGCAAACAAACAAAAAACTTCAACAACAACAACAAAAATAGCCCCAAACTCTGGGCAGCATTGGAAGAGTTTCAACTCCTTACTCTGAAAATCGATCATTACAAGGAATGAGTTCAGTGTTTATTCTATCCTTCCTATAAACTGTATTGAAAGTAACCCAGCTCTAACCAATGAAGAATATTCTTTTTATTGTTCTCTTCTTGACTTAAATTTTTAATTTTTATTTTGTATTGAAGTATAGCTGATTGTCAATGTTATGTTAGTTTCAGGTGAACAGTGAAGGAACTCAGCTGTACATATACATGTATTCATTCTCCCCCAACTTGCCTCCCAGCAAGGTTGCCATGTAACATTGAACAGAGTTCCATGTGCTATACAGTAGGTCCTTGTCAGTTGTTACTTTTTTACAAAAGAATTCTAGTTAATAAATGTGGAAGGAGTGATGGAGCTAGAATTATTTCGAACTCCTGCTGCTGCTGCTGCTAAGTCGCTTCAGTCGTGTCCGACTCTGTGCGACCCCATAGACGGCAGCCCACCAGGCTCCGCCGTCCCTGGGATTCTCCAGGCAAGAACACTGGAGTGGGTTGCCATAATACATGACTATTTCTTTGCATTGATCACTGAGGAAGGCTTTATTTCTCCTTGCTATTCTTTGGAACTCTGCATTTAGATGCTTATATCTTTCCTTTTCTCCTTTGCTTTTCTCTTCTCTTCTTTTCACAGCTATTTGTAAGACCTCCTCAGACAGCCATTTTGCCTTTTTGCATCCCTTTTTCCTGAGGATGGTCTTGATCCTTGTCTCCTGTACAGTGTCACAAACCTCCATCCATAGTTCATCAGGCACTCTATCAGACCTAGTTCCTTAAATCTATTTCTCACTTCCACTGTATAATCATAAGGGATTTGATTTAGGTCATACCTGAATGGTCTAGTGGTTTTCCCTACTTTCTTCAATTTAAGTCTGAATTTGGCAATAAGGAGTTCGTGATCTGAGTCACAGTCAGCTCCCAGTCTTGTTTTTGCTGACTTTATAGAGTTTCTCCATCTTTGGCTGCAAAGAATATAATCAACCTGATTTTGGTGTTGGCCATCTGGTGATGTCCATGTGTAGAGTCTTCTCTTGAGTTGTTGGAAGAGGATGTTTGCTATGACCAGTGAGTTCTCTTGGCAAAACTCTATTAGTCTTTGCCCTGCTTCATTCTGTATTCCAAGGCCAAATGTGCCTATTACTCCAAGTGTTTCTTGACTTCCTACTTTTGCATTCCAGTTCCCTATAATGAAAAGGACATCTTTTTGGGGTGTTACTTCTAGAAGGTCTTGAAGATCTTCATAGAAGTGTTCAACTTCAGCTTCTTCAGCATTACTGGTCAGGGCATAGATATTGAATGATATTCAATATATTGATATAGATACTCAGAGATATTGAATGGTTTGCCTTGGAAATGAACAGAAATCATTCTGTGGTTTTTGAGATTGCATACAAGTGCTGCATTTCGGACTCTTTTGTTGACTATGATGGCTACTCCATTTCTTCTAAGGACATGGAACAACAGACTGGTTCCAAATAGGAAAAGGAGTATGTCAAGGCTGTATATTGTCACCCTGCTTAGTTAACTTCTATGCAGAGTACATCATGAGAAACGCTGGGCTGGAAGAAGCACAAGCTGGAATCAAGATTGCCAGGAGAAATATCAATAACCTCAGATATGCAGATGACACCACCCTTATGGCAGAAAGCCAAGAAGAACTAACGAGCCTCTTGGTGAAAGTGAAAGAGGAGAGTGAAAAAGTTGGCTTAAAGCTCAACATTCAGAAAACGAAGATCATGGCATCTGGTCCCATCACTCCATGGGAAATAAATGGGGAAACAGTGGAAACAGTGGCTGACTTTACTTTTTTGGACTCCAAAATCACTCCAGATGGTGATTGCAGCCATGAAATTAAAAGACGCTTACTCCTTGGAAGAAAAGTTATGACCAACCTAGATAGCATATTCAAAAGCAGAGACATTACTTTGCCAACAAAGGTCCGTCTAGTCAAGGCTATGGTTTTTCCAGTGGTCGTGTATGGATGCAAGAGTTGGACTATAAAGAAAGCTGAGCGCCAAAGAATTGATGCTTTTGAACTGTGGTGTTGGAGAAGACTCTAGAGAGTCCCTTGGACAGAAAGGAGAGCCAACCAGTCCATCCTAAAGGAGATCAGTCCTGGGTGTTCATTGGAAGGACTGGTGTTGAAGCTGAAACTCCAATACTTTGGCCACCTGATGTGAAGAGCTGAATAATTTGAAAAGACCCTAATGCTGGGAAAGATTCAGCACAAGAGGAGAAGGAGACAACAGAGGATGAGATGATTGGATGGGATCACCGACTCAATGGACATGAGTTTGGGTGAACTCCCAGAGCTGGTGATGGACAGGGAGGCCTGGCGTGCTGCGATTCATGGGGTCGCAAAGAGTCGGACATGACTGAGCAACTGAACTGAACTGAACTGAACACATGACTTAGCGGCTGAACAATGCAATCATTCAGCCGATGACTGGCAATGAATGAAACCATGAGATGAAAGGTCGATGGTGAAGTTTTTGATGACTTGACCATATGGACACCACTTGAATCCACTCATCAATTTGCTTATCACTAAAAGTGGGACAACCAGACATTGTATATCTCTTGATATGAGGCAATATATAGCAAACAGAACCTTCAATGAAGAATTCTTGCCAAAAAAGTTTTACCTGAACAAGCCTTTGACTAACTTCAATGTATAGGAAATACATTAGCTAGAAGAACAAAAAAGTAAATAATGAAACAAGTGAATCAAGTTCAAGTGGGTAGGGTGACCAAAACCAGAAGGGTGTTATTCATAATTATGCTGGGACAAAAGATATAAGGCAAAGCTAGAGAAATGATCATAATGATCATCATAAAAATTGAGTTTTCTGATTGCAATATCTTGGCCCAATTTTGCTCACCTATTTTCTTCTCAAGCAGTACAGGGCCTAAGGTCAGTCTTCTGTAACTGCTTCCCACTGAGAACAGGTGTTGTAGTATCCCTAGTTATATGAGTGAAACTCTTGCTGCTCAAGCTAGATAAGTTTTGGAGTCCACTGAAGTAGCATTCATGAAGTAGCCATGAAATTAAAAGACGCTTGCTCCTTGGAAGGAAAGTTATGACCAACCTAGATAGCATATTCAAAAGCAGAGACATTACTTTGTCAACAAAGATCTGTCTAGTCAAGGCTATGGTTTTTCCTGTGGTCATGTATGGATGTGAGAGTTGGACTGTGAAGAAGGCTGAGCACCGAAGAATTGATGCTTTTGAACTGTAGTGTTGGAGAAGACTCTTGAGAGCCCCTTGGACTGCAAGGAGAGCCAACCAGTCCATTCTGAAGGAGATCAACCCTGGGATTTCTTTGGAAGGAATGATGCTAAAGCTGAAACTCCAGTACTTTGGCCACCTCATGCAAAGAGTTGACTCATTGGAAAAGACTCTGATGCTGGGAGGGATTGGGGGCAGGAGAAGAAGGGGACGACAGAGGATGAGATGGCTGGATGGCATCACTGACTTGATCGATGTGAATCTGAGTGAACTCCGGGAGTTGGTGATGGACAGGGAGGCCTGGCATGCTGCGATTCATGGGGTCGCAAAGAGTCGGACACAACTGAGTGACTGAACTGAACTGAATGGAACCATATTGTATATGCAATTCGGAAATTTGCTTTTATGCACTTAATATTATATCATTAATATATTACCGTGTCAATAAATTCACTACTACAGTGAATGCCTAGTATTCCATTGTAATGAAGCACTATAATTTGTTAAACCATTTATGCTTTTAAACATTTAGCTTGTTGCCAACATTTTATTCCTAATTCATCTTTGTTATATATTTACTCAAATGTTTCCATAGAAGAAATTTATGAAAGTGGAACTGATGGTTAAGATGCTCTCAGTATTTAAAGGCTTTTGGCATATGCATCTGGTCAAGTTGCCCTACAAATAGTTTGTATATATGTATATGCTCAGCAAGAGCATGTAAGCACTCATTTCCCCCCTCCCCCAACCCCAACATCATCATAACAGCTAGTGTTTATTGAGCTCTTAGTATGTGCCTGACAATGTTCTAAGCATTTTATTCTTGGCAATTCACTTAATTGTCAAAATTTCTGTGTGGTAATTACTAGAATCATTCAAAACATATGATGGGGAAACTGATTATACATAATTGTATTTTAAAAACAGAAGTATGTGTGGGACTTCCCTGGTGATCCACAGGTTAAGAATCGGCCTGCCAACCCAAGGGACATGGGTGTGATCCCTTTCCTGGGAATGAAGACCGCACATGCTGCAGGCTAACTAAGGCTGTGGTCCGTA
Source organism: Capricornis sumatraensis (assembly GCF_032405125.1). Classification (NCBI taxonomy): domain Eukaryota; kingdom Metazoa; phylum Chordata; class Mammalia; order Artiodactyla; family Bovidae; genus Capricornis; species Capricornis sumatraensis. The sequence continues at coordinate 56,077,939 of NC_091076.1, forward strand.
ACTACTTAGCCTCTGCGCCCTAGAAGCCATGCTTCACAACAGGAGGAGCCACCACAGTGAGAAGCCCAGGCAACTGAAACCAGAGAGTAGCCCCCAGTCCTTGCAACCAGAGAAAAGAACAGACCGAGCATGGCAACAAGGAGCCCTGAGAGCCACAAGGAAGACCCAGCGGAGCGAAAAAACAGACAAAAATCAAGAACAAACAAAACCCCAAACTGAAGAAAACACCAAAAATGATTTTAAAAAACCCCGAAAACAACATCTAGAAGTGCGTGAGTGAAAGCAAGTAAATAGGAAGCTATTTCCCCATCTTAAAATCCTACTCAATTGAATAACCACTGTTAAAAGTTTGTGTGTATTTGTCTAGGTATTTTCTAAGCATACAAAAGGTGTGTAAATGTACTTTGTTTTTTAAACTCAGAAGAGATCATGCTACATATACAATCAAATTCCTCTGCCATCAGCATTTTCCTTCTAATGATATATGGTGGCCACTTTCCCATGGCGGTTCCCACAGACTGACCTCATTCCCTTTCACAGTTGCATGACATTCTGTTGTATGAATGTGCCATATCGGCTCCTGTCTCTCTCATCTCTCTGACCAGGCTGTGAATTCTATTATCTATAGCACAACTCTTTGTCACTTAGCAAGATTTTAGCTCATAGAAAGGGAATAATGGATGGAGAAACTGTAGAGCATGTATTGTTCTCTGAAAACCCAGGTCTATGAAATGGAATAGCCCATCTGAGAACTGTCACCTTTAGCAAGTTACTAAACTCTTTAAGGAGAAGGCAATGGCAACCCACTCCAGTACGCTTGCCTGGCAAATCCCATGGATGGAGGAGCCTGGTAGGCTGCAGTCTATAGGGTCGCTAGGAGTTGGACACGACTGAGCGACTTCACTTTCACTTTTCACTTTCATGCATTGGAGAAGGAAATGGCAAGCCACTCCAGTGTTCTTGCCTGGAGAATCCCAGGGACAGCGGACATGACTGAAGCGACTTAGCAGCAAACTCTATAAAGTTATTTTAAAGTTAATGCCTTTAGCAACTGGCTCTATTTGGTTGTGTATTTTTTGTGACTCATAACATCTTTGAAGTTTACCAATCAGTTGCACCATCCAAAGCATCTCAAGTAGATTTGAAAAGCACTAGATAGGTACTTGGGAGGCCTGGGTTTTGGTACTGATCGTGCCGTGTGACCTTGAGCGGGGTACTTTTCCTTTCTGCTTCTCCATACTGTTGCACTAGGGTTTGGGACTGGGGCCATGAGATTCTTTGATTTACAAGTCAGAGCATTATCCACCTCTGTGAGCCATGCAGTAAGAATAGGCATGACAGCTCAGGTTCCCTGAAGAATCATGTTACCTCTTGGCATGTACACTTGACATTTATGAAGAAGAAAAAGTGCAGAAAGGAGAGCAGATGACACAGTCTTAGAATGAGAGTGAGAAGTCAGCCAAATCTGCTCTACGGCCTCCCGGAAGCAGAGCTGCAGAAAACCGGTCTGTGCTAGTCACTCTCTCCTACTTCATGCCCCTTCCAAACAGTTTTGCAACCACACTTTGGAATGCCATTAGAAGGGAGACAGTAGGGTCATATGTAAATCCAGTTATTTTATTTAGAAAGCAAAAGAAAGATACCGCCTTATACATGCACACACTCTGATTACTAATATGAAAGCTGTACATAAAAGTGGCAGAAAATGCAGCAAAATAGTATAGTGATTATCTCTGTGTTATGGGTGATTCCTATTTATTTTCTATATTTTGCTCAAATTTTCCCTAAAGGATAGATAGTCCTTTTACAGTCAGAAAAATGCAATCAGCAATACACAAATACTAGCAAAAAAAAAACCCAAGCATGCAATTACACTAAATACTACTGGAGATCACTTAGGGTAGTTGAAATCATCATTATCTTTCTTTTCTGTTTCCAGAGTTTTAAAGTTTACCTTAACAAAGAGGTATTAATCTGAGAAGGAAAAACAATCCCACTAGGGCAGTTGACTACACCAAATTCATTCTCTCCCTTTTTTTTTCTAAAGAAACTCTGATTTGGTGGGGGTGGGGAGAGAATATCAATGTATCTGCAAAAACTGCACCTTCCAGACTTCTTTTGCAGGTGGGGGAGACATTTGATTAAGTTCTAGCTGGTGAAATATGAGTAGAAATTGCTGAGTGGGCCTCTTAGCTTATTTGATGGTATCACGAGCATGATGCCACTTTGCGCTTCCCCTCTTATTCCTCCCTGTCTTTGCCTGGAACTCAGATGAAAGGTTTGGCAGTGCAGCGGCAATTTTGTACAAAGAAGACAACCTCAGAGTTAGAAATCATGAAGTAAGGCTGGTGGGGAAAGCAAAGGTACCTGGGCCCTTGGGGGTATCTTGGGGCCATTGTACTTGGTTGAACCATCTCCCTCCCAACTTCAAGATGCAGGAGAGGTAACAGTCTTCATTATGTTTCAGCCACTGTGTTTTGTGCCATTGTTAGTCATAGCTGAGCACAATTTCTAACTAATACATCCACTTACAAAAAAGCATTTTAATTCCTAACTGCTGTGACTATGTAAAAACGAGTTTTTAGGAGGAAGGCAGTTGAATTCACTTAGGATGGAAATAAAAGGCAATGTTCTATTAAAAATTAAGGGTTGTCTCTGAGGCTCCAATAAATCTAATCTGTTTCACATTGTCAGTGTTTTACGCTTGGCAGTAAGTTCATTATTTTTACATTTGGGGACAATAAGTTTGTTAATATATTCCAGCAACTAGGAAATCAATGTATCACCATATGCCTAAACTGAGACCATTTGTCACAGTTTATGCTTCTTCCAAAGAGTGCAAAACAGACCTTGACTTGAAGAAGCACCAACGTGGGGGTAGTTACTTGAAATGTCAGATGGAAAACATGTTTGAAAATGGGGTGTGTACACGACTCCTGTGAACGAAAAGGACTCAGCCCTCCATTAAGCCTCCTTTGTGGCTCCCTAATTAACAACAATGCCCCATCCAAAGGCAAATTTTCAGGACAAATCCTCCTATCTGTAGTTGTTTCATTCTAAAATGCCAGGAGAGAGGAAAGGTCAGGAGAAAGGAGAGATGTGGGGTCAAAAAAGCCAGAGCTGGACAGACCTTGGTTAGCTGTTAATTAACTTCACTGCTTTCTGCTCTAGGTGAGCAAGTGGGGGCTGAAGCCTCCCAGGAAGTGAGTGGCTGGGTTAGAACTGGAAGCCAGGGCAGCAGCATTTCTGGTGAATTTAAAGTTTTTGCTTAGACAGGAAAGAATTTGGAGAATAAAGTGATAGATAAGAAGTGGATTTATTTAGAGAGAAACATACTCCACAGACAGAGTGTGGGCCATCTTGGAAGGCAAGAAAGGCTTGAAAGATGGTGTGGTTTGTTTCCAAGGGCTGGGTAATTTCATAGGCTTATAAGTGAGAGGATTATTCTGATTATTTTGGAGAAGGAGCCAGGATTTCCAGAAACTGGGCCTCTACCCACTTTTTGACTTTTTATGATTATCCTAGTGGGCATGTCACTTAGCATATGCTAACATATTAAATGAGTATAGAATGAACTCAAGGTCTACTGGAAGTCAAATCTTCTGCCATCTTGGACCCAGTCGGTTCTAACCAGTCTTTGTCATGTCCTATGGCTATATCATTCGTTCAAAGATTGTACCCTGCTGCCTCTACTCCTATTTCAGCAGCAGAGGTGACACATGGCAGGACAAAGTACAAGAGAACTTGCAGCCATTTTCCTGGTGGTTCAGTAGAGGCATCTCCATAGAGGAGAGATCAGAGGGAAAGAGGAAGTTGGGTGGTTTGGTGGTGCCGGGAATGGATGGAGAGGTGGAGGGACTCATCTCCACTGCTCTGGTTGCCCAGCCTCCTTACCACCTGTGCCTGTGGAGGAGTGGAGGGCAGCGGCCCAGCATCATTCCGGCTGCTTTGCTCATTAAAAGATTATGTACTGCGTGGGGATGTCAGAGCAGCCCAGTCACCTCCCTTCCGCATCTGGGGCAGTTTCTTTCCATGGGATGGTCATTCCTATTCTACAATGGAAGTAAGAAGTCTCACTTCCTCCAATAGGTTGACTATCTCCTGATGTGTTCAGTCCTTCACTGGGTGCTGGGAGCGCTGAGACAGGCACACTGGACTCTTTTGTTGAAGATGTTTAAGATCCAGTCAGGAAAGAGAATTCAAAGTAAAGGAATAGGATTTACAAAGTAGAAGAACTTGCCTTTGCATATTAAAAAAAACAACAACAACAACTCATCAAGGAATTTGCCAAAGCAGCCTTAGCTGTACAAAGATCTAGTCCAAACTTGAAAACTACTCAGTTCAGTTCAGTTCAGTTCAGTTCAGTTGCTCAGTCATGTCCGACTCTTTGCGACCCCATGAATCGCAGCATGCCAGGCCTCCCTGTCCATCACCATCTCCCGGAGTTCACTCAAACTCACGTTCATCGAGTCCATGATGCCATCCAGCCATCTCATCCTCGGTCGTCACCTTCTCCTCCTGCCCCCAATCCCTCCAAGCATCAGGGTCTTTTCCAATGAGTCAGCTCTTCACATGAGGTGGCCAAAGTACTGGAGTTTCAGCTTTAGCATCATTCCTTCCAGAGAAATCCCAGGGTTGATCTCCTTCAGAATGGACTGGTTGGATCTCCTTGCAGTCCAAGGGACTCTCAAGAGTCTTCTCCAACACCACAGTTCAAAAGCATCAATTCTTTGGCGCTCAGCCTTCTTCACAGTTCAAATTTCACATCCATACATGACCACTGGAAAAAACATAGCCTTGACTAGACGGACCTTAGTCGGCAAAGTAATGTCTCTGCTTTTGAATATACTATTTAGGTTGGTCATAACCTTTCTTTCAAGGAGTAAGCGTCTTTTAATTTCATGGCTGCAATCACCATCTGCAGTGATTTTGGAGCCCCAATAAATAAAGTCTGACACTGTTTCCACTGTTTCCCCATCTATTTCCCATGAAGTGATGGGACCAGATGCCATGATCTTCGTTTTCTGAATGTTGAGCTTTAAGCCAACTTTTTCACTCTCCTCTTTCACTTTCATCAAGAGACTTTTTAGCTCCTCTTCACTTTCTGCCATAAGGGTGGTGTCATCTCCATATCTGAGGTTATTGATTTTCTCCCATCAATCTTGATTCCAGCTTGTGTTTCTTCCAGCCCAGCATTTCTCATGATGTACTCTGCAGGGTGACAATATACAGCCTTGACGTACTCCTTTTCCTATTTGGAACCAGTCTGATGTTCCATGTCCAGTTCTAACTGTCGCTTCCTGACCTGCATACAGATTTCTCAAGAGGCAGGTTAGGTGGTCTGGTATTCCCATCTCTTTCAGAATTTTCCACAGTTTATTGTGATCCACACAGTCAAAGGCTTTGGCATAGTCAATAAAGCAGAAATAGATGTTTTTTTGGAACTCTTTTGCTTTTTCCATGATCCAGCGGATGTTGGCAATTTGATCTCTGGTTCCTCTGCCTTTTCTAAAACCAGCTTGAACATCAGGGATGCTCATTATTAAAAAAAAATTTTTTTTCCTAGATGAAGTTCTTAGACAAGTTTCCCAACCCCATTCATCCAGAGCAAAACCTAGAGTTAGATGGGGATAGATTGGAGGCAGATTATTCCCCTTATACACAGACAAAATCTGGGCGCAATGTGGTGGAATGGTGTGGAACAGTGGTCTCTGAGGTGAAGTGAATAAGAAAATCTGTAATGCAATAAAATGTGCAAATACATACGTGTATGTATAAAGTATAGGTATGTATATATAAAGTATCATATGTATATATAAAGTATAACTATCTACAAATCTAGACTTACTTAAATATGGATTTTAAATCAATGTATACTTATTTAAATATAAACACAGAGATGAAGAATAAATTTTTCTTTACTGAAAGGAACACAGGCTGAGAGGTACTTGGAGGTCACTGGTTTGGAGAATGGGCTTTAGATTCTTAACTGCCCAAAATGCATAAGATTGGGAAAAGGTCAGTACCTCTAAGAGATAACATATGAAAAGGCAGACAATATATGCAAAGTATTTAGGAGTTTTTCCGGCTACTTGGAAAGATTTGTGAGGACGTAACTTGCATCTGTTGTGTGCTTAATGTATTTCCTGGATCTGGCACAAGGCCTGTAAAAAGTAGGTCAAATATTTGTTAAATAAATGAGTGATCAATAACCATAATATACATAATTGCTTCCGTGTTAGCTGTCACTGTGCTCGTATCTGTGCTGCCCCAGCAACGACGTTGGAATACACGGAAGTGACAACGGCATTGTGATTGAGATTACCTTTAATTCACTCCAAATTTCAAAATAGGTAAATCATTCACAAACTTAGGTAACTTATTTTTAGTTAACACATGACTTGTGGGCACCTCACGACTGATGGTGATTCATCAATATGCTATCACTGTGATCACCAAACTTACTATATCCTGTGATCTAATCTGATTGGATTCTTTCATGAGACATGTTTATACAAATCACCATATAAATAGTGCTTTTTTTTTTTTAATAAAACTCAGAAAGGGCAAATGAGAGAAAATGATGGTAAAGTATAAAAACAGAAGAGATTTAGGTTAAATTAGGGGAGACTTTCTTGTTGTTTAAGAAACCAATTGTTTCCTTAACTGGACCTTCTGATTTTCCTCCTGATTTTGTCTCTAACGACTGCTACATAGAAATTCTTCTCCAAAATTCTGTTGTAATATTAGTTTTTCTCCCTTCCTTAATGGCAAGCAACTTGTCACAGGTAAATTTCCATGGTAAGAATGTCCTTATCAATTCTGATAAACAGTTCAGACTCCAAATTCCACCGCCACGTTTCCCCCGCCATCCTGTTGGCCAATTCTAAGCCTCCCCATGGAGTGACAGGCTTTTCTCTCCCTGGTCTCCTTCATTCTCACCAAGTCCTTATTTTTCCTAGTCTCTCATAAGCCTTGCACAGCTTGCAATCTTAGATCACAGGTGAGACCCCCGAGCTATAGATGCTCCTAACAGAGAACCAGAAGATCCTATCACATGGCTGGTGTTTAATTTAATAACAGTCAAGTACTGAGAAGCTTTGAACGAAAAATAAGTATGTGCAGACAATTTCCCACTATCTTGGGAGGATGTGAAAAAGCTGAGATCTTTCTTAATCTTAGTGTCACAAACCCTTATCTGGAAGAGTGACAGCCCCGGAAGGTCAAAGTTGAGATGAACTGTTGCAGAGGGGAAGACACTGTTCTCAGGGAAGATGAAATAATGAGAAAAGGCCTGTCCTTGGTGCTCTTGAGCAACGCTGGACTGTGTCCTCTAGTTTTCAGGGGCTTTTGCCCTCATCAAGAGGATTGTGTTATTGGTGTTCCCTGAAAGTAAAGGCACTGAGAGACTTATTGCAAAAGTGTGCCCTCGGTAGACCCAGTATGCTCTGCTACTCTGCATAGACTCTGAGCTGCTGTGAAACTATAGGTAAACTGGGGGCTGAGTTAGGGTCACAGGGCTCTGTGCATCCCATTCTGTCCCCTAAAGGTTCAGACAAGACAATCTGACATTTCCTTGTCCCTAAACTAAGAATAATGGGTTCCTCCTCCTACACATTTTATGGTGGTGAGAACAGTGAGGATCTGGCACTCACTAAGTGGCTTTTCAAGTATTAACGATGGCCTAGCTGGAGGGACGTGGGTTCTTTAGGGCTAGTTCTGAGGGCTAGTTCTTCGTTTCTTTTCTTCCTTCAACCCAGTAGGTTTACACTTGGGCTCAATACTATCTTTTCTTGGTGACTGGTCCCTTCCAGTTGATAGACGTGAGAGTTCCTTCCTCTTAGGACTGTCAGTTACCCTTTACATTCTATGAAGCAAAACCACAGCACATCTTCTTTCTAAAGACATTTCTCCTGTACTCTACTATCCTTAAAATCACAGCAAATGACTACTCTGTGCAGGTTGGTTTCCTAGGTAACTGTGATAAAGCTTGGCCTTCTAGCTTCTTCCCAAGGCCCCAACTCAGCATGGTATCATAGCCAAAAGAATCATGTCACTAATCCCAAGTGAAAGTGAAGTTGTTCAGTCGTGTCTGACTCTTTGCGACGCCATGGACTGTAGACTACCAGGCTCCTCTGTCCATGGGATTTTCCAGGCAAGAGTACTGGAGTGGGTTGCCATTTCCTTCTCCAGAAACTAACCCCAAATATTTGCTTGAAATATTAAGCATCCCATTATGTGCTGCAAACATTGTCTTTGGAGACTATATTAGTTTACTAAAACTATCCTAACAACTTACCACAAACCAGGTGGCTCCAAATTTGGCTCAAATTGTAAAGCGTCTGTCTGCAATGCAGAAGACCCAGGTTCAATCCCTGGGTTGGGAAGATCCCCTGGAGAGGGGAATGGCAACCCACTCCAGAATTCTTCCCTGGACAGAGGAACCTGTGGGCTAGTCTTCATGGGTTCACAAAGAATCAGATGTGACTGAGCGACTAACACTTTCAAGTGGCTTAAACAACAGGAATTTATTGTCTCAGAGTTCTGGAGGCAAGAAGTCTGAGATCAAGATGTTGGCAGGATCATGTTCGCTTCAAAGGCACGAGGGTAGGATCTGTTCTGGACCTCTCTCTTATCTTCTGGTGTGTGTGTTAATAGCTCAGTAGTGTCTGTTTGCAACCCCATGGACTATAGTCCATCAGGCTCCTCTGTCCATGGAATTCTCCAGGCAAGAATCTGGGAGTGAGTAGCCATTCCCTTCTCCGGGGTATCTTCATGATCCAGAGATGGAAGCTGGGTCTCCTGCATTGCAGGCAGATTCTTTACTGTCTGAGCTCCTTGACAAGTGGTAGAATAGTCTTCACAGACATTCTCCTTATGTGTGTGTCTGCCTCCAGATTCTCCCTTTCCATAAGAACACCAGTCATGTTGGATTAGGGGTCTACTTGGCTCCACCATGACCTCCTCTTATCTAATTACACCAGCACTGATGCTGTTTCCAAACAGGATCACATTCTACAGTACTGGGGGTAATGACTTGAACACACATCTTCAACTTCTCACAGACACTTTCTGCTATTTCCAAATTCCTGCTGTGTGCGGCAGCTCTCCAACCCCATCCTGCTTCTCCTTGAAGTTCCCATAACAAGCCTGAGTCTTCAGGAGCACCTCTGCCTCGGAGTGACGAGGCCCCCACCCAATTTCACCTTATCAGCTGGTATTATAAGAACAGTGGCTTTCATTGTGTTGAAATCCTACCATATGCCAGATATTTTATGGATATCACACTAAACCTCACCAACATTAACTTTATATTTAATGGGCTTGCCTGATAGCTCAGTTGGTAGAGAATCTGCCTGCAATGCAGGAGACTCTAGTTCGATTTCTGGGTTGGAAAGATCCCCTGGAGAAGGGAAAGGCTACCCACTCCAGTATTCTGGCCTGGAGAATTCCCTGGACTGTCTAGTTCATGGGGTCATAAAGAGTTGGACACGACCGAGTGACTTTCACTTCACTTCATTGTGTTGAAATCCTACCATATAACAGATATTTTATGTATATCATCCTAAAGCTCACCAACATTAACATATTTAAGTTGGGAAAGGTTTTGGCAGTAACAGCAGGTAGTGACAGAAGGTTTTGAGCTTGACATTTCTGGTACAGAGCTCTGCCTTAGGCCGCCCCATCTTGGTGTCTTTCAGAACATCAGAAAATAATGTTCTGGCCCAATTATCGTAATTTATTTTTTCTTTGCTGGAAACCACAATCATCTTATTCAGAAGAGAAAATGTGAAAAACCATTAGATTGTTGAACAGCTTTTTATCGAGCAGCCTCCCAGGTTTGTGATTCAAGCATGGGAGAGAGGGAAGGAAGAACAAACATGGGTTTGGATGGCTGAGAAAACCTCGAGAGCAGAGGCGACGTGCCGAGGACTGAGTTCAGACACTGCCTCCCACGCGGGCCAGCTGCGTGGCCTTGTGCCAGTTCTAGTGTTTTCCTGAGCCTCCATTTTCTTATCTTTAAACTACCCTTAGTTGTGTCTGTCTCACAGGGGAGGGTGAGGATTAAATGAGATGTGAATAAAAAGTGTCTGTTATGCAGTAGATTCCTGATAAACCGCCATTCTCTTCCTCCTTTCCTTTGCCTTGAAAGTGTTTTGTCTGTGTCCTTCCCATGGCTGTCATCCAGATAAAGCCAAAATACTGCATTTGCTTTCGTAAAAATTGTGCATGATGGGAGAATCATGTTCAAATTAAAAGAAGGTGAAATAAGGGAGCCTTAATTCCCAAATGAAGCACAAATAAGGCTGTAGAATTTGACTATAAAAGGAACTCCTTGGTTCTAGCTGGCATCCATTTCACCAGGCTTTAAGACATTAGTTACCATTTCATAATTGTGCAACTAAAAATTCCACTGGGAATTAAAACTTCATTTAAGAAATAGGAAATAAATCATAAAGGTTTAAAATACAAACAGGTAAGAGAGCATGCTTACCTGAAAGACGACTGGCGGACAAATAAAGGAAAGGGAGTAGTGAGATCTTTGCGTCTGTCCGAAGCCAAGTGTTCTGGGGGAAATCACTCTTCCTTCTGGGCTAGTTTCCTCATTGGTAAAATTCTTAAAGATACTTCTTGTAAGATTCTAAGTGTACGTTGCTATACAGAAAAGATTGTTTTAAAAGTTGAAAAGCTTGTTCCTTTTGGAGAACATAACTCCAAATGAACCACAAATCAAATGAAATGAAGACTTGGAAAAGCTTAATACCCGTTATTCCAGCCCTCCCCTTAGAGTGTCTTTGGTTTCCTCCTTTCCTTCTTTTTTCTTTCCTCTGACTTTATTTCTGTTCCCTTTTCTGTTGTAATTGTTACTTTAACTATTTGGTTTTCTGTTCTTCTTCTTTCTCTTAGAATTTATTTTTCTTTCCTTCCATCTGTTAATTTTTTCTCTTCACCTGACCACAATATGGAATTGGAATATAATTGAAAGTTATGATTACAACTATTATTTTTGTCATCAGTTTTTTTGTGGCCCACGGGTTTTTTCTTCACTGATATATTTTTGTCTCCACTAATTTATATATATATCTCCATGATGGGGAAATAAATAAGGTTAGTCCAGGTGAGGTTCACACTAGGGGAAGGGCAAGTTCTTAGAAGCAGCCTGTGAATTTGCTCTATTTTCCCATTTATTTTATATTTTCACTGTTAAGGTAAAGATGATTTTTGACTATAAAAGAAAAAAGTTCCTCTGAAAGATTTTCAATATAATTTTCAAGTCACACATTTAAGAGAAAATATGATTTATGATAAAATATAAAGAAAATTTTAAACATATGAAAATGAAATTACTGGGGTTTTCTTTATCCAAAGGCCCATTGCTGAAGCTAACAGGGCAAACTGGGACAGTACCTCCTCTTTAAGTTTTCTATAAGTTAAAATGAAATTTAATTTCTCATTTTTTCCTCCCAGGTTTTGGAAGCCATCACAATGTCACAATCCGTGAACTCTCTAATCTCTGTCTATACTATCTGTTATGTCTAAAATGCCATATTCTGTCCTACTGAGAAACCCCTAGCACACTTTTGTCCTCCTAGAAAATGGTTGCTTAATAACTTTGAAGACAAATCATCTTGTCTTTGAATCCTGAGTCTAAGAAGATATTGTTTTCTTAACATTGTTCAAATGTTTCTTGAACCCCTTCTGTGTGCTAGGCAACCATGACCTCTCAGACTGCTGAGCTCTGGGCAGACTCCTAGCAGAGGCTTGGCAGTGCTTTCTTGTCCTTCATCCTCTGAGTTACGCCTGATTCCTCCTTTTCCTTTTAGGCAGCAAAGATCGGGGGGCAGGGGAGAGGTCATGACACATTCATTTCTTTGTATTTCCAACAAGGCCTGACTAGAAAAAGGGGTTCAGTAAATCAACAAGTGAACATGTAAGTTGTGCTGAGCTCAGAGAAGGGAGGGTTAATAAAAACACATATATACAATGGAGATGCTAATTCAAAATTGTGGAAATAAATGAATGAGCAGGAAAATAAATTTATGATTAGTAGCAACAAAGATGGAGAAGGAAATGGCAACCCACTCCAGTATTCTTGCCTGGAGAATCCCAGGGACAGGGGAGCCTGGTGGGCTGCAGTCTATGGGGTCGCACAGAGACTGACACGACTGAAGCGACTTAGCAGCAGCAGCAGCAGCAACAAAGAAAGGGGGCAAGAAGACAGCAAGTAGTGCTGGGGGGACCGAAACACCAAGGCATGGGCCCTGATAACTTTTGCAGAGTCCTCAGTAACTTTGCATTGGACCAGGTCAGACTTGCTGCTGCTGCTGCTAAGTCGCTTCAGTCATGTCGGACTCTGTGTGACCCCATAACGGAAGCCCAACAGGCTCCCCTGTCCCTGGGATTTCACAGGCAAGAACACTGGAGTGGGTTGCCATTTCCTTCTCCAATGCATGAGAGTGAAAGGTGAAAGTGAAGTCACTCAGTCGTGTCCAACTCTTAGCGACCCCATGGACTGCAGCCCACCAGGCTTTTCTGTCCATGGGATTTTCTAGGCAAGAGTACTGGAGTGGGGTGCCATTGCCTTCTCCGGGTCAGACTTGAGGACTGAAGATTAAACATCTTGATGAGAGGGGTGAAAGGGAATAATGCTAATATTCATCATAGCAGCTTACCCTATGTGCAAAGCATTGTCTCAAGTGTTTTCAGTGAATCAACTTGTTTAGATAACCCTAACAGCCTGGAGGTCCGACCATTAGCTCTGAGGCACAAACAAATGGCTCTGGTCATATAGCTTGTCAGTGGAGGAGGAAGGGTCTGAATCAAGCTTTATGGTTAATCACCACACTCTTCAATTACTGTGTTCATTTCATTGACCCACCGTGAGAAGTAGAATGTAAAGAGCTGGTATTTACAGAAATAGTTATAATCTTAAGTCTGGGAAAGCTCAATGGTTGCCTTGAAAAGAGAGGATATGCAAAGTATACGATAGATTTGTGCTAGTTCCATTTCTCATTACACACACACACACACACACACACACACACACACACTTGCATTTTCTTCTTTAAACCCTTGCGCAAACATTAGTATCTCCTAGAAGTTGCAAGGACAGCTTCATCAGGAATGTGCTTGTAACCAGCTTTGACTAACCAATAGTATTGCTAGGATTTTGTACCTGGAGGCCTTGACCAAAGGCCACTGTGGGCTTCTTACCTTAAATAGTTGCTTTATCCACAAGAAGGATGACGAGAAAGCAGAAGGGAAGGCAGAGCTCCCACTCGCATAGGCCAGCAAGACGTGTGTGCAGACAACGCTGTAGCCCGTGGCGACCGGCTTGTCCACGGCGTCTGGTGTTCTCTCCCAGTATCCCCCAGCCAGCCTCACACCACGGTGCTCTTCTTCCCCAGTGGGGCGGGATTCCCAAAGTGGAGGCTGGACCCCCGTGCCCAGGGGGTCCCCGGGGAGCCTTGCTGCATCACCACCAGACGGATGGAGGGCTGGGCATCCAGGGAGGCCTCGGGTGCGTACTCCTTACTGGGGTCCTTGCCTCGGCAGTCATAGAGCACGCAGGAGATGAGGAAAACCAGGAGCAAGATGACGTAGCTGGCGACTAGGATGATTAGGTTCAAGGTGACAGGGTCGATCTCCAAGTAGAACTCCATCACATGGCGCACAGTTGGGAAGTAGGTTTAGAACAGGGCAGTGGGGCCAGTTGGGGGTTCTGGGAGCAAACCCTAGCTTGATGGAATAGCTACATTGGCTCTGGAATAAAAATACATTAATCCCTACTGCTCCAGGAGACTTCACAGATTAAAGCTGCCCGCTTTAATAACTTAAGCTCTTCTGCTAATACTACAGCCACCAAAGCACAGACACTGTCTCTCATCACTTCACCTACACAGAGAGAGAAAGAGAAAAAGAGAGATGGTTCATGTGCTACCCAGGTGTGGTATGTAAGCAGGAGGTCCATTCAATGTCCAAACAGTTTTGGTGAGCAGAAGAAAGTCAGTTCAGTGTCAGTTCAGTCACTCAGTTGTGTCTGACTCTTTGCGACTCCATGGACTGCAGCATGCCAGGCCTCCCTGTCCATCACCAACTTCTAGAGCCTACTCAAACTAATGTCCACTGAGTCGGTGATGCCATCCAACTATCTCATCTCGTTCGCTTCTCCTCCCGCCTTCAATCTTTCCCAGCATCAGAGTCTTTTCAAATGAGTCAGGTCTTCACATCAAGTGGCCAAAGTACTGCAGTTTCAGCTTCAGCATCAGTCCTTCCAGTGAATATTCAGGACTGATTTCCTAGGATGGACTGGTTGGATCTCCTTGCAGTCCAAGGGACTCTCAAGAGTCTACTCCAACCTCACAGTTCAAAAGCATCAATTCTTTGGTGCTCAGCTTTCTTTATGGTCCAACTCTCACATCCATACATGACCACCATACATGAAAAACCATAGCCTTGACTAGACGGACTTTTGTTGGCAAAGTAATGTCTCTGCTTTTTAATATGCTGTCTAGGTTGGTCATAGCTTTTCTTCCAAGGAGCAAGCGTCTTTTAATTTCATAGCTGCAATCACCATCTGCAGTGATTTTTGGAGCCCAAGAAAATAGTCTGTCACTGTTTCCATTGTTTCCTCATCTATTTGCCATAAAGTGATGGGACCGGATGCCATGAACTTAGTTTTCTGAATGTTGAGGTTTAAGCCAACTTTATCACTTTACTCATTCACTTTCATCAAGAGACTCTTTAGTTCTTTACTTTCTGCCATAAGGGTGGTGTCATCTGCATATTTGAGGTTATTGATATTTCTCCCGGCAATCTTGATTCCAGCTTGTGCTTCTTCCAGCCCAGCGTTTCTCATGATGTACTCTGCATAGAAGTTAAATAAGCAGGGTGACAATACACAGCCTTGACGGACTCCTTTCTTGATTTAGAACCAGTCTGTTGTTCCATGTTTTGCTCTAACTGTTGCAGAAGTAAGTGCATACTGTTAAAACTTGGGTTGTTCTGTAAAAATTGTGAAGTATGGTCATCTTTAATATAAGAGAAGCTTATTAATTTTATTTTCAAAGTGAAAATATAGTTTATTTACAGTATACTAGTTTCATGCTGCACAACATAGTGATTCAATATTGTTATAGATCATACTCTGTTTAAAGTTTTATAAAATATTGGCTATATTTCCTGTGCTATTTATCTTGTTCATCTTATACATAATAATTTGTACCTCTTAATCCCCTACTCCTACCTTGCCCCTCACTGCTTTCCTCTCCCCACTGGTAACCACAAGTTTGTTCTCTATATTTGTGAGTCTGCTTCTGTTTTATTTGCTTCATTTTTTAAGATTCCACATATAAGTGATAATATACATTATTTGTCTTTCTCTGTCTGACCTACTTCACTAAGCAAAATACCCTCCAGGTCCATCCAATTGTCATTGTTGCAAATGACAAAATGTCATTCTTTTTATGGCTGACTAATATATGTATCAGTCAGTCGCATCCATTCATCTGTTGACTGACAGACCCTTAGGTTTTGTCCTGGCTTTTATAAATAATGTTGCTGTAAACATTGGGGTGCATATATCTTTTCAAATGTTTTCATTTTCTTCAGATATATACGCAGGAGTGGAATTGTTGGATCCTATGGCAGTTTTATTTTTTTTGGTTGAACCTCCATACTCTTTTCCATAATGGCTGTGCCAGTTTAAAATTCCCACCAACTGTGCACAAGGGTTCCCTTTTCTCCACATCCTTGCCAACATCTGCTCTTTGTGGTCTTTTTGACACCAGCCATTCTGAAGTGTCAGGGGCTGACTCAACTGTGGTGTTGCTTTGGGGTTTCCCTGGTGATCAGCGATGTTGAGCATCTTTTTATGTGCTTGTTGGCCATCTATATGTCTTCTTTGGAAAAGTGTTTATTCAAGTTTCTGCTCGTTTTTTAATCAGGTGGTTTTTTTTTTTTTGATATTGAGTTGTATGAGCCATTTATATATGAATAAATGGATATGAATTCCTTATTGGACCTATCTTATGCACACATTTTCTTCCATTCAGCAGGCTGTCTTTTTCATTTTGCTGATAGTTTCCTTTACTGTGGAAAAACTTTTAAGTTTAGATTCCATTTGCTTATTTTTCCTTTTGTTTCCTTTTCTAGCTAAGGGATATTTTAATCCCAAGTATCCATTTTTGGAATGATTTGAGTCTTGAGAATGGATGTTTTCATTTAATAAAAAGACCATACTCAGCCTCTGACATTTTCACTCTTTTTGCCTTTGTTGGTTTTTTTCATTCATTAATTCAAAAATAGTTTTTGAGCTTCTCGTATGTTCTGGGTACTGTGCTAAGCAATAATAAGACAGAATTATTCAGTCTAGCAGGGGAGACAGACATTAAACAAATAATTGCAGAAATCCCCATTTAAGAACAGTGGGAATTAGTTTATAAAAGACAAGGAGTGGGTGGTAGGAGAGTGTATCCCAAGGTGAGTGCGAGAAAGTTTCCATGAGAAAGAGACATTTAACCTATGACCCGAATGATGGTCAAGATTTAGCCAGGTTAGGACAGGGAGGGAAGATTCTTCAAGCCACAGAGAAGAGCATGCATGAAAGTTCTGAGCAGAAAAAGCCTGGAAAATTAGAGGAGTTGAAACAAGGGCAGCGTAACTGTCATACAGAGAAAGAATAGGGAACGTAACGAGAGAGTGGGGCACGGGTCAGAATGCAAAGGGACGTGTGTGCCCTGCTCAGGGCTTTAGAGTGGGTGCCAGAGCGAGGGTGCCCCTGGATCAGCTGATACAGGGGAGGGAGGGGCCAGCTGGACTTCAAAGAGCTCCCCTTAGTCACTGTGTGCATGCAAGAAAATAAGCAAAATGAAAAAATGAAATAAAAACACAGATATCCCTTGATTTATAGTCATCTTCCTGCCTCAGTGCAGTGTGTGTGCTAGTCGGGTCTGACTCTTGGCAACTGAACGGTCTGCAGCCCACCAGGCTCCTCTGTCCATGGCCTCAGTGGTAGCCTGTCCCAATAGCCCTTCAGAGGAGGGCTGAGTAGACTGAATAGGGCTGACTAGACTCCCAGTAGGTGTCACAGGCGTGGGACCTGGGCAGTTGCTCAGACCCCTTGCTCAGAAGAACTCCACACCTAGTTTAGTGCCCTGCTGTCTCCATCTTCAAATTTTTCATAATTTTTAATTGTGCGCTGGGCTCACAAATTATGCATCTTGCTTGGTCTCATATATATACAGTTTTGGCCAGACAGGGCCATTTCTCCAAGAGCTAATGGGACTCTTTTGATGCTGCTGGTTAAAGGTCAAAGGTCCTGGAGATCTTCTGGCTTATCATCGCAGTTAAGCTTTAATGTCCTAGCAGCTTCGGTCTATTCTTTTATTCTCAGCCTCTCTGGGAATGGGAGGGCTCAGGGCTGCTGTAGAAAAGCATTCTTATTGATCTGGAGACCTTTTCCAAATAAAATATTTCATGAATCTGTGGTTCTGGATGAAATTGTGGAATTATATTGAAGAAGGTGAATGGTTCTCAAACACTGCAGGTGCAGAGCTGTCCTCACCGTTATCAGGTGGGCTTCTTAGGAATTCAGAGTCCCAGATCAGCGCCAGATCTATTGAATTAAATCTTTGGGGCTGGAATCTGCGAATCTGCAGTAGTAACAGTCTTCATGGACAATTTTGATATGTGACCAGGATGGAGATCATGGCTACAGGCATGAAAGAAGGATGTGCAGAAAATGGGTCACCAGAGTAGCTGCTGGTCACTGAGATGCCAGAAGAGGCATACAGCACAGACATCACACTGTCCAAGGCTCTGAGTCAAAAAGGCTCAGACAGTTCATTTTGTCATGGGAAAGTCCTTTTCCTGGTGGTAATTCACATCTATCAAGCTCACAGGAGACTGATGTTCAACACAGAATACCAGTTTATTCAGTCACAGTGAAAAATAACACCTGTCACAAAGTTGGAAGGTCTTGTGCTGAAATGACCATAGTTTTTTCCTCCCTGGAGGGTGATCTACAGACGAAGTTCATTTATAATAGAAAGTTTCTTGCTGAGCACAGAAACTCAGTAAGTAGGGCTGTCTGGTGCTTCTCTAAGTCACATCGGTGATCCCAGACCACAGGAAGGCTATTTAAAAGCAAGTATATACCAGGTAGTTACTTAGATTTGTCCACACTGAACTCTAGATTCCTAACTTCTACAGTAAACTGACGTCCACACAGCACAGGCTCTTCTGCATAATACTATTTGGAGTTTTTCTTTTTTGATGACTTTAAACAAATGATACAAAAGCTTGCTATAATTGAGAAGTACATGAAGTTTGTGACACTGAGCCTACTTTTTGCCACACCATGGATCGTAGCCTGCCAGGCTCCTCTGTCCATGAAATTCTTCAGGCCAGAATACTGGAGTGGGTTGCCGTTCCCTTCTTAAGGGAGTTTGTCAGCCCAAGGATCAAACCCAAGTCTCCCGCATTGCAGGCGGATTTTTTTTTTACCATCCGAGCCACCAGGGAAGCCCGTATACGGTTTAGTCCACGTCAAATTAAACTGAAATGTGTGCAGCGTCTCTGTCACGTGTAGTGGCGTTTCCACATCAGCTCCACGTTTCTCTGCGTGACAGTGATGACCAGCAATCACGGCGGCTGATCTGGTCTGGCCACCTCTCTTGCACTGTCTCAGTCCTACTGATTCTCTTGTGATGTCCAAGAATATTTTGTTCAAGGCTCTTGTCTTTGGATCAGTATCTTATTACTATCTGCAGATAGCACTTTTGTCTTTGTATCTACCAGTGCCCGAAAGGTCATTTCAAATCCAGCCTTATGGAGGCATTGCTTCCTTAAAATGTGTTCCGTGAAATGCTGGCTACCTGGTTTGTTCACCCTGGGGGTTGGCTGCCTTATTCCTACTGCAGCCCAACATCAAAGCATCTTCCTGGTATGCCTGATCGTTAAAGAATTTTCCTTTTGTGCCATCTAGTGGCCAAAGCAGAGACTGCTAAATAAAGGGAAACCTTCGCAATGTCAAGGTGGAAGGACTTTCCCATCAGCAGTAGAGGGTGATAGAGCCACAGTTCAGAACAACCCCTTGGGGTAGTCAGGACATGGTCATTCTTTCACTCATTTACAAACGTGTGTTGTGCACTTACCATTTGGCAGCCTGCTTGACGATGTGATGAATGCGAAGCTGGAGGGAGAATGCTAGTGAGCAGGGAGAGCATCAGCTGCATCTTAGGAATGAAGAAACTGAAGCTCACAGAAGCAATGGAATTCTGATTAGCTCATTCTTGTTTCCTTTCTCCCTCTCACTCTTCTGCCTCTCTTTTCTCCTGCAGAAATATAAATAAATTATGTACATAGAATACCTTATGCTGTGTGTTCTAATCAGGTAGATTTTCCCTGGGCTCCCAGTTATGTACACACTTATTCATAATCTAGACCATTTTGTCTGCTGAGCTAGAACATCAGCTAATCAGTCAGTTCAGTTCAGTCGCTCAGTTGTGTCCCACTCTTTGCGACCCTATGAATCACAGCATGCCAGGCCTCCCTGTCCATCACCAATTCCCGGAGTTCACTCAGACTCACGTCCATCGAGTCCGTGATGCCATCCAGACATCTCATCCTCTGTCGTCCCCTCCCTCCTGCCTCCAATCCCTCCCAGCATCAGGGTCTTTTCCAATGAGTCAACTCTTCGCATGAGGTGGCCAAAGTACTGGAGTCATTCCTTCCAAAGAACACCCAGGACTCATCTCCTTTAGAATGGACTGGTTGGACCTCCTTGAGTCCAAGGGACTCTCAGGAGTCTTCTCCAACACCACAGTTCAAAAGCATCAATTTTTCGGTGCTCAGCTTTCTTCACAGTCCAACTCTCACACCCATACATGACCACTGGGAAAACCATAGCCTTGACTAGACGGATCTTTGTTGGCAAAGTAATGTCTCTGCTTTCAAATATGCTATCTAGGTTGGTCATAACTTTTCTTCCAAGGAGTAAGTGTCTTTTAATTTCATGGCTGCAATCACCATCTGCAGTGATTTTGAAGCCCCCCCCCCCCAAAACTAAAGTCTGACACTGTTTCCACTGTTTGCCTATCTATTTGCCATGAAGTGATGGGACTAGATACCATGATCTTTGTTTTCTGAATGTTGAGCTTTAAGCCAACTTCTTCACTCTCCTCTTTCACTTTCATCAAGAGGTTTTTTAGCTCCTCTTCACTTTCTGCCATAACGGTGATGTCATTTGCATATCTGAGGTTATTGATATTTCTCCCACAATCTTGATTCCAGCTTGTGCTTCCTCCAGCCCAGCGTTTCTCATGATATACTCTGCATAGAAATTATTTTTTTTTCTTTTTTTTTTATTAAATTTTAAAATCTTTAATTCTTACATGTGTTCCCAAACATGAAACCCCCTCCCACCTCCCTCCCCATAACATCTCTGTGGGTGATCCCCATCTGCATAGAAATTAAATAAGCAGGGTGACAATATACAGCCTTGACATAATCCTTTTCCTATTTGGAACCAGTTTGTTGCTTCATGCCCAGTTCTAACTGTTGCTTCCTGACCTGCATATAGGTTTCTCAAGAGGCAGGTCAGGTGGTCTGGTATTCCCATCTCTTTCAGAATGTTCCACAGTTTATTGTGATCCACACAGTCAAAGGCTTTGGTATAGTCAATAAAGCAGAAATAGATGTTTTTCTGGAACTCTCTTGCTTTTTCCAAGATCCAGTGGATGTTGGCAATTTGATCTCTGGTTCCTCTGCCTTTTATAAATCCAGCTTGAACATCTGGAAGTTCACGGTTCACGTATTGCTGAAGCCTGGCTTGGAGAATTTTGAGCATTACTTTACTAGCATGTGAGATGAGTGCAATTGTGCAGTAGTTTGAGCATTCTTTGGCATTGCCTTTCTTTGGGATTGGAAGGAAAACTGACCTTTTCCAGTCCTGTGGCCACTGCTGAGTTTTCCAAATTTGCTGGCATATTGAGTGCAGCACTTTCACAGCATCATCTTTCAGGATTTGAAATAGCTCAACTGGAATTCCATCACCTCCACTAGCTTTCTTCGTAGTGATGCTTTCTAAGGCCCACTTGACTTCACATTCCAGGATGTCTGGCTCTAGGTGAGTGATCATACCATCGTGATTATCTTGGTCATGAAGATCTTTTTTGTACAGTTCTTCTGTGTATTCTTGCCACCTCTTCTTAATATCTTCTGCTTCTGTTAGGTCCAGACCATTTCTGTCCTTTATCGAGCCCATCTTTGCATGAAATGTTCCCTTGGTATGTCTAATTTTCTTGAAGAGATCTCTAGTCTTTCCCATTCTGTTGTTTTCCTCTATTTCTTTGCACTGATTGCTGAAGAAGGCTTTCTTATCTCTTCTTGCTATTCTCTGGAACTCTGCATTCAGATGCTTATATCTTTCGTTGTCTCCTTTGCTTTTCACTTCTCTTCTTTTCACAGCTATTTGAAAGGCCTCCTCAGACAGCCATTTTGCTTTTTTGTATTTCTTTTCCATGGGGATGGTCTTGATCCCTGTCTCCTGTACAATGTCACGAACCTCAGTCCATAATTCATCAGGCACTCTATCTATCAGATCTAGGCCCTTAAATTTATTTCTCACTTCCACTGTATAATCATAAGGGATTTGATTTAGGTCATACCTGAATGGTCTAGCAGTTTTCCCTACTTTCTTCAGTTTAAGTCTGAATTTGGCAATAAGGAGTTCATGATCTGAGCCACAGTCAGCTCTCGGTCTTGTTTTTGCTGACTGTATAGAGCTTCTCCATCTTTTGCTGTAAAGAATACAGTCAATCTGATTTCAATGTTGACCATCTGGTGATGTCCATGTGTAGAGTGTTCTCTTGTGTTGTTGGAAGAGGGTGTTTGCTATGACCAGTGTGTTCTCTTGGCAAAACTCTATTAGCCTTTGCCCTGCTTCATTCTGTACTCCAAGGCCAAATTTGCCTGTTACTCCAGGTGTTTCTTGACTTCCTACTTTTGCATTCCAGTCCCCTATGATGAAAAGGACATCTTTTTTGGGTGTTAGTTCTACAAGGTCTTGTAGGTCTTCTTAGAACCGTTCAACTTCAGCTTCTTCAGCGTTACTGGTTGGGGCATAGACTTGGATTACTGTGATATTGAATGGTTTGCCTTGGAGATGAACAGAGATCATTCTGTCGTTTTTGAGATTGCATCCAAGTACTGCATTTCGGACTCTTGTTGACCATGATGGCTACTCCATTTCTTCTGAGGGATTCCTGCCCACAGTAGTAGATATAATGGTCATCTGAGTTAAATTCACCCATTCCAGTCCATTTTAGTTCGCTGATTCCTAGAATGTCGACGTTCACTCTTGCCATCTCCTGTTTGACCACTTCCAATTTGCCTTGATTCATGGACCTAACATTCCAGGTTCCTATGCAATATTGCTCTTTACAGCATCAGACCTTGCTTCTATCACCAGTCACATCCACAACTGGGTATTGTTTTTGCTTTGGCTTCATTCCTTCATTCTTTCTGGAGTTATTTTTCCACTGATCTTCAGTAGCATGTTGGGCACCTACTGACCTGGGGAGTTCCTCTTTCAGTATCCTATCATTTTGCCTTTTCATATTGTTCATGGGGTTCTCAAGGCAAGAATACTGAAGTGGTTTGCCATTCCCTTCTCCAGTGGACCACATTCTGTCAGACCTCTCCACCATGACCTGCCCATCTTGGGTGGCCCTGCGGGCATGGCTTAGTTTCTTTGAGTTAGACAAGGCTGTGGTCCTAGTGTGATTAGATTGACTAGTTTTCTGTGAGTATGGTTTCAATGTGTCTGCCCTCTGATGCCCTCTTGCAACATCTACCATCTTACTTGGGTTTCCTTTACCTTGGACATGAGGTATCTCTTCATGGCTGCTCGAGCAAAGTGCAGCTGCTGCTCCTTACCTTGGACGAGGGTTATCTCCTCAGCGCTGCCCCTCCCGACCTTGAACGTGGAATAGCTCCTCTAGGCCCTCCTGCAACTGTGCAGCCACCGCTCCTTGGACGCGGGGTGGCTCCTCCCGGCCACTGCCCCTGGCCTCGGACGTGGGGTAGCTCCTCTTGGCCACCACCCTTAGGGCATGGGGTCCTCCTGGCTTCTGCCCCTGACCTCGGATGTGGGGTAGCTCCTCTTGGTGGTGCTTGTGCACTGTCACAGCTGCCCACGCACATCACGTAATAATGCCAGACAAATATGTTCCATTTAAGTTTGGGGGAGAACAGATACGTGTATATGTATGGTTGAGTCCCTTGGCTGTTCACCTGAAATTATCACAATATTGCTAATTGGCTATAACCCAATGCAAAATAAAAGTTAAGAAAAATGTATTCCATGTAAATGCATTTCCAAGCAGCTAGTGTTTATTTCCTTTTTAAAAAAAATTATTTTGGCTGTGCTGGGTCTTTGTTGCAGCATGACAGAGATTTTTAGTTGCGGCCTATGAACTCTTGCTTGCAGCTTATGGGATTTAGTTCCCTGACTGAGGATTGACTCCAGGTCCCCTACCTTGGGAACATGAAGTCTTCACCACTGGACCACCAGGAAAGTCCAAAAATTTATTTCTTAAAACTCCAAGAATTTATTTCTTAAAACTCCAAAATAGTTTTGCATTTTAACCATGCTGGATAGAAGTTTAACTGATATTCATACTACCTTGCTTCTTCAATAAAATACAGGATTCCAAAAGCCTTGCATACAAGCTAAGTTGCTTCAGTCATGTTTGAGTCTTTGTGACCTTATGTACTGTAGCCTGTCAGGCTCTTCTGTCCGTGGGATTCTTCAGGCAAGAACACTGGAGTGAGTTGCCATGCCCTCCTCCAGAGGATCTTCCTGACAGGGACTGAATCTGTGTCTCTTATGTTCTCTGCATTGGCAGGTAGGTTCTTTACCACTAGTGACACTTAGGAAGTGTAGTTTCAATTTTCATTAACCTCAGAGGTAAAAAACTCACAAACTTACAAAAGAGTCATTGGAAGTCTAATTATTTTACAACTGAGGACAGTGTAGCTCATGGAAGTGATTTGCCTTAGAGCCAGTTCAGTTCAGTTCAGTTCAGTCGCTCAGTCGTGTCCAACTCTTTGTGACCCCATGAATCGCAGCATGCCAGGCCTCCCTGTCCATCACCAACTCCTGGAGTTCACTCAGACTCATGTCCATCGAGTCGGGGAGCCAAGCTGATGGTAAATGATAGAATCAAGACTTAAAGCCAAGTTTGAATTGTAAGCTAGTGCTTTTTCACTGGAGTTATTAACTAGGTAGGGAGGAAAATGAAAGAGGTCTAGCTGTATTAGATGCTAGAAGAGCAAGAATGGCAATCATCATAAAAGCCAGATGATAGCCATCTGTATTTTCAAAAGACCACTTGACTTAAACATTTTCCCTGAGAGAACATAACTCTACCTCCAACCCAAGGCCCCTCTCAACTTTCCAGTCACATTCTAGTGTGTGGTTCACCTGGGACCTACTGGAAAAACACTGCCACAAATTATCACAGAGCAAATTTAAGATATTTTTCCACCTCAGTTCAGTTCAGATCAGTCACTCAGTTGTGTCCGACTCTTTGTGACCCCACGTACTGCAGCACACCAGGCTGCCCTGCCCATTGCCAACACCTGAAACTTGTTCAAACTCATGTCCATTGAGTCAGTGATGTCATCCAACCATCTCATCCTCTGTCGTCCCCTTCTCCTCCCACCTTCAATCTTTCCCAGCATCAGGGTCTTTTCCAATAAGTCAGTTCTTCACATCAGGTGACCAAAGTATTGCAGTTTCAGGTTCAGCATCAGTCTTTCCAATGAATATTCAGGACTGATCTCCTTTAGGATGGACTTGTTGGATCTCCTTGCAGTTCAAGGGACTCTCAAGAGTCTTCTCCAACAACACAGTACAAAATCATCAATTCTTCAGTGCTCAGCTTTCTTCATAGTCCAACTCTCACATCCATACATGACTACTGGAAAAGTCATAGCTTTGACTAGATGGACCTCTGTTGGCAAAGTGATGCCTTTACTTTTTAATACACTATCTACATTTGTCATAGCTTTTCTTCCAAAGAGCAAGCATCTTTTAGTGTCATAGTTGCAGTCACCATCTGCAGTGATTTTGGAGCCCGAGAAAATAAAGGCTGCCACTATTTCCATTTTCTCCCCATCTATGTGATGGGACCAGATGCCATGATCTTCCATTTTGAATGATGAGTTTTAAGCCAGCTTTTCACTCTCCACTTTCAACTTCATCAGAGGCTCTTTGCTTCCTTTTTGCCTCTGCCATAAGAAGGGTGGTCTTCCTATTTGAGGTTATTGATATTTCTCCTGGCAACCTTGATTCCAGCTTGTGATTCAGCATTTCACATGATGTACTCTGCATATAAGTTAAATAAGCAGGGTGATAATAAACAGCCTTGATATACTCCTTTCCTAATTTTGAACTGGTTCATTTTTCCATGTCTGGTTCTAACTGTTGCTTCTTGACCTCCAGACAGGTTTCTCAGGAGGCAGGTAAGGTGGTCTGGTATTCCCATCTCTTTAAGAATTTTCCACAGTTTATTGTGATCCACACAGTCAAAGGTTTTATTGCAGTCAGTGAGGCAGAAGTAGATGTTTTTCTGGAACTCTCTTGCTTTTTCTATGATCCAACAAATGTTGGCAATGTCTCTGATTCCTCTGCCTTTTCTAAATCCAGCTTGTGTGTCTGGAATTTCTTGGTTCACGCACTGCTGAAGCCTAGCTTGAAAGATTTTGAGCATCACCTAGAGCCTCTAGAAAGGACCAAACCTGCTGACACTCTGACTTCACACTTCCAGTCTCCACAATTGAGAGAGAATAAAATTCTGTTGCTTTGCTTGGCTCTGTTTGTGGTAGTTTTGTTATAGCAGTACTAAAAAGTGAATATACCATCTCTATAATGCTTAGGGATTGTGGAGTAATCCCAGAGCATGGTGTGGCTTGGAGCAAAATCAAGCTCTCCTGTGGATATACTCCCTTCTGCTTTCTTTAGACAGTTGCTCTTCTAGCTCTGGCTGTGGATCCTGGCTCCTTCTGCTTCGGTATGGCTCCATTTAGAAAATGCCTGAGATGAAAGAGAATTTCTGTATGTGAAATTTGCTTCCACAAAAAGAAACACAAACATTTCAATTAAAAACAGCAACTGGGAGGGAACAAGGTGGCAGAGGAGAAGGTGGATGTGGAGTACATCTCTCTCCACAGACACATCAGGAATACACCTTCAGACACAGAAGTACTTGCAGAACACCAGCTGAGAGCGGACAGGAGTACCTAACTAGTGGAAAAAATATATATAGAATCACGCAAAACTCGATAGGATTAAAGAACCAGGGGGAAAGACAGGAGTGTTACTAGGACTGGACCTGCCCTTGGCTGATGGGGAAAGTGAAGCAGGGGTCTGATCCCCCCATTGGGGTGATTGTCTGAGTCAGAGGAGAAACATTGAAGGCTGAAAGTGAAACAGCTGATCTGTGGCGGCCTAAATGGAATGAGAATCAGACCATCCTTGCCGCAGTCAAGCCTACCCTGGACAGGGATGTGGGTTCCCTAGAAGGTGCAGTGGCTGGGAGCTGGAGTTTAGGGATTGTGGAGTAATCTCAGAGTGATGGCGGCTGTTCACTGGAGGAAGACAGACCAAGGGGATGTGTAGGAGGAGACTGTGGTGGGAAATGAGAAAAGCCAGGCAGCCATGGAAGCAAGGCAATACTGCTGAGTCACGCATAGGAGTTGGAGACATCACCATAGCCTCTCTCTCCCCACACGCCAGCATTGGCAGCTGAACAATCAATTGGCTGATGCACTGAATTACAGAGTAGGGCCCCAGCCAGGGTGCCCCTTTAGTGCCTGATGCACCGATCTACAGAGTAAGACCCCAGCCAGGGGGCCCCCTCTATGTGCCTGATATGTGGAACAACAGAGAAGGACCCCAGGCAAGGGAACTCTCTAAGTGCCTGAATGGGTGGGGCTATGGAGAAAGACTAGCAAAGAGGCCTTGTGAATGCCAGCTACCAGAGGCTTGAAAAAAGATGGATAGCACCATAACTCCTGCAGTTCAGGCAATCCATATCCCTGCACACTTGGTACCACCAGGGTCCCCATGACCCAGGCAGCTGTGCCACCTTCAAGCTCAACTCTCACTGAGGCAGAGCTGCCACAGTTAAAAAAAAAAAAAAGTTATGTCTATGCCTGCGGGGTCGCTTTGGTCATGTCCAGCTCTTTGAGACCTTGTGGACTGTGGCCTGCCAGGCTTCTCTGTCAGGAAGGTTCTCCAGGCAAGAATACTGGAGTGTATTGGCCAATACTGGTTGCCACACCCTTCTAGAGCACTGTGTTCCCTTCTGCCCTAGCCGTCAACCCCCCTGAGTACCTGGTGCTGCCAGAAGGCCTGCAGCCCAAGCAGCTGCACCACCTCCACACCTGGCCCTCGCAGGGGCAGACCCGAGTCCTCCAGGGCAGCCTCAGGAGCAAACCCCAGTGGACGACCCCCATGCAGAGGCAGAAATAAAACCACAGTTGAAACGCAGGGGCAGTGTGCTAAGGAAGAAGACCCAAAACCTTCCCACCAGGTGTACAAGCTGGATTAAATCCACATGATCAATGAGGCAGACTGTGTCTATGGAATATATAAAAGGACATTGAGAGCTGCCGCTAGTTCTCGTTGCTGTGGACATTGGAGGTAAGAACATACAGGAGGAGGACCAGATTAGAGTCTCAGCTGCCCCACAGCAGGCCCAGAGATCGGCACAGAGCTGGAGGGCATCCCAGGGAGGTGAGGTGGACTATGACTCCCACCAAGGGAAAGGACTCAGACAGCAGTGGCTCAAGAAAAACATTTATTATTCTTATGTTTTGACTTGTTCTGTAGTTTCTTTTGGATTTTTTTTCTCCCCTCTCCCCCCACTCTCTGTTGCAGTTGTCAATTTTATCGGCACTATGCAATCTACTTAAGCTTCTGAGTTTTTTTTTTCCCTTTTTTTAATCACATTTTTTATTGTTGTTATAAACCTCTGCCTCAGCGTTGGGCTTTTGCAGTTTTGTGGAGTTTTCCTTTTTTTTTTTCTTTCTTTTTTTTTAAATTTTAGTTTTTAATTTTTTAAAACGTATTGTTATTTTTTTCTTCATTTATTCCTTTGTTTGCTTTTCCTACTGTTCTTTTCCCCTTGTAGTTAATCTTAAATATACATAAATCTTCTTTATCTACTTCTGTTTAGTTTTGCATGTCTATTCTTTCTCTCTTTCCTGTCCTCTCAGCATATCTGTTAGTTTTGTTTTCATTGCTCTAGTCCTCACTTGGCGCCTTCCTTTAGTTTTGTTTTCCAGTTTGGGCTTTAGTTAGTTTTGTTCTTAACTGGTAGATATTATTTTTGGTTTCCTTTGTTCGCTGGGTCAATCTATTGTACTTTATTTTTGTTGGACTGTTTTGATTTTGCTTATGGATATATATGTATATTGCATTATTTTAATTATTATTTGCCTGATTTTGTAACTGCCATTTGTCTGGGGTTCATCTTTGCTTCTTCTCTTTTAGGTATGTGTTTTAATCTTTACTTAATGCCATAACAAACTACTTGTGGAATCTTCATTCCTGACCGGAGATAAAGCCCTGAGCCTTTGGAGTGGGAGCACTGACTCCAAGGCCCTAGACTCCCAGAGAACTAACCCTAGGGAGTTCTCACCCTAGATAGTGAGAACTCACACAAAGAAAACCACTTGAATACAAGATCACCCAACCACCAGGAGCAACCTACGCAGGACCTTATCCAAACAACAAACAAAACAATACCAGAAACCCAATCATCAAGAGCCAGGATTAGCACAGCACTCAGCCCTGCCCATCAGAGGAAAAACAAACAAACAAAACACAAACTCAGCATAAAACTCACCCTATAGGAAGCTTACACAAACCACTGCACTAACCTTAGGAAGGCAGAAACCAAAAGGAAGAAAGAATTCAACCTGGAAGCCTGGGAAAAGGAGACTGCAAGCACAATAAGTTAAAAAAAAAAATAATGGAAAGTACTGCACAAATGAAGGAACAAACTAGAAACACAGAAGTCCAGATAGATGAAGAGGAAATAGGCAAAGTACCTGAAAAAGAATTCAGAATAATGATTGTAAAGATGATCAAAAATCTTGAAAACAGAATGGAGAAAATGCAACAATCAATTAACAAAGACCTAGAAGAATTAAAGAATAAACATACAGAGACAAACAACACAATTACTGAAATTAAAAATACTCTAGAAGAAATCAATAGCAGAATATCTGAACCAGAAGAATGAATCAGTGAACTGGAAGATAAAATGGTGGAAATAATTTTGAAGAGCAGAATAAAGTAAAAAGAATGAAAAGTATGAGGATAGTCTCAGAGACCTCTGGGACAATATCAAAAGCACCAACATTTGAATTATAGGAGTCCCAGAGAAAAGAAAGGGTATGAGGAAATTTTTGAAGAGATTATAGTTGAAAATTTCCCCAACATGGAAAAGGAAATAGTTAATCAAATCCAACAGGCTCAAAGAGTCCTAAACAAGATAAACCAAAAGAGAAACATGCCAAGACACATACTAATCAAACTAACAAAGATTAAACACAAAGAAAGAATATTAAAAGCAGCAAGGGAAAAGCAACAGGTAACATAACAGGGAAACCCCATACATTTAACAGCTGATCTTTCAGCAGAAACTGCAGGCCAGAAGGGAATGGCAGGATATATTTAAAGTACTGAAAGGGAAAAATCTACAACCAAGATTAGTCTACCCAGCAAGGATCTCATTCAGAATTGATGGAGAAATAAAAAGCTTTTCAGACAAGCAAAAGTTCAGAGAATTCAGTACCACCAAATCAGATTTACAACAAATGTTAAAGGGTCTTATATAATCAAGAAATAATCAAGAAATACAAGAGAAGAAAAAGATCTACAAAATCAAACCCCAAACAATTAAGAAAATGGCAAAGAAGCATATATATCAATAATTACTTTAAGTGTAAATAGATTAAATGCTCCAACCAAAAGACACAGATTGGCTGAATGGATACAAAAACAAGACCCATATATATGCTGTCTAAAAGAAACCCACTTCAGACCTCAAGACACATATAGACTGAAAGTGAGAGGATGGAAAAATATATTCCATGCAAATGGAAAGCAAAAGAAAGTGAAGTAGCAATCCTCATATCAGACAAAATGGACCTTAAAACAGACACTATTACAAGAGATAAGGAAGGACACTACATAATGATCAAGGGATCAATCCAAGAGGAAGACATAACAATTGTAAATATCTAGGCACCCAACATAGGAGCACCTCAATACAAAAGACCAACACTAACATACGTAAAGGAAGAAATTGACAGTAACACAATAATAGTAAGAGACTTTAACACCCCACTCACACCAATGGATAGATCATCAAAACAGAAAATTACTAAGGAAACACAAGTCTTAAATGATACATTACATGAGATGGATCTTATTGATATCTTCAGGACATTCCATCCAAATGCAGAAGAATACACCTTCATCTCAAGGATAGATCACATCTTGGGTCAAATATCAAACCTCAGGAAATTGGAGAAAATTGAAATCATATCAAGCATCTTGTCTGAACACTATGCTGTGAGATTATATATCAATTATAAGAAAAAAACTGTAAAAAACACAAACACATGGAGATTAAACGATTTGTTTCTAAATAACCAACGGGTTACTGATGAAATCAAGAGGGAAATAAAAAAATTTCTAGAAACAAATGACAATGAAAACATATCTCAAAATGCAGCAGAAGCAGTTCTAGGAGGGAACTTTATAGCAATACAATCCTACCTCAAGAAACAAGAAAAACATTGAATGAACAATCTAAATTTACACCTAAAACAACTGGATAAAGAAGAAAAAAATTAACAGAAGGGAAGAAATCATGAATATCAGAGCAGAAATAAGTGAAAAAGAAATGAAAGAAACAATAGTAAAGATTAATAAAACTAAAAACTGGTTCTTCGGGAAGATAACAAAATTGACAAACCTTTAGCCTTACTCATCAAGAAAAAAAGAGAGAAGAATCAAATCAACAAACTTAGAAATGAAAAAGGAGGAGTTACAACTGACAATGCAGAAATACAAAACATTATAAGAGACTATTACGAACAACTGTATGCCAATAAAATAACCTGGAAGAAATGGAGAGATTCTTAGAAAAGTTCAATCTTCCAAGACTGAATCAGGAAGAAACAGGAACTATGGACAACAAATACAAGCACTAAAATTGAAGCTGTGATCAAAAGTCTCCTAAAATACAAAAGCCAGAGGGCTTCACAGGAGAATTCTATCAAACATTTAGAGAAGAGCTAATGCCTATCCTTCTAAAACTCTTTCAAAAAATTGCAGAGGAAGGAACACTTCCAAACTCATTCTACAAGGCTACCATCACCCTGATACCAAAACCAGACAAATAAAACAGAAAAAGAGAAAACTACAGACCAATATCACTGATGCACACAGATGCAAAAATCCTCAGCAGAATTTTAGCAAACAGAGTTTAGCAATGCATTAAAAAGCTCATACACCATGATCGGTTCAGTTCAGTTGCTCAGTCAGGTCTGACTCTCTGCGACCCCATGGACTGCAGCACACCAGCTTCCCTGTCCATCATCAACCTCTGGAGCTTGCTCAAATTCATGTACATTGAATCGGTGATGCCATTCAAACCATCTCATCTTCTGCCATCCCCTTCTCCTGCCTTCAATCTTTCCCAGCATCAGGATCTTTTCCAATGAGTCAATTCTTCGCATCAGGTGGCCAAAGTATTGGAGTTTCAGCTTCAGCATCAGTCTTTCCAATGAATATTCAGGACTGATTTCCTTTAGGATGGACTAGCTGTCCAAGGGACTCTCAAGAATCTTCCCCAACACCACAGTTCAAAAGCATCAGTTCTTCAGCACTCAGCTTTCTTTAAAATGATCAAGTTGGGTTTATTCCAGGGATGTAAGGATTCTTCAATATAGGCAAATCAATCAATGTGATACACCATATTAACAAATTGAAAGATAGAAACAGTATGATAATCTCAATAGATGCAGAAAAAGCCTTTGAAAAAGTTAAGCACCCATTTGTGATTAAAACTCTTCAAAAACTGGGCACAGAAGGAACCTATCTCAACATAGTGAAGGCCATATATAATGAGCCTACAGCAAACATTTTGCTAAGTGGTAAAAAGCTGAAAGAAGTCTCCCTAAGATCAGGAACAAGAAAAGGGAATCCACTTCCTTAATACCACTATCATTCAACATAGTTTTGAAAGTCCTAGCTACAGCAATCAGAGAAGAGAAAGAAAGGAATCCAGATCAGAAAAGAAGAAGTAAAGTTCTCAGTGTTTGCAGATGACATGATGCTGTAACAAAATATAGACATTAGTACCTAAATATACTTCAATTAAATAAAAATCTTAAATAAATGATCAGAAAATTACTAGAGTTAATCAGTGAATTTAGCAAAGTTGTAGAGTACAAAATCAATACACAGAAATCACTTGCATTTATATATACTAACAATGAAAAATCAGAAAGATAAAGAACCAATCCCATTCACCATTGCAACAAAAAGAATTAAATATCTAGGAATAAACTTACCTGAGGAGAGAAAAGAACTGTACACAGAAAATTATAAGACACTGATGAAAGAAATCAAAGATGACATAAACAGATGGAGAAATATTCCATGTTCCTGGGTAGGAAGAATCAATATGGTGAAAATGATTATACTATCAAATGCAATCTACAGATTTAAAGTGATCCCTATCAAATTGCCAATGACATTTTTCACAGAACTAGAACAAAAAATTTCACAATTCATATGGAAACACAAAAGATCCTGAATAGCAAAAGCAGTCTTGAGAAATAAGAATGGAGCTGGAGGAATCAACATTCCTGACTTCAAATTATACTACAAAGTTACAGTCATCAAGACAGTATGGTACTGGCATAAAAACAGAAATATAGACCAATGGAACAAGATAGAAAGCCCAGAAATAAACCCATGCACCTATGGATACCTTGTTTTTTACAAAGAAGGCAAGAATATGCAATGGGGAAAAGACAGCCTCTTCAATAAACGGTGCTGGGAAAACTGGACAGCGACATGTAAAAGAATGCAATTAGAACACTTCCTAACACTATACACAAAGATAACCTGAAAATGGATTAAAGATATAAATGTAAGACCAGAAAACATAAAACTCTTAGAGGAAAACTTAGGCAGAACACTCAATGACATAAATCAAAGCAAGATCCTCTATGACCCACCACCTAGACTAATGGAAATAAAAACAAAAGTGAACAAGTGGGACCTGATTAAACTTAAAAGCTT
This sequence comes from Capricornis sumatraensis, assembly GCF_032405125.1. Taxonomy (NCBI): domain Eukaryota; kingdom Metazoa; phylum Chordata; class Mammalia; order Artiodactyla; family Bovidae; genus Capricornis; species Capricornis sumatraensis. The sequence continues at coordinate 56,111,342 of NC_091076.1, forward strand.
TTGCACAGCAAAGGAAACCATAAGCAAGGTGAAAAGACAACCCTCAGAATGGAGAAAATAATATCAACTGAAACAACTGACAAAGGATTGATTTCCAAAGCATACAAGCAACACATACAACTCAATACCAGAAAAATAAACAACCCAATCAAAAAGTAGGAAAAAGACCTAAACAGACATTTCTCCAAGGAAGACATACAGATGGCTAACAAATACATGAAAAGATGCTCAACATTGTTCATTATTAGAGGAATGCAAATCAAAACTACAATGAGACACCACCTCATATCAGTCAGAATCAGTCAGTTCAGTCACTCAGTTGTGTCCAACTCTTTGCAACCCCATGGACTGCAGCACACCAGGCCTCCCTGTCCATCATCAACTCCTGGAGTCCACCCAAATCCATGTCCACTGAGTCGGTGATACCATCCAGCCATCTCATCCTCTGTCATCCCCTTCTCCTCCTTCCCTCAATCTTTCCCAGCATCAGAGTCTTTTCCAATGAGTCAGTTCTTCTCATCAGATGGCCAAAGTATTGGAGTTTCAGCTTCAGCATCACTCCTTCCAATGAACACCCAGGACTGATCTCCTTTAGGATGGAATGGTTGGATGTCCTTGCAGTCCAAGGGACTCTCAAGAGTCTTCTCCAACATCACAGTTCAAAAGCAATCAGTCAGAATGGCCATCATCAAAAAGTCTACAAAAAACAAATGCTGGAGAGGGTGTGGAAAGAAAGGAATGCTCCTGCACTGTTGGTGGGAATACAGATTGATACAGTCATTATGGAAGATGGTATGGATATTCCTTAAAAAATTATGAATAAAACCACTGTATGATGCAGAAATCTCACTCTTAGGCATATACCTTGAGGAAACCAAGTTGAAAAAGACACAGGTAACCCATTGTTCATTGCAGCACTATTTACAATAGTTAGAACATGGAAGCAACCTAGATGTCCTTTGACAGATGAATAGATAAAGAAGTTGTGGTACATATACACAATGGAATATTACTCAGTCATAAAAAGGAACACATTTAGGTCAGTCTAATGAGGTGGATGTACCGAGAGCCTATTATACAGAGTGAAATAAGTCAGAAAGAGAAAGATAAATATTGTATACTAATGTATATGTACAGAATCTAGAAAAGTGGTATTGAAGAATTTATTTACAGGGCAGCAGTGGAGAAACAGATATAAACAATAGCCTTATGGACATGCGGAGAGGGGAGTAGAGGGTAAGGTATATGGAGAGAGTAATGTGAAAACTTACATTCAGTTCAGTTCAGTTCAGTCGCTCAGTTGTGTCTGACTCTTTCCGACCCCATGCCAGGCCTCCCTGTCCATCATCAACTCCCAGAGTTTACTCAGACTCATGTCCATCGAGTCAGTGATGCCATCCAACATTACTGTATGTAAAATATGTCCCAATGGGAATTTGCTGTATGGTTCAGGAAACTCAAACAGGGGCTCTGTATCAACCTAGAGGGGTGGGATGGGGTGGGAGATGGGAGGGAGGTTCTAAAGGGGAGGGAATATATGTATACCTATGGCTGTTTCATGTTGAGATTTGACAGGAAACAACAAAATTCTGTAAAGCAATTATCCTTCAAAATAAATAAATTAAAAAAAATTAGCAACTAGATGGCAGGCCCTGACATGACCCCCTTTTATATATTGCCAATAAAATCCTTGGGAGACACAGAAAACTATGAAGGCCTACAAAAGAAATAAAAAAGGCAGCTTATCAGGGGGTAATATTTTAAAGATATTAAGGCATTGTTTCTCCCCTCTTCCCTTCTCAAGAATTATTTGAACCCATTTCTCTTCTTTTACATAAGTGACTCTCAAGAGAGATGCATTCTGAAAGAGGAAAATTCATCATTCTTGAGCTTCTTTGTAGACTTCTGTAAATTTATGCCACAGTCCATAGGCTTAGGGCCAGCATTGTGGGGAGAGTAAAGACCATTTTTAAAAATTACAACGTATTGGCTTTGTGTATCAGGAGATGAAGAACATAGAATTTACATCACAGGCCAAAAGTAGGAAAGGGAAAGTAAACAATGGGAGTAACTTTACTACTCTTAAGGCAATGAGTTGAAAGGGGGAGTCCAGGAGGGAGTAACAAGAGCTTAGATGCTAGTGTGCCCCTGTGAAGGCCCTTCCCTTTCCCCACACCAGAGACTGTAGGCTGATTCATGCTTTAGCACTCCAAAGCAGAAAGGCTGGGGGTTTGGTTCCACAGTATGACTGTGGAAGACTTTCATACTCTTGGGGAAGCCCCATGCTTAATGTGATACTGAGCAGCAGAGTGCTGGAATAGCAGAGAACAATTTCCAAAACAGGAGATAACTGGACAAGCCAGGGCTACCTTACAATCAAAAACAAATCAACGAAAATAGCCAAGAATTTCCAGAACTCCAAAATGGATTAAGATGGAAGAGTTGAGTGATGTCTGATTGAAAAGATTCTACTAAAGGGCAGAGAGTGAGCAGACTGCCAGCGGTAGGATTGGAGGCTTGGAGAGGAGCAGTGAAGTAGCTGTGCAGAGTCTGATGCACAGGAACAGGGTGGGGCAAGCTTCACATCAGTGGGGGACATTGAAGGCAAGTGGAAATATGTAGACCATATGTTCCTTCCCCAAAGTTGGGACCTAAGACCTCTGGAACTTAGATGACTCCCAGAAAGAAGGTGGGAAGAAGGAGACAAGTGAGAATCCAGACCTTGAATCAGTATTTACTTCGCCAAAGATGAGAGGCTTCCCTGGTCATTTAGCTGGTAAAGAATCTGCCTGCAATGCAGGAGACCCCAGTTCAATTCCTAGGTCAGGAAGATCCCTTGGAGAAAGGATAGGCTACCCAGCCCCAGTACTCTTGGGCTTCTCTCATGGCTCAGATGGTAAAGAATCCACCTGCAATGTGGGAGACCTGTATTCGATCACTGGGTTGGGAAGATCCCCTCGAGGAGGGCAAGGCAACCCACTCCAGTATTCTTGCCTGGAGAATCCCATGGACAGAGGAGCCTGGCGGGCTACAGTCCATGGGGTCACAAAGAGTTGGACACAACTGAGTGACTAAGCACTATAGCACTCCCCAAATATGAAACTTTAAACAAGAAGTTGTTGAACTTCTTTTTATTGGCAAGATTGGGTTTTCATCATTGGCAGATGAGGAGTCTTCTGAACTTTTATCTTACTAACAGAGAAATGAAGCAAAACAGAAAATGAAGGTTTTGTGTACTTGAGTTATGCCTGTAAGTTATACAGGCATTCAAGTAAGATTGAAAGATAACCTAATACCAGAGTTTGACAGACTCTTGACTAACCATCAGGTAGACGGAGCTAGATTTATCAATATTTAAACAGTCTTCACTGCAGGGCATAACCAGGGCATTATGAAATAAAGAATGTTTCAGGATAGTTGGACATTTGTCCAACCAAAACCCCATCTGGCCCTGTACCATAGATCCAGGACACACAGAACTTTATTGCTTTTCCCATCCTCAGCATCTTCAGTGCAAGGGACGTGAGTATGAAAGGAGAGTGGTGGAGGTGTGCTGCCTAACACCACGGGCACCCATTCCTCACAAGTTAGATGTGAGGAATGTGATGATTTGATATACGTTATAGATCATGGATATCTCAATAAAGCTGAAAAAAAGAAAAAGAAGAATAAAGAGAACAAAAAGATAGCAGGAATCCTGAGAAAAGGCACAATGGGCAGAAGAAAGCTCCATCTCTATAACAAAGGTGCACCAGGTTAATGCAGGGTCAGGTCACAGAGGATGTGGTAAGCTCTACTAGAGAATTTGGATTTTACTCTAATTGCCACAGGAAGCTGTCAGAGAGATTTCAATAGATTGACAGTGATCACCCTTAATCTTGGAGAAACTTGCTATGGCTGATCTTCAGAGAATGAGTTATCAAGAAACAAGAGTAGGAGGAGAGGGATGCATAAAGGAGGCTGCTGCAATGCTGCAGGTGAGATGTGGTGAAGGCACGGACTAGAATATTCATGATGCTGAGATGTGGCTTGGATTTGAGAAATATATGTGGCACTTGCTTAGGGTTGGGTGTAAGTGATGACTGAAAGAGGATTTTGGCCTGAGCAACTGAATTTAGGGTGGTAGCAGATGTGGGGAGTCAGACAGGACTGAATGACTAAGCAGAAGCAAGGTGATACACATATAGTGAGCTAGGCTTCCCAAGTGGTGCAGTGGTAAAGAATCTGCCTGCTGATGCAGGAGACACAAGAGATGCACGTTCAATCCCTGGTGGGAAAGATTCCCTGGATTAGGAAATGGCAACCTTCTCCAGTATTCTTGCCTGAAAAAGTCCATGGACAGAGGATCCTGATGGGTTATAGTCCACAGAGTGGCAAAGAGTCAGACATAAGCGAGCAGCTGAGCACAGCACAGCACATATATGGGATTACCACTTAATTACATGTTTGTGGCTGGTGGTTCTCCTTAGGGTTAGCTAAATTTTCGATGTTGAGGAGGTAACTGGATATATGGGTCCGGATTTCAGTGGTGCAGGTACGAATTTTGAAGCTAGCAGTATGTACGTAGTATTCATAGTGATGGAACTGGACAAGATGAGATTGGAAGAAAGTGTAGATAGGGAAGAGAAGAAGTCTAAGGATAGGACCTAGAATTTTCCAACATTTAGAGACTCAGCAGAGAAGAAAGAGCCAACAAAAGAAACAGGGAGTAGCCAGTGAGGTAAGAGGAAAAGTCAGAAGGTGGCCAGATGACTGTGGAAGGAAGAGGTAACTGGTGGTCAAGTCTGATGGATAAAGGGGAAAGGTATGTTTAGAAATAGAACTCAGGGTGACAGTTTTCATGGTATCAGAAAAACCTGGGAAAAAGAGAGTATGAAAAAGAAGTAGTCAACTGGGTTGAAAGCTGCTAAGTGATTGGGTAATATGAGAATAGGGAATGACCATTGTTTTTTTGAGACTTTAATAAATACTGTAGGAGTTTTTCATGAAGGGGATGGGGTGAGGAATAAAACCAAAAAAAGTAGATTGAGAAAAGAAGGTAAGAAACTAGAGATAGTGAGTATAAATAAATTTTGAGAAGTTTGGTTGTGAAAGATTGCAGAGAAATTGCAAGTAACTGGATACCAGTGTGGGAGTAAAAAAGAAGTATTTGTTTAAAAGAAGTTTTTTAGATGAATGATATCAAGACATGTATGTGAGTCAGTGGGGAAAGTCCAGTTGTGAGAGGGCAGTCAATAATGCAAGAGAAAAGGGAAGACTATACGGTCAAATTCCTCGAGCAGGGAAGAGACCCAGCGCAAACATGGAAGAGTGGGTCCCCGCTGGGAGCCAGGATGATTCTTCTGTTGTATCAACAGAGAAGGAAAAGTGGGCTTTGAGTAGCTTTAGTGGTAGGAAGATGAGGTTAGTTTCATTTGATTCCTGAGTTTTGTTTTGTTTTCCACTCAGGAATGAGTCAACGTCCTCAGCAGAGATTGAGTGAGGGACATGTATGTCTGTTGAAAATGAGAAGTTTTAAAATATTTGTGTTGGAGAAAGAAACCAAATATCCTAAGGAAGTGGGGTAAGAGTGTTGGGCAATGTTGAGTTGAGATTAGTCATTGTGAATTTAAAATGAGACATTTAAAATATTGAATACTAATGCGCACACATGGAAACTATTAAAATGGTACTAATGAATTCTCAGGAATAGAGACGCAGATGTAGAGAATGGACTCATGGGCATGGCGGGGGCAGGGAGAGGGTGGGACAGATTGAGAAAGCAGTACTGTCATACACTCAGTACTGCACGTAAAGTAGATAGCTAGTGGGAAGCTGCTGTATAACACGGGGAGCCCAGCCTGGCACTCAGATGATTCAGGTGGGTGGGATGGGGGAAGGGAGGCTCAAGAGGGAGTGGATATATGTATACTTATGGCTGATCCACGTCATTATAAGGCAGAAAGCAATACAACATTGTAAAGCAATTACCCTCCACTTAAAAATAAATTAAAAAAGATAAATTAAAAAAAAATGAAGTGAGATGTTTAGCTCAAAGTAAGTAAATGGTTTGGATAAGCAGATTGGAGGTTTAATCAGATGAACAAAACAGGCGGTAGGACCAACAATGGAGTTGAAAAGGAAATGATTCGCAGATCAAAGCTTCTTAAGCTGGAGGGAAATGGAGGGGGGTGGAGTAGTGATATATAGTAGGGTCAGTGCCATGGGAACCCCTCTGTGGTCAAGAGAAGGCTGAGGCAGATAAATGAGTCCTCACCGTGAAGGTTGGAGAAGGTGGGTGGAGAGGAGCGGAACTAGAACTAAAATTTTGGAGGGTGTCAGTTTATTGGTGATGATCTCAAGATTTTGGGAGAATCATGAGAGTGTGGATGCCTGAAGTGGAAAGACGGGCACATCCTCTTAAATGAGTAGTAAAAAGTCTGCAAAAGAGAAAATTGAAATTGCCGAGAAGGCTGAAAGGGTAAGAGCAAAGAGAGTGAAGCCAGGTGAGCACTAAAGCCTGTGATGAGCAGGGAGTGGTTAGGAGGTGGCCAGATGACAGTTAAACGGAGAGGTGTCTGGTGGATGGGGGGAAAGATATGTTTAGAAGTAGCATTGAGGGTAACAAACCATCTGCTTAACCTGTAGCTATCAGGTAGGTGGTATAAAAAAGTAATACAAACTTTGTAGTTTGAGACAACAGAAATCTATTCGCCCGCAGTTACAGAGGTCAGAAGTACAAAGTCAGTATTACTGGGCTAAAATCAGGGTGTTGTGCTTCTTCCAGAGATTCTAGGGGAGAAGGTGCTCCTTGTCTCTTTCATAGTTTGGAGGCTCCTGACACTCCTTGGCTCGTGCTTTACATCTTTCCAATTTTCAAAGCTACCACCTTCAAATCTTTCTCTGCTCTATCTTCATATTTCTAGACAGTGTATTAAAAAGCAGAGACATCATTTTGCCAACAAAGGTCCATGTAGTCAAAGCTATGGTGTTTCCAGTAGTGATGTATAGATGGGAGAGCTGGATTGTAAAGAGGCTGAGAGCGAAGAATTGGTACTTTTGAACTGTGGTGTTGGAGAAGACTCTTGAGAGTCCCTTGGACTGCAAGGAGATCAAACCAGTCCATCCCAAAGGAGATCAGTCCTGAATAGTCATTGGAAGGAAGATGCTGAAGCTGAAGCTCCAATATGTTGGCCACCTGATGTGATGAACTGACTCATTGGAAAAGATCCTGATGCTGGGAAAGATTGAAGGCAGGAGGAGAAGGGGATGACAGAGGATGAGATGGTTTGAATGGCATCACCAACTCAATGGACATGAATTTGAGCAAGCTCTAGGAGTTGGTGATGAACAGGGAAGCCTGGAGTGCTGCAGTCCATGGGGTCGCAAGGAATTAGACATGGTTTAGCGACTAAACAACAACAATGTTTCTGTTACCTTCTCCTCTGTGTGTGTGTGTTTAATCTCTCTGCCTCACTCTTAGGATATGTGTGATTGCATTTTGAATTTACCCAGATAATCCAGGATAATCTCCCCATCTCAAAATCCTGAATTTAATGGCATCTGCATGGCAACCCACTCCAGTACTGTTGCCTGGAAAATCCCATGGGCGGAGGAACCTGGTAGGCTGTAGTCCATGGGATTGCTAGGAGTTGGACACGACTGAGTGACTTCACTTTCACTTTTCCCTTTCATGCATTGGAGAAGGAAATGGCAACCCATTCCAGTGTTCTTGCCTGGAGAATCTCAGGGATGGGGGAGCCTGGTGGGCTGCCATCTATGGGGTCACACAGAGTCGGACACGACTAAAGCAACTTATCAGTAGCAGCAGCAGCAGCAGCAAAAATTGCCATACAAAGTAACATTCCAGAAATTAGAATGTGGATCTCTTCTTAAAGTTTGTTTTTTAACCTACGACATGGAGTATGAAAAAAAAAAATCAGCTTTTGTTTGAGAAAGCTGTGGGGAACCAGTATCTTCAGAGGTGGTTATTTTTCAATAAAATGATACTAGTTAATAACAGTAATTGTGATAATTTTTACTTTAAAATATCTAGCTGGAACCTTTATTATTTGAGAAATAAGCATGTATGTAACTTGTATGTAACTTGAGGCGGTTAGAATTTCTGGATTACTGAAATAAATCTTTTGTCAAAACATCTGTTTTAATAATCATACACTTAATTTCATTCATAAGAAATTTCAAAAGTAATTCTTCTGCATCAAACATTTACAAATGGCATGAGAGAGTTAAATAATGGTTTATGGAGTAGGGAAGGGAAATTCTGCTAGGGGAAACTAATAAAGCATTTTTCCATTACAGTCATGATTGATATAGTTCATGAAACAAATCTCACTTTTTGTTCTGTTTTTTAGTGATTCCTCTGAAAGGCAATGCAAAAAAACCAGATCTAAGGGGAAAAATTACTTTAATAATTCAAGTGTAAAACAAACAGGCTTTTCTGATAAAAGCTTTAAAGCTTGAAGAGATGAGAAAGGCAAGAATATATGCCTTTAAACACTGCAATAAATTTTTCAAAAGTATTCAGCAATTATGCATATATTGCTTGCATGCTTAAAAAAGCAACGATTTTCATACTTTGAGCTTTTCTGCCAAGTGTTTTAAGGATATTTTGTCCTAGAAGTTTCAAAAATAAGAATTATACAGATATAATATAGAACTGGTGGCTCAGACAGTAAAGAATCTGCCTGCAATGCAGAAGACCTGGGTTCAGTCTCTGGGTTGGGAAGATCCCCTGGAGGAGGGCATGGCAACCCACTCCAATATTCTTGCCTGGAGTATCCCAAGGGCAAAGGAGCCTGGCGGACTGGGGTCCATGGGGTGGCAAAGAGTTGGACACGACTAAACACAGCCAGTTTAATATAGAACAGGAATTATACATATGATCAACTTTGTGGGCCGCTCTAACAATGTTGAACAATGAGAAGCCAAACACGAATCTGTATTGTGAGGACAACCTGGAGAATCTCCTATGTGTTTTCTGTTTGGTGCTTCTGCTAAGTTCAGTGGAAGTAAAGTCATCACTTTCCTCCAGATATCCAGAAGCCCTCACCAACTCACCACAATTATGTCAAGTGCTAAGTTCTAAGTGTTCGAAAACAGACTGCAGATGACACTTTACTTCTCTCTGGTCCCTTTACCAGAACCCCTGTATCACTTAGGACACTACTCATTAATATTCCACATTCAAAAAAAAAAAAAAAAACCAAACAAACGTAGGTACACAAGTTTGCTAAATTTCACTTAACCAAATCAATGTAAAAACAGATAAAATACTTAATTCCTGCATCATAAACCTTGGCTTTCACATTCATTAGAACATTTAAATGTTGTTGCTCAGTTATTCAGTTGTGTCCAGTTCCTTGCGACCCCCTGGACTGCAGCATGTTAGGCTTCCCTGTCCTTCAGAATCTCCCGAAGCTTGCTCAGACTCATGTTTATTGAGTCAGTGATGCCACCCAACCATCCCATCCTCTGCTGTCCCCTTCTCCTGCCTTCAATATTTCCCAGCATTGGAGTCTTTTTCAATGATTTGGCTCTTTCCTTCAGGTGGCCAAAGTATTGGAGCTTCAGCTTCAACATCAGTCCTTCTAATGAATCTTCAGAGTTGATTTCCTTTAGGATTGGCTGGTTTGATCTCCTTGCAGTCCAAGGGAACCTCAAGAACCTTCTCCAACACCACAGTTCAAAAGCATCAATTCTTCGGCACTCAACTTTCTCTATGGTCCAACACTCACATCCATATGCGATGACTGGAAAAACCATAGATCTGACTATGCAGACCTTTGGTGGCAAAGTAAAGTCTCTGCTTTTTAATATCCTGTCTAAGTTTGTCATAGCTTTTCTTCCAAGGAGCAAGCATCTTTTAATTTCAGGGTGCAGTCGCCATCAGCAGTGATTTTGGAGCCCCAACAAATAAAGTCTGCCACTGTTTCTACTGTTTCTCCATCTATTTGCCATGAAGTGATGGGACTGAATGCCATGATCTTCATTTGTTGAATGTTGACTTTCAAGCCAACTTTTTCACTCTGCCTTTTCTCCTCCATCTAGAGGCTCTTTAGTTCCTGGTAACTTTCTGCCATAAGGGTGGTGTCATCTGCATACCTGAGGTTATTGATATTTCTCCAAGCAATCTTGATTCCAGCTTGCGATTCATCTAGCTTGGTATTTCACATGACATACTCTGCATGTAAGTTAAATAAGCAGGGTGACAATATACAGACTTGCCGTACTCCTTTCCCTATTTGGAACCTGTCCATTTCCATGTCTGGTTCTAAATGTTGCTTCTTGACCTGCATACAGGTTTCTCAGGAGGCAGGTAAGGTGGTCTGATATTTCCATCTCTTTGAGAATTTTCCACATTTTGTTGTGATCCACACAGTCAAAGGCTTTAGCATAGTCAATGAAGCAGAGGTAGATGTTTTTCTGGGGTTCCTTTGCTTTTTCTATGATGCAATGGATACTGGCAATTGGATCTCTTGTTCCTCTGGCTTTTCTAAATCTGGCTTGTACATCTCGAAGTTCTTGGTTCACGTATGTTGAAGACTCACTTGGAGAATTTTGAGCATGGCCTTGCTTTTGGGTGAAATAAGTGCAATTGTGCCAGAGTTTGAACATTTTTGGGTATCATCTTTTTTTGGGATTGGAATAAAAAACTGACCTTTTCCAGTCCTGCGACCACTGCTGACAGGTTTTCCAAATTTGCTGGCATGTTGAGTGCAGCACTTTAACAACATCATTTTTTTTTTTTAGGATTTGAAAAGCTCATCTGGAATTCCATCACCTCCACTAGCTTCAGTTCAGTTCAGTTCAGTTCAGTTCAGTTCAGTTGCTCAGCCGTGTCTGACTCTTTGTGACCCCATGAACTGCAGCACACCGGGCCTCCCTGTCCATCACCAACCCCCGGAGTTTATTCAAACTCATGTCCATCGAGTCGGTAGCTTAGTTCATAGCAAAAGCAAGACTGGGAGCTGACTGTGGCTCAGATCATGAACTGCTTATTGAAAATTTCAGAGTTACAAGAAAGTAGAGGGAGGTGGGAAGTGGGTTCAGGATTGGGAACTTATGTACACCCGTGGCGGATTCATGTTGATGTATGGCAAAATCAATACAGTATTGTAAAGTAAATAAAGTAAAATAAAAAAGAAAGAAAGTAGGGAAATCACTAGACTATTCAGGTATGACCTATATCAAACCCCTTACAATCACACAGTGGAAGTGACAAATAGATTCAAGGGATTAGATCTGGTAAACAGAATGCCTGAAGTGATGTGTTCCTAAGCTTTGTTCATAGTGATTTTTCCTGAGGCCCACTTGACTTTGCACTCCAGGATGTCTGGCTCTAGGTGAGTGATCACACCACTGTGGTTATCTGGATCATGAAGATGTTTTTTGTATAGTTCTTCTGTGTATGCTGGGCTTCCCTGATAGCTCAGTTGGTAAAGAATCTACTTGCAATGCAGGAGACCCCAGTTCAATTCCTGGGTCAGGAAGATCCGCTAGAGAAGGGATAGGCTACCCGCTTCAGTATTCTTGGGCTTCTTTTGTGGCTCAGATGATAGAGAATCTGCCTGCAATGCAGGAGACCTGAGTTTAATCCCTGGGTTGGGAAGATTCCCTGGAGAAGACACAAACTACCCACTCCAGTATAATGACCTGAAGAATTTCATGGACTGTATAGTCCATGAGTTTGCAAAGAGTCAGACACGACTTAATGACTTTCAATCTGTGTATTCTTGTCACCTCTTTTTAATATCTTCTGCTTCTGTTAGGTCCATACTGTTTCTGTCCTTATATTGTCCATCTTTGCATGAAATGTTTCCTTGGTATCTCTAATTTTCTTGAAGAGATCTCTAGTCTTTCCCATTTTTTTATTTTTCTCTATTTCTTTGCAAGGTTCATTTAGGAAAGCTTTCTTATCTCTCTTTGCTATTCTTCAGAACTCTGCATTTCCTTTTCTCCTTCGCCTTTTGGTTCTCTTCTTTTCTCAGCCATTTGTAAAGCCTCCTTAAACAACCATTCTGCCTTTTGCGTTTCTTTTTCTTGGGCTGGTTTTGATCACTGCCTCCTGTACAGTGATATAAATCTCCGTCCATAGTTGTTCAGGCACTCTGTTTATCAGATCGAACCCCTTGAGTCTATTTGTCACTTCTACAATGTAATTGTAAGGGGTTTGATTTAGGTTTGTGCTGACTGTATAGAACTTCTCCACCTTTGGTGCTGCAAAGAATATAATCAGTCTGATTTTGGTATTGCCCGTCTGGTGACATCCGTGTGCGGAGTTGTCTCTTGTGTTGTTGGAAGACGGTGTTTGCTATGATGAGTGTGTTCTCTTGGCAAAACTCTGTTAGACTTTGCCCTGCTTCATTTTGTGCTTCAAGGCCAAACTTGCCTGTTACTCCAAGTATCTTTTGACTTCCTGCTTTTTCATTCCAGTCCTCTATGATGAACAGGACATTTTTTTTTTTTTTTTGGTGTTAGTTTTAGAAGGTCTTGTAGGCCTTCATAGATCTGTTCAAATTCAGCTTCTTTGGCATTAGTGATTGGGGCATAGACTTAGATTACTGTGATATTAAATGGTTTGCCTTGGAAACTAACAGAGATCATTTCTGTCATTTTTGTGACTGCATCCAAGTACTACATTTTGCTTTGCTGACTATGAGGGCTGCTCCATTTCTTCTAATGGATTCTTGCCCACAGTAGTAGATATAATGGTACATCTGAATTAAATTCTCCCATTCCAGTCCATTTTAATTCACTGATTCCTAAAATGTTGATGTTCACTCTTGCCATCTCCTGTTTGACCACTTCCAAGAACATTTTCGAGTTATCAACATGAGAATTGAAAATGTGTGTGTGCTGTTTGGCAGAGAACTACGGAATTTATTCTCTAGAAGAAAAAGCAGACCTGAAGCATTATATTACTGGCACACTTGAAACGTGCTCACATGTTCTTTTTTTTTTAATTTTAATCAGAGGATTATTACTTTACAATATTGTGATTTTTTTTTTTTGCCATAGGTATAGATGAGTCCACTCCATCCTGAACCCCACTCCTGCCTCCCTCCCTACCCTCTCCCTAAGCCTTTAGGTCCTTGCTTCATGCATTGAACTCACACTGATTATCTGTTTTACATATGGCAATGAGTTCTTACCTTCTTTTTTTCTCTAGATACTTTGAGACTATCCTGTTCCCTATAATTGGTAGCACTCTCTCTCTTTTTAAACATTTATTTTTTATTTGTTTATTTTTGGCTGCGCTGAACCTTCGTGGCTGAGTGTAGGTCTCTTGTTGTGTGGCTTCTCTTGCTGCAGAGCACAGCGTCTAGGTGCATGGGCTTCACTAGCTGCAGCTCGCGGGCTTGTTAGCTGCAGTCTGCAGGCTCTGGAGAGCAGACTCAGTAGTTGTGCCACACGGGGCTTCATCACCCCATGGCACGTGGAATATCCCCAGACCAGGGGTCAAACCCGTGTCCTTTGCATTGGCAGGAGGATTCTTAGTCACTAGACTACCAGGGAAGTCTCAAATTCTTATCTTCTAAACTTCAACAAAAGTTGCTTGCACAAACTATTTAATATCTGCCCCTATTAAACAAGCCAGATATTTGATGTATTAAGAAGTCAGAAGCTGGTCACTTCACTTCTTTCTATTGCCTCCAGGTGTTAGAATACTGGCAACTCACATATGTTCACTGGATCCAGGTAGATTCCCAGCACCAGACTGATGGGATCATATTTCAGAGCTCCATACACCTGTGTGACTTCTGCATGCTTGATTACTTTCTGTTTGTCATACAGAAGAGGCATGCTGCAGAGAACTAATCCACCATCAGTCGCCACTGAGTACGGAGTGGTACCAGCCACAGTGGGAGGTCGAAAAATGTAGATCCCAGTGAGGACACAGACCAGACCCAGGCCCACTCCCCGGGCTCCCATTTTCAGAAACTTCTCACTGGGCACACACACCTGTGGTCACAGGGAAGAGGTCTCCCACAGTGCCAACTGTGTACCACTCAGCTCTGAGAAGAGGCCCCCTTAATACAGTCAGAGGAACCACCACTGCACAGATCACACCGGGATATGGTAACCACGCAAGACGCTGGGGGCCTGGGCTCTAGTCATATGCTATCAACGATCCCAACACTTCAGCTTCAATCGACGCTGTGTGACAGCAGGTGCCATTGAAAGTTGCACCCATTGTTACCCAAGCCTCTCATCATGAAGGTCATGAAAGCAGTTCTGCTCACTGCCAGAAATGACGAGCTGTGAAACCAATACTTCTGCGGAGTACGTATAAGTGGAACGAATTCCATCCTTTACATGAAAGTGAAAGTGAAGTCGCTCAGTCGTGTCTGACTCTTTGCGACCCCGTGGACTGTAGCCTACCAGGCTCCTCCGTCCATGGGATTCTCCAGGCAAGAATACTGGAGTGGGTTGCCATTGCCTTCTCCAGGGGATCTTCCCAACCCAGGGATTGAACCTGGGTCTCCCGCATTGCAGGCAGACGCTTTAACCTCTGAGCCACTAGGGAAGCCCATCCTTTACATACTGAGGCTAAATTACAGCCATTTCAACAGCTCCAATCCCACTAGACATTCCCAGCCCATAGTAACACAAAGCTCATAGGCCAACATCTTCCCATCGGATCTATTTAAAATATTTTTTCCAACAACGGTTCCAAAGCTGCCTCCGTGAGTTCTTGGCCAGTTTTCCCATGCTGGATCCCAATTCTTGTCTTTGTGGCATATTCCCTGCTGGGTGTTAGGAGCTACTGATTCTTCGTCATGGAATTCTTTTTTTTTTTTTTAAGATTAGGTCATGTTGCGATTCTTTTTATTGTTTCCAATTCTTTACATAAAAAGAATGTTTGTATAAACAACAAGGACTTACTGTATTGGACAGGGAACTATACTCAATATCCCACAACCTACAGTGGAAAAGAATCGGAACAAGAATACATACATGTATCCACACATATATACATATACAAAACTGAATCACCTTGCTGTGTACTGTAAATCAGCTATACTTCAACAACAACAAAAATAAGTCCATGATTCAAATTTTAAAAAAGCTATATTTAAAAGTATACTTTGTGAAGTTACTTTACTTCTGTGCTTGTTTAGTCTATTTCCTACCCTTATCTATATCTATATATATATATATATGTTTTTTTTTTTGCATATACTTTCAGTATTTCTTATTGCAGGTATTGGCAAATTCAAATATATAATTATCTTCCCTAATTCTTTACTCAGAGGGTAGCATACTGTAAACACTTTTTCATACTTTCTTTTTTTTAAAAATTTATTTTATTGAAGCATAGTTGATCTACAATGCTGTATTAGTTTCATGTGTTATTGCTGTTGCTGAGTTACTAAGTCATGTCAGACTTTTGCAAAGTGATTTAGTTTTTAATATATGTGCATATATATTCTTTTTCATGTTATCTTCCATCGATGGTATTCTTCACCATAGGGAAGGTGAAAGCTGGGTGGAAAGCCCTGGAAGGTGGTGTCCGCAGACACACAACTCTTGCAGCCAGCATGGTGGTGCAGCAGGTTTACCAGGCATATCTGAAATGCTCAGTCCCTGGTCCCCTCAGTGCTCAGTTTCCCTTCAGGGCTGGCAAGACACAACCACACACATGTCCTGTGCCCAAGTTCCACCTCTTACTCTATAATTTTCACTTAATAAAAATTATCTTGAGCTAAGATCTCAGACAATGTGAACAAAAATCAGGGAAGGAATAAATGAGTAGAACTATGCTAAAGTCTTCATCCTAAATAAGAAAAATTCCCAAGAAGGGTAGTACTAAAGAATGTGCTAACTATTGGCCAGTGGCAACTCATCTCCCATGCTAGTAAGGTCATGCTTAAAATCTTTCATGCTAGGCTTCAGTGTTATGTGAACCAAGAACTTCCAGATGTCCAAGCTGGGTTTAGAAAAGGGAGAGGAACCAGAGGTCAGATTGCCAACGTTCACTGGATTATAGGGAAAGCAAGGAAATTCCAGAAAAACATCTACTTCTGTTTCATCAACTACACTAAAGTCTTTGTGGGGATCATAACAAACTGTGGAAAGCTTTTAGAGAGATGAAAATACCAGACCATCTTACTTGTCTCTTGAAACCTGTATGTGGATCAAGAAGCAATAGTTAGAACCCTGTGTGGAACAGCAGATTGGTTCAAGATTGAGAAAGGAGTATGATAGCACTGTCTGCTTTCACCCTGCTTGTTTAACCTATATGCTGAGCACATCATGAGAAATGCCAGGCAGGATGAGTTACAAGCTGGAATCAAGATAGGTGGGAGAAATATCAATAACCTCAGATATGTGGATGACACCACCCTAATGGCAGAAAGCAAAGAAGGAACTAAAGAACTTCTTGAGGGTGAAGGAGGAGAGTGGAAGAGTCAGGCTTAGAACTAAATATATTAAAAAAAAACACTAAGATCATGGAAGTGAAAGGAAAGGAGAAAAATAAAGATATACCCGTTTGAATGCAGAGTTCCAAGGATAGCAAGAAGAGATAAGAAAGCCTTCTTCACTGACCAGTGCAAAGAAATAGAGGAAAATATTAGGATAGGGAAGACTAGAGATCTCTTCAAGAAAATTAGAGATACCAAGGGAACATTTCATGCAAAGATGGGCACAATAAAGGACAGAAATGGTATGGACCTAAAACAAGCAGAAGATGTTAAGAAGAGGTGTCAAGAATACACAGAAGAACTATACAAAAAAGATCTTCATGACCCAGATAACCATGACGGTGTGATCACTCACTTAGAGCCAGACATCCTGGAATGTGAAGTCAAGTGGGCCTTAGAAAGCATCACTATGAACAAAGCTAGAGGAAGTGATGGAATTCCAATTGAGCTAGTTCAAATCCTAAAAGATGATGTTTTAAAAGTGCTGCACTCAATATGACAGCAGATTTGGAAAACTCAGCAGTGGCCACAGGACTGGAAAAGGTCAGTTTTCATTCCAATTCCAAAGAAAGGCAATGCCAAAGAATGTTCAAACTACCACACAATTGCACTCATCTCACATGCTAGCAGAGTAATGCTCAAAATTCTCCAAGCCAGGCTTCAACAGTATGTGAACTGTAAACTTCCAGATGTTAAAGCTGGATTTAGAAGAGGCAGAGGAACCAGAGACCAAATTGCAAACCTCATCTGGATTATCAAAAAAGCAAGAGAGTTAAAACAAACAAACAAACAAAAAAACCAACCACATCTACTTCTGCTTTATTGACTATGCCAAAGCCTTTGACTGTGTGGATCACATTAAACTGTGGAAAATACATGGGAATACCAGACCACCTACCTGCCTCCTGGGAAATCTGTGTGCATTTCAAGAAGCAACAGTTAGAACTGGACATGGAACAACAGACTGGCTCCAAATCGGAAGAGGAGTACATCAAGGCTGTACGTTGTCACCTTGCTTACTTAACTTATATGCAGAATACATCATGAGAAATGTTGGGCTGGATGAAACACAAGCTGGAATCAAGATTTCTAGGAGAAATATCAATAACTTCACATTTGCAGATGACACCGCCTTTATGGCAGAAACTGAAGAGGAACTAAAGAGCCCCTTGATGAGTGTGAGAGAGGAGAGTGAAAAAGTAGGCTTAAAACTCAACATTCAGAAAACTAAGATCATGGCATCTGGTCCCATCACTTCATGGCAAATAGATAGGGAAACAATGGAAACAGTGACAGAATTTAGTTTTGGGGTTTCCAAATCACTGTAGATGGTGACTGCAGCCATGAAATTAAAAGATTCTTGCTCCTTGGAAGAAAAGCTATGACCAACTTAGATAGCATATTAAAAAGCAGAGACATTACTTTGCTGACAAAGATCCACATAGTCAAAGCTATGGTTTTTCCAATAGTCATGTATGGATATAGATGTGAGAATTCAACTATAAAGAAAGGTGAACACCGAAGAATTGATGCTTTTGAACTGTGGTGTTGGAGAAGACATTTGAGAGTCCCTTGGACTGCAAGGAGATCCAACCAGTCAGTCATATAGGAAATCAGTCCTGAATATTCATTGCAAGTACTGATGCTGAAGCTGAAACTCCAATATCTTGACCATCTGATGTGATGAACTGACTCATTGGAAAAGACCCTGATGCTGGGAAAGATTGAAGGTGGGAGGAGAAGGGGACGACAGAGGATGAGATGGTTTGAATGGCATCACCAATGTGATGGTCATGAGTTTGAGCAAGCTCTGGGAGTTGGTGATGGACAGGGAAGCCTGGCATGCTGCATTCTTTGGGGCTGCAAAGAGTTGGACATGACTGAGCGACTGAACTGCAGATCATGGCATCTGGGCCCATTACTTTATGGCAAGTAGAAGAGGGAAAAGTGGAAGCAGTGACAGATTTCCTCTTCTTGGACTCTAAGATCATTGCAAATGGTGACTGCAGCCATCAGATCAGAAGCTTCTTGGCAGGAAAGCTATGACAAACCTAGACAGTGGATTTTTTTTTTTTTTTTGCATTTCTTTTTCTTGGGGATGGTCTTGCTCCCTGTCTCCTGTACAATGTCACAAACTTCCATCCATAGTTTATCAGGCACTCTGTCTATCAGATCTAGTCCCTTATTTCTATTTCTCACTTCCACTGTATAATCATAGGGATTTGATTTAGGTCATACCTGAATGGTCTAGCAGTTTTCCACTAGAAAGCAAAATGGCTGTCTGAGGGGGCCTTACAAATAGCTGAGAAAAGAAGAGAAGCAAAAGTCAAAGGAGAAAAGGGAAGATGTACCCATCTGAATGCAGAGTTCCAAAGAATAGCAAGGAGAGATAAGAAAGCCTTCCTCAGTGATCAGTGCAAATAAATAGAGGAAAACAATAGAATGGGAAAGACTAGAGATCTCTTCAAGAAAATTAGACATACCAAGGGAACATTTCATGCAAAGATGGGCTCAATAAAGGACAGAAATGGTATGGGACTAACAGAAGCAGAAGATATTAAGAAGAGGTGGCAAGAATACATAGAAGAACTATACAAAAAAGATCTTCATGACCAAGATAATCATGAAGGTGTGATCACTCACACTCACCTAGAGCCTGACATTCTGGAATGTGAAGTCAGATGGGACTTGGGAAGCATCACTACAAACAAAGCTAGTGGAAATGATGGAATTCCAGTAGAGCTATTTCAAATCCTGAAAGATGATGCTGTGAAAGTGCTGCTGAAAAACTCAGCAGTGGCCACAGGACTGGAAAAGGTCAGTTTTCATTTCAGTCCCAAAGAAAGGCAATGCCAAAGAATGTTCAAACTACTGCACAATTGCATTTATCTCACACGCTAGTAAAGTAATGGTCAAAATTACCCAAGCCAGGCTTCAGCAATATGTGAACCATGAACTTCCAGATGTTCAAGATGGTTTTAGAAAAGGCAGAGAAACCAGAGATCAAATTGCCAACATCCAATGGATCATGGAAAAAGCAAGAGAGTTCCAGAAAGACATCTATTTCTGCTTTATTGACTATGCCAAAGCCTTTGACTGTGTGGATCACAATAAACTGTGGAAAATTCTGGAAGAGATGGGACTACCAGACCACCTAACCTGCCTCTTGAGAATCCTGTATGCAGGTCAGGAAGCAACAGTGAGAACTGGACATGAAACAACAAACTGGTTCCAAATAGGAAAAGGAGTACGTCAAGGCTGTATATTATCACCCTGCTTATTTAACTTCTATGCAGAATACATCATGAGAAATGCTGGGCTGGAAGAAGCACAAGCTGGAATCCAGATTGCTGGGAGAAATATCAATAACCTCAGATATGCAGATGACACCACTCTTATGGCAGAAAGTGAAGAAGAACTAAAGAGTCTCTTGATGAAAGTGAAAGAGGAGAGTGAAAAAGTAGGCTTAAAGCTCAACACTCAGAAAACTAAGATCATGGCATCCAGTCTCATCACTTCATGGCAAATAGATGGGGAAACAGTGGAAACAGTGGCTGACTTTATTTTTCTGGGCTCCAGAATCACTGCGGATGGTGATTGCAGCCATGAAATTAAAAGACGTTTGTTCCTTGGAAGGAAAGTTATGACCAACTTAGATAGCATATTAAAAAGCAGAGACATTTCTTTGCCAACAACGGTCTGTCTAGTCAAGGCTATTGTTTTTCCAGTAGTCATGTATGGATGTGAGAGTTGGGCTGTAAAGAAAGGTGAATGCCGAAGAATTGATGCTTTTGAACTTTGGTGTTGGAGAAGACTCTTGAGAGTCCCTTGGACTGCAAGGAGATCCACCCAGTCCATCCTAAAGGAGATTGGTCCTGAGTGTTCATTGGAAGGACTGATGTTGAAGCTGAAACTCCAATACTTCGGCCACCTGATGCAAAGAGCTGACTTATTTGAAAAGACCCTGATGCTGGGAAAAATTGAGGGCAGGAGGAGAAGGGGATGACAGAGGGTGAGATGGTTGGATGGCATCACCGACTCAATGGACATGAGCTTGAGTAAACTCTGGGAGTTGGTGATGGACAGGAGGCCTGGCGTACTGCAGTCCAAGGGGTCTCAAAGAGTTGGACATTACTGAGCGACTGAACTGAACTGAGATGGTATGTTGAAAACCAAAGACTTATTCTGCTGACACTGGTCTGTATAGTCAAGAGTATGGTGTTCCCAATGGTCACTTAATGGTTGCAAGAGCTGGACTGTAAAGATGACAGAACATCAAAATATTGATGCCATGAAACTGTGGTGCTGGAGAAGACTCCTGAAAGTCCTTTGGACTGCAAGGAGATCAAACCAGTCAATTTTAAGGGAAGTCAACCCTGAATGCTCAGTGGAAGGACTGATACTGAAGCTGAAGTTCCAGTGTTTTGATCGTCTGATGTATACAGTCCAGTCATTGGAAAGTCCCTGATGCCGGGAAGACTGAGGGCAGAAGGAGAAAAAGGCATCAGAGGATGAAATTGCTGGATGGCATCTGTTGGTTACCACGAGTGAAACGATACAGAACATACAAGACACACAAGAGACAGACAGGACACCACTCTGGCCAGAGGAACAGAACTGGGCAAACTAATTGCTGTTTATTATTATTATAAAGCCCCCAGGCAGAATTCCAGACTGTAAGAATAAGCCTTTTCAGTACAGTGCAGGTGCATACATGTTATCGTACAGCAAAGGGGAGTGAAATCTCTGTCTACTGCAGAGTCTGCACAAAGCCCTCATCTCCCTCTTATCTCAAGAAGGGAATGCTCCCTTGTTTGCAAGGGACCATTAAACTCAAGGCTGTATCCAGACTCTTTGGCAGAATGCCTCGTATGCAAGGGACGCTCAGCCTGAGCAGAGAGACCTGTTTGCAGGCACATCTCTGCTACCCTATTAACCCTTCAGCATCACTGATGCAATGGACATGAACTTGGGCAAATTTCATGAGATGATGAGGGATGGGGGGCCTGGTGTGCTGCAGTCCGTGGGGCCACAAAGAGTTGGACATGACTGGACAACTGAACAACAAGAAAAAAGATCTCAGTCTATCTGAGAAAATCAGGGAAGGAATAGATTAGTAGAACTATGCTAATGTCTTCATCTTAGATAAAATAATTCAAGATACAAATTATTAATGTCATCAATTAGAAAGCAATTGTGTAGCTTGCTTTTTAAAATATTGACAAGAACTGTTGCACCATTCTAGTCACTCACTTTAGGAACAGCACATTCTATCACTTACCTGGTCTGCCTTCCTTTCTTCCGCTCTCTTTTCCCTTTCTGATTAGGAATGTGTCACAGGCATGATGACATTCTATATTTTTTTATCCAAATATCATACCAGCTGGAGGCATTCTGCATTCCTTTTGGCTTTGGACTTTTCATAACCTATGATCAGAGTATAGATGGTTAAATATGGATGCTTTCTCCAGTTCCCTAGGCAGAATTTATGTAATGACAGTGCTCATTTATTTTGATATGGAGATTGAGCTTGGGAAGATGTGCATGTATTTAAGCTGTACACTTGTCTCCAGGATACAGAGAATGCTGTGATACAACTAAAACTTTGACAGTGCTGATTGTCAGGATGCCAAATGCAACCTAGAGGGCATCATAACCAGTAGATGTAATAACAGAAATTCCTGGTGGTTTTCCTTTGGAAATACATCAAGAATCTAAACCTTTCTCATCAGTTTCATTATTTATACTTTATTGATACCTCCCAATGTAACAATTGTAACTAGCTGGACTGCTCACCATTCCCTACTCCTTGACTCAGTCTATTGTCAACATGATAATCTGAGTGACCCTTTAAAAACATAAATCAGACCATGCTCAAAACCTTTTAGGGATTTCCCACTTCATTTCAGCAAAAGTCAACATCCCTACAATGAACGGGGCCCGACCTAGGTCTCCTCTCCTTTCCAAGCACTTCCTTCCTCATCTGTTCTGCTCCAGCCAAGTGGATATTCCAAACCACTTCCACCTCAGGAGCTTTTTTTTCTAACTGGAAGAAAGTTGCTTTACAATGATGTAGTGGTTTCTGCTGTACACAACGTGAATCAACCATTGTTTCTGTAGAGTCACTAAGTGGTGTCTGACTCTTTGCTGCAGCATGCTAGGCTTCCCTGTCCTTCACCATCTCCCAGAGCTTACTCAAACTCATGGTCATCGAGTCGGTGATGCCATCCAGCCATCTCATCCTCTGTCGTCCCCTTCTCCTCCTGTCCTCAATCTTTCCCAGCATCAGGGTCTTTTCCAATGAGTCAGCTCTTCGCATCAGGTGGCCAAAGTATTGTAGCTTCAGCTCAGCATCAATCCTTCCAATGAATATTCAGGATTGATTTCCTTTAGGTTTGACTGATTTGATCTTCTTGGGGTCCAAGGGCCTGCAGTGCCACAGTTCAAAAGCATCAGTTCTTCAGAGCTCAGCCTTCTTTACGGTCCAACTGTCAAATCCTTACATGACTACCGGAATAACCATAGGTTAGACCACACAGACCTTTGTCCGCAAAGTGATGTCTCAGCTTTTTAATACACTGTCTAGGTTTGTCATAGCTTTTCTTCTCAGGAGCAAGTGTTTTCTTTTAATTTCATGGCTGCTGCCACTGTCCTCAGTGATTGGGAGCCTAAAAAATAATATCCACTACTGTTTCCATTAAAAAATGGAAAACCCCATCCATTTGCCATGAAGTGATGGGACTGGGTGCCCTGACCTTCAGTTTTTGGACGCTGAGTTCTAAGCCGTGAGTATACACACGTTCCCTCCCTCTTAGCCTCCTTCCCAGCCCCCCAACCCCCTCTAGGTTGTCACGGAGCACTGGGCCGAGTGCCCTGGGTTGTCAGCCGCTTCCCATCAGCTATCCACTTACACATGGTAGTGCATGCGTGTCAAGGCTGCTCTCCCAACTTGTCCCTCCCTCTCCTTCCCCCGCTGTGTCTGCAAGTCTGTTCTCTGTGTCAGCATCTCCATTCCTGCCCTGCAGATAGGTCCATCAGCACCATGTTTCTAGATTCCGTGTTTATGCATTAATACATGATATTTGTTTTTCTCTTTCTGATTTACTTTGCTCTGTATAGCAGGCTCTAGCTTCAACCTCAGTTCCCCCTCAGAATCTTAGAACCTGATGTTTTCTTGGCTTGAAATGTTCTTCCTCCAATTATCCACATGACTTGTTTCCTGACTTCCCCATGTCATTGCTAAAACATGGCCATAGGAGAGGGGCTTTGCATGACCACTCCTTACAAAATAGTCACTACCCTGCACCCTGTTCAGGGGGCTCCCCTTCTCCTTTATTTCCTTTCTTGTTCTGCATGGCACTTCTTCCCTATGTATATTGTTAGACGCAGATCTCCTGGAGTGCAGGCTTCATGAGGGCAGGCAGCTTGTTCCACGTACGGATGGATCCCGGCACACCACCCAGAGCATAGCACAGGAGGTGCTGAGTATGTATCTGGGGATGGCCATCACAAGCACACCTCTTGGCTTTCTTAGTAAAGTTTCACACTGCTTATTATGAGATAACGGTCATAAAAAGAGACCTCCTCGACGGGGGACTGGAGACAATATCACAATGAGCGGAAAGGTCAAGCCTGGTGTTGTGGGTTGAATTGTGTCCCCTCAAATTCATATGGTGAAGCCCTAACCCCCAGTACCTCAGAAGGACAGCATTTGGAGACAGGTCCCTTAGAGAGGTGAGTAAACTAAAATGAAGCCTTGCAGTGGGTCCTCATCCAATATGGTTGCTGTACTTATAAGAGAGGAAATTTGGACACACAAGGAGACACCAGAGCTGTGCACACGTGGCAAGGCCATGTGAGGATTCAGTAAGAAGGTGACCTTAGGAGAAACGAAACCTGTCAAGACCTGGGTTTTGAAATTCTAGCCTCCAGAACTATGAAAAGAAAAACTGGATTGTTTAAATCACTCTGTAGTATTTTGCTACGGTAGCCCTAGCGAATTAGTAAGGCAAGTGATATTCTGAGTTGAACTTGCAAACGTCTGGGCCACTTATATATATGACACCAAGCAGGAAACACAAACTAATTGAAGGTTTCTAAAGGTCCAGTGATTCCAGGGAGTTCATAATCACTAAGAGAGAAAGGTATCCTAGTAGAAATTGCAGAGCTAGGTTGACTTCAATCTCGGGATAAAAAAGGCTCCCCTAATGGGGAGACCACCACCACCATGTGCCAAGTCTCCTTTCAATGGATGTGCATGAACTGAGCCACCCGGTTCTCTCAACAACTCCAAGAAAGCTTGTCACCTCATTTTTCATATGAGAACACTAAGGCACAGACAGGGTGGCAAAGTTGGCCAAGGTCATAGGTTTTAAGTGGCAGAACCAAGGTTCAAATTAGGAGGTGGCTCTGGAACTTGTACAGAACTTGGAACTCCTACATTCCACCTCCTTTTATGTATCTTCCCATGCCTGCAAGAGGGTTTCCCGCCACATTCAGATTTGCTAGTCACTGGTCTATAAGGACAAGCTATTAGTTTAGCTTTCTATTAGCACCAACCTACCTTTTCAGCTAAATTTTTTTTTGCTCATATACATTTAGAAAAACCATATCACCCCTTTGTCTCTCAACTTTTCTCTCTCCCCTCTTCTTCCCCCATGTCCCAGCTTTGTTGGTCTTTGCCTCCCTCCTTTGTGTTTTTGAGGTCATTCTAGCTTCCTATAGAGCCTTCTGTCCTCATTCTTACCTCTTATCCTTATCTAGAACATACTCTTAAAGATCAAATCCAAATCCCAACTCCCCCATAGGGTCTTACTTTCTTCTCTGAAAATTTCATTGTACACACAGCTAATGTGAGAATTAATCATGTACCTTTTAGTTAAAATTCTTCTATATTTGGCTCAATATTATGTTTAAATATTCTCAAAGCTTAACTCTTCACCAGTTTTATGTCTCATCTTCAAAATAGACTTAATTCATCGAGGACATGGATGAAATACTCCATATGATAATCTGAAAACAGAGACATTGATCAGCTTTGATATGCAGAAACAGTCAAGATAGAAGGAGATAATAAATGTCATTCTAATTGACAGCTAGCACCATGTTGCATGCATTGTATACATTGGCTCATTTATTCCTTACAGTATGTATCATTATCGCTATATTATAGATGAGGGAAATGAAGGGTAAAGGTACTGTGTAGTTTGTCCAAAGTGATACAACTTGTAAGTGTTATGCTAGCATTTGGAAGTGCTGTGATGGATTAATATGAAGGATAAATAATAATAAGGAATTTAAATAGTGTGAGTTATCAGGAAAGTAGAAAGTGAAGTCACTCAGTTGTGTCCGACTCTTTGCGATCCCATGGACTGTGGCCCACCAGGCTCCTCTGTCCATGGAATTTTCCTGACAAGAATACTGGAATGGGTTGCCATTTCCTTCTTCAGGGGATCTTCCTGACCCAGGGTTCGAACCTGGGTCTCCCATCTTACAGGCAAACTCTTTACCACCTGAGCCGCCAGAGTTATTAGAAGGGAGAATGCAAATTGACCTCAGAAGTTCTGGTAGCCATAACCTAGAAAATATGGTTGTCCTTCAAATTCTCTGTTTTTCTTGAGCACACAGCTGGACCATGGCAGTTAGGTGTGGATTTATGTCTGAGCTTTAGCCAGTGTGTTTGAGC
Organism: Capricornis sumatraensis; assembly: GCF_032405125.1. Lineage (NCBI taxonomy): Eukaryota > Metazoa > Chordata > Mammalia > Artiodactyla > Bovidae > Capricornis > Capricornis sumatraensis. The sequence continues at coordinate 56,137,457 of NC_091076.1, forward strand.
ACAAAGGATGGAGGCTGTCTCTGAGCTTGTGTCTTCCAGGACAGGATGCTGATACTGCTGCTGTGACCCTGCAGGTGACAGAGCCACGCGATGGAAGAAACCTGGGTCCCTGAGTCACCACATGGAAGCCTGCAGTTGGGGGGACACCACCTTGATACTGTGACCTGAGCAAGAAAAGAGCTTATTGGAGGGACTACTTGTTACTGCAGCCTCGTTGACCTAACTGCTGCAATCTGGGAGCTGGCAAGGGAGTCAGAGAGCTCTCAGCCTTGAACTAAGAATTTGCTGTGGAATGTAAAGACCGTCTTAGAATACCTCTCACTCACAAATTGGCAGCCTCTATTTCACAAATGGTGGGGTAACACCAGAAGTGTCTGTTCATTAATGGCAGCCTATGGTTGATTGTTGAAGGGCCTGGCAACCCACTCCATTATTCTTGCCTGCAGAATCCCATGGACAGAGGAGCCTGGAGGGCTACAGTGCATAGCATTGCAAAAAGTCAGATGAGACTGAAGCAATTTAGCATGCATGGTCCACTGTGCCACAAAACAGTTTTAAGTAGAATGAAACAAACTGGAGAATAACACCTCTTTTAGTGATGAGGAATAGACATTTTCCATCTGCCCCTAAACTGAAAATTCCCGGATTCAGGCACAGCAGTTTCTAAGGTTTCTGAATTTAAATGGCCCAAACACAATACCTTATCGGACAACTGAGAATTTATAAGGTTCTATAAAAATTCAAATTACAATTCTTCTTATTACTTTAGTCAGTAGTTCAAACATAAAGAATTTTAAAAAAATATCTGGAGGATTGATACAATTTATGAAAAACTTTTAAATGAGTGACAGAGTTAGACACACGGGTTAAGACGACGCCCTGGCCACCGAAGGTCCCTCTTTTGCCTTCACGGCCCTCTGTCATCCATCCAGTCTCCTTTGAACTCCTATTTAGTGTCAAGAGCTGCCTTCTGTGAAGCATTTCTAGGCATTTCATCCATGTAATCATCCAGCTCTGTGGGACTCTGAAGAGCGCTGCTCTCCACTGAGTACGGCCTCAATCCTGGTTCCAGCCTTGGAAGGAACTTGAGAATTTCCTGTCCCCTCTCTCCGTCTTACACCCCTGTCTTCTTAGCATTTAACAGGGTGTTGATCCTCAGCCCAAGGACGGATTCTGTCTTGGTCTCACTCGCTTCCTTGGGGCAGACGGCTGCAGTCTCCCTCCCTAACAGTAGAGGGTGCCAGAAGACCACAGCCCCGTGGAAGTCAGGCTTACGGTCCAGTTTTCCTTCCCAAGTGAAGCAGGAAATGGTCACGTGGTTTTTGGATGACAATGGAAGTTTCTCATTTTCCACCTCTTTATATTGCTCTTTTATATCGCCGGTAACATTTTTTGGCAGAAGCTGAGAAAATAGACTAATTTTTCCCACATGACCACTCATTGCTTGCATCCATCCCCCTTCTCTCTCTCTCTTCATACTGTCTTCTCCTCTTACAAAAGCTGTTTCTGCTCCATGGTGCATCTGTTAGATTGTCTGTGGGGACTGTCCAAATCCCAAGCTGCCACAAGTTTCGAGGCTCCCCTCTGTACTTACCTGAGCTGGCTGGCTCACTTAAGCTCATCATATGGAAAGCCCCCAAAATGGAATTATTAAGGAAGAAGATATCCTCTGAATCCTGTAATACAGTAAAAAAGTGTCTTTTGGTTGCTGTGTGGTTTGGCAGATTTGTAGATTAATATGGTGGTTGGGTTGTGTTTTAGGGATGGATTGGGATTCTGCTGTATTTACTTTGTTTACTGTCTCAAAGACGCTTACTCCTTGGAAGGAAAGTTATGACCAACCTAGATAGCATATTCAAAAGCAGAGATATTACTTTGTCGACTAAGGTCCGTCTAGTCAATGCTATGGTTTTTCCTGTGGTCATGTATGGATGTGAGAGTTGGACTGTGAAGAAGGCTGAGTGCCGAAGAATTGATGCTTTTGAACTGTGGTGTTGGTGAAGACTCTTGAGAGTCCTTTGGACTGCAAGGAGATCCAACCAGTCCATTCTAAAGGAGATCAGCCCTGGGATTTCTTTGGAAGGAATGATGCTAAAGCTGAAACTCCAGTACTTTGGCCACCTCATGTGAAGAGTTGACTCATTGGAAAAGACTCTGATGCTGGGAGGGATTGGGGGCAGGAGGAGAAGGGGATGACAGAGGATGAGATGGCTGGATGGCATCAATGACTCGATGAACGTGAATCTGAGTGAACTCCAGGAGTTGGTGATGAACAGGGAGGCCTGGCATGCTGCGATTCATGGGGTCGCAAAGAGTCGGACATGACTGATCAGCTGAACTGAACTCAACTGAACTGTCTCAAATAAGCATTTTACTGCCAAAACAACTTGAGGAGAAGGAAAAAGAAAAACTTGGGCCATTATCCCTGACTGCTATGGAAAATTCAGGGACCAAAGCTGCCTCAGCCATAAATGACATTTTTTCCCAGTAGGGATTCTCTGGTTTACTCAGTCATTAATTCCTGCAACTATAGTCCAAGTACAAGCATTTTGTGTTCATGCAGGATACAATGAGCCATATGTTTCAGAAGTCGGAGAATTTTGGAGAAAGGAGAGGCAAAGGTGGTCTGAGGCAGTTCACTCACTTTAAAAACAGCTCAGAAGTCTGAGGTCACTTGGCCTGTTGGATCTTAATTTTCTTTAGTGTGTGTCTCTGTCTCCTACATCTTGTCTTATTGTTGACTAAGGTAACTTGTCAGGGAAATTGTATTTTCTTAGATTGTCCTGAGGCTGAAGGCAGGCAATTATTTATTACTTTATTGAAGTATAACTGATTTATAAAGTTGTATGGGTTTCTGCTGTATAGGAAAGTGATTCAGATATTCTCAGCTATGCAGTAGGACCTTGCTGCTTATCCATTCTGTGGATACTAGCTTACATCTGCTCAGTCCAACCTCCTACTCTTTTCCTTCCCCAAACTTCTCCCCCTTGACAACCACAAGTCTGTTCACTATGCCCATGAAACTATTTCTGTTTCATGGTTAGGTTCATTTATGTCATATTCTAGATTCTACATATAAGTAATACAATATGGTATGTCTTTATCTGACTTAATTCACTTAGTGTGATGGGGCTTCCCTGGTGGCTCAGCTGGTCAAGAATCTGCCTGCGATGTGGGAGACCGCTGGGTTCAATCCCTGGTTGGGAAGATCCCCTAGAGAAGGGAAAGACTACTTACGCCAGTATTTTGGCCTGGAGAATTTCTTCGATGGTATAGTCCATGGGGTCGCAAAGAGTCAGACAGGACAGAGCAACTTTCACTTTCACATGTCTTTCTCTATCTGACTCAGTTCACTTAGTGTGATAGTCTCTAGTTGCTTATGTTGTTACAAATGGCATTATTTGGTTCTTTTTCATGGCTGAGTAGTATTCCATGGCATGCATTTACTATATCCTCTTTATCCAGCCATCCATCAATCAATGGACATTTAGGTTCTTTCTATGTCTTGGCTATTGTGAATAGGTACTGCTATGAACATAAGGGTACATGAGCCTTTTTGAATTAGAATTTTGTCTGGATAGATGCCCAGGAGTGGGATTGCTGGCTTGTCTGGTAATTCTGTTTTCTTTCCTGAGGAACCTCCATATGATTCTCCATAGTGGCTGAACCACTTTACATTCCCACCAACAATGTAGGAGGGCTTCCTTTTGTTCACATCCTCTCCAGCATTTGTTATTTGTAGAGTGTTTAACGATTCTGATTGGTGTGAGGTGACACCTCATTGTAGTTTTTGGTTTAAAGGAGGCAATTCTAATCAGAAATATTTATCTATCTACTTGTGTATCTCTTGGAAAGAAATGCCTCATGTGATCTCCTACCCATAGAGGGCACTCTGTGAGCAGGAAATTTCCCTTCTAGACCATTTTATAGTCAGAAAAAGTTGGGCAGTCCTAACTAGATCCCTGGAGATGGGAACCACCAACACAGGCTTGAAAACCTTGTATCTAACCTCAGAATGCGTTCAACTTAGTGGGGAGGGGGCAGGAATCAGGATCTGCCTACTCTGGCCCAGAAGGCTGTCACCCATTTCCTCCTGATTCTGCATCTGCACAGCTTCACGTGTGTGCTCCTGCTTGCCTCGGCTTGAGATGCTTTTCCTTTCTTTGGCCTCTGGAAAATTCCTAGCCATAGGTCAGAGTCCTAAATTGTCCCTTCGCTTTTCAAACCTTCCCTCCTCTGTATTCCAGAACTTTTCACATCCTAGGATTAGAGCACATATTAACCATTATTTTAGTGTGTCTTGCTTTCTGGACTTTGAAACCCTTTTAGGAGCTTCAACCATGTTATCTTTTTGTTATCCCCGGTGTCTGGCCCTGTGTAAGGTCCATAATAAATGCCTGAGAAGTGTTGTTGAATATATGAACACATAAATCAATACAATTATGATTTTTTACTAACTAGGATATCATCATAGATAAGTGGGATTATCTGAGGCAGTCTGAAGCCTACAGCTTAATTGGTTTTATTTTTCTTGCTAAGGTATTTCAAAGAAAATATATTTTGCATGTACAAAAATGTAGCAAAAGAAAACAACTGTTATCCAAAATATACAAAGAACACTTAAAACTCAAACTAAGTAAACAACCAACCAATTGAAAACTGGATCAGAGACCTTAAGAGACACTTCACTAAAGAAAGTACAAAAATGGCAAATAAGTGTATGAAGAGATGCTCCACATATATCCTCAGGGAAATGAAAGTTAAAATAACAATGAGATACCAGTGTACACTTATTAGAATGGCCCAAACCTGCAACACTGACCACACCAAATGCTGGTGAAGATGTAGCTAATAGGAATTCTCATTCATTGCTGGTGGGAATGCAAAATGTTATAGCTACTTGGGAAGACAGTTTGGCAGTTTCTTACAAAGCTAAACATATTCTTAGCATGCATGCTAAGTCACTTTGGTTGTGTTCAACTCCATATGACGCTATGGACTGTAGCCTGCCAGGTTCCTCTGTCCATGGGATTCTCCAGGCAAGTATACTGGAGTGGGTTGCCGTGCCCTCCTCCAGGGAATTGTTCTGACCCAGGGATCAAACCCGTGTCTCTTATGCCTCTTACATTGGCAGGCTGGTTCTTTACCACTGTGCCACCTGGGAAGCCCATTCTTAGCATATGATCCAGTAATTGTGCTCCTTGGTATTCACCCAAAGGAGCTGAAAAGTTATGTCCAAATGAGAACCTACATAGAGATGTTTATAGCAGCTTGATTCATGATTGCCAAAACTTGGAAGCAACCAAGATGTCCTTCAGTTGTCAAATGGGTAAATAAACTGGTGCCTCCAGACAGGGGAGTATTACTCAGGAGTGATGTCACCAAGTTGGCAACGCAGGTTGTTCCTGACTTCCAAGAACAGCTTCCTCATCACAAGAACAGCTAACAACAATTCATGGACAAGTAACCACTGAGAGACTCCTAAAACACAGAGCTGAGGTTGGAACAGCACTGATAGCTCAGAGACCAAGACAGACGCGTTAGAAAGGTGAGAGGAGCCTCTGCGGGCTGACTGCAAGGTCCTGCCCCAGGCCGCCTCAGCATCGCGCCAAGGAGTCGCCCCATGAGCCTGTGACTCCTCCAGGGGGTAGAGAGAGCCTGGCAGTGGGGGGACATCCAGACCCGTCATCTCGGGAGCTCCCATGGGGACTGCAGGGACTCTGACTGTGACGGAGAAGTGGGTGGGGCTTGCAACCACCAGCTCCGGGATCGTGTCAGACCCGGTTCCTACCTGCAGAGCCTAAGCGGAAGACGCAACCAGCAGCTCTGCCCGGCTACAGAAGCAAGTCAGGGGCACATCTGAGCAGGGGGCCATGGTCAGCCGGGCCCACTTCTGAGCGTAGCTCTGGAAGGTTATTCAGGGCTAAAAAGAAATGAGCGTTTCATGACTTGATAAAGCCATGAAAAAGCAGGGAGGAAACGGACACACATGTTACTAAGGGAAAGAAGCGGGTCTGAGAAGTCTCATATGACATGATTTGGACTGTATGACATTCTGGAAAAGGCAAAACTATGGAGACAGTGGAAAGGCTAGTCATTATGAGGGGTGGGGGCTGGGGGAGGAATGAACAGGCAGAACACAGAGGATGTTTAGAGCAGTGAAAATACTCCCTACGATGTTATAATGATGGATGCATGTCATTGTGTATTTATATAAAACTGTAGAATGTATAACACCGAGGATGAATCCCAAAGTAAACAGTAGACCAATGGACGCTGGGTGACTATGATGTGTTAGTGTAAATTGAATGATTCTGATAATGGGACAGGTTCCGCCATGGGACAGCAGGGGGAATATGGTGCATCTCTGTACTTTCCTCTGAATTTTGGTATAAACCTAAGGCAAATAAAAAACACTTTTTTTTTTTTTTTTAAAGAAGAGATGTAGCTAAAAATATCTGGACCAAGACACCTGGGTAGAGTTCAATCTGTGCCACATTCTTCCTATGTGACCTTGAGTGTCACTTAACCTTTGTGGGTTTCTGTGGCCTCATTTGCACTTTAAAGGGATTCCTTTAGATGTTTTTTTTTTCTGGGTCTTTCTAGCACTAACTTCTTAAAATTGCCTGAAGAATAACTCATAGATATTAATATTCATTCTGAGGAAAAAGAGGAAGTGTTGTTCAGAATCATCCTTTTCAGGTTTCCACTAATTGCAGTATACACAGATGTTAAAAAGCAGAATATGGTGTGTTATAAAAAAACATAATATGTTAAGAAATAATATAGTCTTTTTAAAAGGCTAGCTCATTTCGAATATCATCAGTTGAATTTCATCCAGTAAGTCACGACTAATTTTCTATTAAAAGTATTTTATACAATACTTTCACCTAAATATTCCTCTGAAGTGAGTTAATGCATGTAAATACAATCTAGATACAGCACATGAGTCTTCACTGAGGACATCCTTGTACACCTTGTTGAGTCAGCTGAAGCTGTTTCCATTGTCATTCATAAAAGACTCCAGGACAGCCCTTTGGGGAGGAGTTGTATAATTGATAACTTACCATCAAATTGAAAGCTGAGCTCTTTCTCAAAGCCAGAGAAAAGGAAGGAAGAGAAGGAAACAAAATGAGAAATCTTGGTCTAAAAACAACAAAGTTTCATAAATCCTTCACAAGAATCTACACTCCACTGGGATTTGGCAAAAGATAATTTGGATAGGTTGCATATAAAGATGGTAGGAATACAATGTGCCTTTCTCAAGGTTGTCTGGGGCAGTAGAGGTCAGTGGTGGTGATTTGAAGTAGCTGGTGAGGATTGTAAATCACTCCATCTCAGGGATGTGAAGCTAGTGTTGCTTCCTGAACTCAGAACCTCAGACCCGGGTTGATTTCATCCCTCCACTGCCCTCAGAAGGGAATGGCTACCCACTCCAGTATTCTAGCCTGGAGAATTCCATGGTCTATATAGTCCATGGGGTTGCAAAGAGTCATACATGACTGAGTGACTTTCATTTTTCATTTTTCACTGCCATCTACAGCCCAAGCCCTGGGCTCCTCCCATTAGCCATCTAAGTCTCACTGGGTATTTAGGTTGCTTCCATGTTCCAGCTGTTGTAAATAGTGCCGTAGTGAACACTGGGGTGCATGGATCTTTTCTTTTTTTTTTAAAAAAAAAAAAAACTTTTTATTTTGAATTGGAATATATCTGATTAACAACAATGTTGTGATAGTTTCAGGCGAACATTGAAGGGACTCAGCCATAAATACACATGTATCCATTGTCCACCAAATCCCCTCCCATCCAGGCTGCCTCCTAACATAGAGTTCCCTGTGTTATGCAGTAGGTCCTTACTGGCTACCCATTTTATGTATAGCAGTGTGTGCATGTCAATTCCACACTCCTTAACTAACCCGTTCTCTGACCTTTCCTCCTGGTAACCGTAAGTTCATTCTCCAAGTCTGTGAGTCTGTTTCTGTTTTGTAAGTAAGTTCATTTGTATCCTTTCTTTAAAAATTCCACATATAAGGGATTCCCTTTCTCCCTCTGACTTACATCACTCAGTATGACAATCTCTAGGTCCATCCATATTGCTGAAAATGACATTATTTAACCCTTGTTTTGCTGAGTAACATTCCATTGTATGTATCTACCACATCTTTGTCTATTATCTATGGACATTTAGGTTGCTTCCATATCTTGGCTATTGTAAGCTGGGGTGAATGTAGCTTTTCTTTTTTTAAAACTTTTAATTTTGTATTGGAGTATAGCTAATTAACAATGCTGTGATAATTTCAGGTAAACAGTGAAGGGACTTGGCCATACACATACATGTATTCATTCTACCACGTACTCCCCTCCTGTCCAGGCTGCCACACAGCATTGAGCAGAGTTCCCTGTGCTGTTCAGTAGGTCCTTGTTGGTTATTCCTTTTAAATACAGCAGTGTGTCCATGTCCATCCCAAACTGTCTAACCATCCCTTCCCCTAGGCAGCCATAGTTCATTATCTCAGTCTGTGGGTGTGTTTCTCTTTTGTAAGTTCATTTGCATCATGTATTGTTAGATTCCACATATAAAGGATGTCATACAGTATTCTTCTCTGTCTGACTTATTTCACTCAACATGGCAATCTCTAGGTCCATTCATTGCTGAAAACTGCATCATTTCACTCTTTTAAAGGCTGAGTAGTATTCCACTGTATATGCGTACCACATGTTTATACATCTCTCTGTCAGGGTGATGGACGGACATTTGGGTTGCTTCTATGTCTTGGCTGTTGTAAAGACTGCTGCAATGAACACTGAGGCATATGTATCCTTTCAGGTCATATTTTCTTCAGAATATATGTCCAGGAGTGGGATTGCAGGGGCACATGGTAGCTCTATTTTTAGTTTTTTAAGGAACCTGCACCTTGTTCTTCATGGTGGCTGCACCAATTTACATTCCCTCCAACACTGTAGGAGGGTTCCATTTTCACCACATTCTCTCCACCATTTATTATTTATATATTTTTTGATGATGGCTTTTCTGACTCATGTGAGGTAATACCTCATTGTATCAAGTTTTGATTAGCATTTCTCTAATAATCAATGATGTTAAGCACCTTTTCTTGTGTCTTTTAGCCATCGTGTGTCTTCTTTGGAGAAATGTCTATTTAAATCTTCTGCCCATCTTTTGATTGGGTATTTTTTTTTTTTTGATATTGAGCAGCATGAGTTGTTTGTGTATTTTAGAGATTACTCCCTTGTCAGTTGCTACTACATATAAAATAGATAAACCTACGGTATAGTATAGGAAACAACTCAGTACTCTGTAATGGGAAAAGAATCTAGAAGAGTAAATATATGTGTATGTACAACTGCTTGACTTTGCTGTGCACCTGAAAATAATACTGTAAATCAACTGTACTCCAATAAAAATTAAAAAATAAAGAAAAAAACAACCAAGAGAAAAAAACCATCCAAAAAATTTAGAACCAAAAGAAAGAGTTAAACTGGAAGAATGTGTTTCAATAAAAAATGATGAAACAACAATGACAAACAAAATATAAATCTTAGTGGGAGCAAAAGGCTTTCTTTTCTTCTTCTTTCTTTTTAGAGGGTTTTCTGCTTAGAAATCAGGACGGAAATCTAAGAAGCTGTAGAATTAATTAATGGGAATGGTTCCAGGAGGCAGTTAAAAATGCAGAAAAAAATTGCTTGGATGTAAAATTGCTTGTATGTAATTTGGGAATTATCCAGGAAAAAAAGAAAGAAAGATGACATTTCCCCCCTTCTCCACTCCTTCCTTAAGCAAGTTTCATGGTCGATGTGGGCAGCCAGGCTCAGGGAATAAAGTAGAAGCATCCTATTTAGGCCTGGCAAATAAAAAGGATTTAATGTCCTTGCTCCCCCCAACAGTCATCCTCATAGTTCAGGTCTTCTGGAGTTCCAGATTCCATTTCCACTCTTTTATTTATTTTTAATTGGAGAATAAACACTTTACAATGCTGTGTTAGTCACTGCTGTACAACAAGGTGAATGAGCTGCATGTATACATGCGTCCCCTCTCTCCTGAGCCCCCCTCCCGCCCCTCTCGGTCATCACAGAGCCCTGAGCTGAGCTGCCTGCGCTCTACAGCAGCTTCCCACTAGCTCTCTGCTTTACACACGGGGGTGTGTGTGCTTCAGAGCCTCTCTCCCAGTGCACCCCACCCCTCTCCTCTCTGTGCCCACCTGTCTGTTCTCTGTGTCTGGGTCTCTGCTCCCGTGCTGCACATAGGGTCAACAGTACCATTTTTCTAGATTCCAAATACATATGTTAATATACAATATTTATTTTCCTCTTTCTGACTTACTTTGCTCTATATGACACACTCTAGGTGCATCCATAGCATTACAAATGATCCAATTTTGTTCCTTTTTATGATTGAGTAATATTCCATTGTGTATATGAACCATTACTTCTTTATTCATTCATCTGCTGATGGACATCTACAATCCACCCTTTTAAAGCAATGTGCAAAACCAATACAATAAAAAAATATAAAGCAATGTATCCTCTGGTCTTTCTCAGTCTGGATCTATGCCATTCATGGGTTAAAGGCAGAAGATCTCAGTCATGCAAGGACCTTCAGAATCCCAGGACTGCTTGCCTTTCCCTTTTCTCCAGCAGATCGATTTCCCTACACATGGAGTTTTTCATGTTTCCTTTTGGAGTAGTGGTTGCTCACAAGTTCAGGCCCCTTCCTGCAATGCCCTTTCTCTCCTGGTGTCTTGGGGAACTCCCATGAATTCTTCAAAACTTGCTCTAGTTGTCGCTTTTTCTTGCACTTTTTACATCTCCCCAAGCCATGGTCCTTTAAACCTGCTTACATTTTCTTCGTGTGCTGTAAATGCATGCCTCCACTTTTGTTTTCATTTCTCTTTCCCTAACTAAATTGTGACCATTTAGTATTTATATTTATGACTTTGCCTCCTAGCAGTATCAGTTGTACCACTGAGAGCAATAAATATTTGTGGGATAAATAAATTTCTTGGTACTTAATTTTGGTCTCAGTAAAGTGGGAATGTTATTTCACATTGGCTACATATTGACAGAAATGAATGTGGAAGTAAAAAAACCACTTAAATTGTTTTTCCTTTGAAATCCAACCCTATTTTGTATGGACTACTTTTATGGTGACTGCATATCAGTACTCAATCACCATTTTACGTAAACATGGACCCACAGTAGATGTAATTGTTTAAGAAACGGAATGTAACCATAAAAATAAGCTAAGAGAACACAATAGTTCTGAAGGGGACCCAAGTAGGAACTAAACAATCAGACAATGGTAAGATAAAGATAAAGACATCAAGATGACGTTCAGAGATATTTGGCGGCAAGTGGAAGATGTATTTCTCCATTGTGAAGCAGTAAGTCATTCATATGCAACTCCAATGTCAACTGTGTGTAAGACCTAGTCCCCTCACCCTCTGAAGTCAACTTTTATTTTAAAATCCAGATAATCTATTGCTGTGGAAAATCCCAGCTGTGGATTTTTGTGGAGTTTACTTGTCTTCATCTGTGCTACAGTGTGCTTCCTAAATACTGTTCTTGGTTCCTACTGCTACTTTTTCTTATTGAAGGGAACTGAAGGGATTACAGCATAGCATCATGTAGACAGCAATTTAAAAATGAGCATTAGATTCATTGTCCTAAACTTACCTGTTCCTGGCTGGTTATAGGGAGGTGGTGTGGGGGGCTGACCTTCCTTCTTGTGGCCCATGCTTTCTGCTTATCGTTCCTATTGTCCCGCCTGGGTTGCCTGCTGAAATTCACAGCTCTTCTCACTTAATTGTGAAGAGTGATTCAGTTCTAATTTGTTCATATCTTTCCAGATTATGGCTGGAGGTAGGGTGGGTGGACATTCACTGTGAGGTTCAACACAATGCACATATTTTTCTAAATGAACAGCATCTCTTATGATCTGATGCTATTCTGCAGGTGTGCAGAAGAGACAGTCTACTCTAAGTAGTTACTACTTCTGGGTAACCATAAAAATAGTTGCCTTCTCAGTTCAGTTCAGTTCATCACTCAGTCGTGTCTGACTCTTTGCAACCCCATGAACTGCAGCATGCCAGGTTTCCCCGTGCATCACCAACTCCCGGAGTTTACTCAAACTCATGTCCATTGAGCTGGTGATGCCATCCAACCATCTCATCCTCTGTTGCCCCCTTCTCCTCCTGCCTTCAATCTTTCCCAGCATCAGGGTCTTTTCAAATGAGTCAGCTCTTTGTATCAGGTGGCCAAAGTATTGGAGTTTCAGCTTCAACATCAGTCCTTCCAATGAATATTGAGGACTGATTTCCTTTAGGATGGACTGATTGGATCTCCTTGAAGTCCAAGAGACTCTCAAGAGTCTTCTTCAACACCACAGTTCAAAAGCATCAGTTCTTTGGAGCTCAGCTTTATTTATAGTCCAACTCTCATATCCATACATAACTACTGGAAAAACCATAGCCTTGACTAGATGGAACTTTGTTGACAAAGTAATGTCTCTGCTTTTTAATATGCTGCCTAGGTTGGTCATAGCTTTTCTTCAAAGGAGTAAGCATCTTTTAATTTCATGGCTGCAGTCACCATCTACAGTGATTTTGGACCTCCCCAAAATAGTCTCTCAATGTTTCCATTGTTTTCCCATCTATTTGCCAAGAAGTGATGGGATTGAATGACAAAATCTTAGCTTCTGAATGTTGAGTTTTAAGGCAATTTTTTCACCCTCTTCTTTCACTTTCATCAAAAGTTTCCTTAGTTCTTCACTTTCTGCCATAAGGGTGGTGTCATCTGCATATCTGAGGTTATTGATATTTCTCCCTGCAATCTTGATTCCAACTTGTTCTTCATCCAGACCAGTATTTCACATGATGTACTCTGCATAGAAGTTAGGTAAGGTGACAATATACAGCCTTGATGTACTCTTTTTCCTGTTTGGAACCAGTCTGTTGTTGCATGTCCAGTTCTAACTGTTGCTTCCTGACCTGCATATAGGTTTCTCAGGTAGCAGGTCAGGTGGTCTGGTATTCCCATCTCTTGAAAAATTTTCCACAGTTGCTTTCTAGGCTCAGAATTTTCTAGAGCTGAAAACATGTAGGGCCAGAACATCTATCTGATTTAGAATAAACATTAGAACTCAGATGAACAAGATATATCTATGTCTTTTCTTTTTCTTTGTCTATATGTTTTCAACAATTTTCCCTCATGATGTGAAATCCAGATGTGTAAAGGCTATATGGTTAGCTACTCTTGTTCCATCAATACTGGTAATGACCCCCAAATGAGTCAGGTCCTCTATGTGTGTGTTTCAGATGCTCAACTGTGTCCAGTGCTTTGTGATCCCATGGACTAGAGTCAGCCTTTGACTGTGTGGATCACAATAAACTGTGGAAAATTCTGAAAGAGATGGGAATACCAGACCACTTGACCTGCATCTTGAGAAACCTGTATGCAGGTCAGGAAGCAACAGTTAGAACTGGACATGGAACAACAGACTGGTTCCAAATAGGAAAAGGAGTACGCCAAGGCTGTATATTGTCACCCTGCTTATTTAAGTTGTATGCAGAATACATCATGAGAAATGTTGGGCTGGAAGAAGCACAAGCTGGAATCAAGATTGCCAGGAGAAATATCAATAACCTCAGATATGCAAATGACACCATCCTTATGGCAGAAAGTGAAGAACTAAAGAGACTCTTGATGACAGTGAAAGAGGAGAGTGAAAAAGTTGGCTTAAAGCTCAACATTCAGAAAACGAAGATCATGGCATCTGGTCCCATCACATCATGGCAAATAGAAGGGAAACAATGGAAACTGTGAGAGACTACTTTTTTGGGCTTCAAAATCACTGTAAATGGTGACTGCAGCAATGAAATTAAGATGTTTGCTCCTTGGAAGGAAAGTTATGACCAACCTAGGCAGCATAGTAAAAAGCAGAGACATTACTTTGTCAACAAATGTCCATCTAGTCAAGGCTATGGTTTTTCCAGTAGTCATGTATGTATGTGAGAGTTGGACTATAAAGGAAGCTGAGTGCAGAAGAATTGATGCTTTTGAACTATGGTATTGGAGAAGACTCTTGAGTCACTTGGACTGCAAGGAGATCCAACCAGTCCATCCTAAAGGAGATCAGTCCTGGGTGTTCATTGGAAGGAATGATGCTGAAGCTGAACCTCCAATACTTTGGCCACCTGATGTGAAGAGCTGACCCTGATGCTGGCAAAGATTGACGGCAGGAGGAGAAGGGGGCAACAGAGGATGAGATGATTGGATGGCATCACTGACTGAATGGAGATGAGTTTGAGTAAACTCCGGGAGTTGGTGATGGACAAGGATGCCTGGCTTTCTGCAGTCCATAGGGTTGCGAAGAATCAGCCATGACTGGGCAATTGAACTGAAATGAACTGGACTATAGTCTGCCAGGAGCCTCTGTCCATGGAATTCTCCTGGCAAGAATACTGGAGTGGGTAGCCATTCTCTTCTCCAGGGGATCTTCCCGACTCAGGTATTGAACCCATGCCTCCTGTATTGCAAGTGTATTCTTTACTGTCTGAGCCAGTGGGGAAGCCCGAGTCACGTGCTATTTGCAGGCTATCATCAGCCCTATTCTTAGTTAATAGCGCTTTAAGTTTGATGCAATATAATTATTTACGTTTAGTGGAATTTAACTTGAATATCTCAAAATACTATTATTAAATGTATTCAGCTTTGATTGCAATTACAAACTTGTACAACAAATCTCATGAAATTTATAGTTGGTAGCAGTCAAAGAACTAGCAAGGAGAAACCTGTAACTAGCTAGTCTGTTAAAAAAAAATCCTCAGTAATAATAAAAATTAGCAACAATGGCTATGATTAATTGAGCATTCTGATTTGCCAGGCACACTTCTAAGCCCTTTGTGTGTAAGAGCTTCCTTGCAGAAACCATATGATGTTGGGACCCACATGGTGCAGATGTGGAAATAGAGGTACAAAAAGTTTAGCAACATTTCTTGGAGAGAAACAACAAAATGTCCCTCCAAGAAAGGAATTAATTAACAAATACGTTATTGGGCTTCATTTGGCCTATGGGTCTCGTGTTGTACTTTTACTGTTCCAGACGACGTGAAGAGTCTAAGATCCACAGAGGAGAAGACAGTTGTAAAGACTTGGACATTCATTTTGGTCCATTTTGCATTATAGCATCTGCTCCCCTTTATCTGAAGGGCTTTGGAGCTTTAATTTTTACAGAAGGTGGCAGGTATTTTGCAGCTATCTGGAAGCAGTCTACAAATAGCAACCAAGGGGCTCCGGCTATTTCATTCATCTGTTAGTAGGAACATTTTTCCATTGTTCTCAAAAAATAATTAATTATGGATTTACTTGTGACCGATTCAGGAATGCAGCTGGATATTACAATAAAAAGTTCTACTACTATGACCCTCTATTAACCTAATAAGCACAGTATCATCCTAGTTATATGTTAGAACCTAAACTTCACAGAATAGAGACTAGCATGGAAAATAAGACAAAATTTCTAAATGTGCAACCACCTTTTATTAACCTGGGGCTCTGTGATACTAAGCTACTTTCTCTCTGAGGAAATGACAAGTTAATTCAGAAAAAAGGAAAAAAAAATCCAAAAGATTTCCTCATGACAATTTTCAGTTTTGCTGAAAAAGCCAAGTTAACAGTAGCAAATATTTTTGATGCTAATGGTAGAAATTGGTTCAAGTTACTCTAAGCCAAAAGGAAAAATTTAATATAATGACCTGGGAGCCATAGCAGGAATGCACATGTGACTCAAAAAGAACTAAGGGAGGAAGAAAAAAGGACTAAGAAGGCCAAAGGAAGCCCAGAAAGCAAGCTTTTTTTATATTTTGCTTCCATTTCTTTCTGCAAATTCTTATCGTTTCTCTCACTCTCTTTGTCTTTTCTTTGGTCTGTCTTTGCAAATTGGCACTCTCTGCTACTAACATTCATACGATAATGACTGTGCCCCAGTTCTCAAGTTTATGTAGTTTTCATATAAGTGAACCCAAACCCATATTGAGATTTCATTCTCTCAGTCACAGAGCTCTGATTGGCTCAATTTGGCTCTGATGCTCAACCACTGCCAATCAAGTGAGTCCTGAGCATGCTAACACGTGGCTTAGAGAACCAGAGTGGAGAGCTGTTCTCAGGAAAAAAGGACTTGTGAGCAGGACATACATCACAGAGGTCTCTTCTATTACCATGTCAACTAGGTCTTTGTGTGAACCAGCCTTTAGAAATTCAAGGGCTATGTAGAATTCAAAGGCAGTGTCTCTTCTATCCAGCCAGGCACATTTTTAGACTACATCATTAAGTATGTAATTAGGTCAATAAATTTGAAAATCATCCTGAGTAAATCAAAATGTTAATTTAAGTTTGCAGTTAAACAGAAAATATAACGGATCTCAAAGCTAAGAGGAAGTGCTTTGGAGTCTTATTGACACCACACCCTTAATTTGTGTGGATAATTGAGACGTATCCAAGCTTTAGTCTTGCTGGTGCTGTTTAAGATTTAGCTGAAATTAGACAACCACATTTTTTTTTTTTTTTTGCCATAATGGATAGTCAGATCCTCGGAGACTGTAGGATTTTCAAATGCCTGCATATAATTACACAAATCAATCTAAGGGATGCGATTGTAGAGAAAGACGAAATTTTGGTCTTATTTCTGATGTATCTATTGTATTCTTCTAAGACATGAAAGAATCTTGAGCAATCGTTCAGTTAGATCATCTCCCTCTACAGATGAAAAATGAAGCACAGAAAAGGGAGTTGACTCATCTATTACCTAATGACATTCCTGTGGCATATCCAGGATTCAAATCCTAGATTCCAGTCTTTCTATTATGTTATGGTGTTAATAACAGGACTCACAAAACATATGACCTATTGCTAGGGTGTTATATTTTCACTAGTTTCTAAATTAAGCTTTTGCAACATTTGGACTTATTCCATCTAATTTTTTTTCATACATTGAATGTAAATGCTCTGGAGAATTTTCTGGCTAATTCAACTAACTTATAGATTGTTCAAGCTGGTTTTACAGAAGGCAGAGGAACCAGAGATCAATTTGCCAACATCCGCTGGATCATGGAAAAAGCAAGAGAGTTCCAGAAAAACATCTATTTTTGCTTTATTGACTATGCCAAAGCCTTTGACTGTGTGGATCACAATAAACTGTGGAAAATTCTGAGAGAGATGGGAATACCAGACCACTTGACCTGCCTTTTGAGAAACCTATATGCAGGTCAGGAAGCAACAGTTAGAACTGGACATGGAACAACAGACTGGTTCCAAATAGGAAAAGGAGTACGTCAAGGCTGTATATTGTCACCCTGCTTATTTAACTTATAAGCAGAGTACATCATGAGAAACGCTGGGCTGGAAGAAGCACAAGCTGGAATCAAGATTGCTGGGAGAAATATCAATAACCTCAGATATGCAGATGACACCACCCTTATGGCAGAAAGTGAAGAGGAACTCAAAAGCCTCTTGATGAAAGTGAAAGAGGAGAGTGAAAAAGTTGGCTTAAAGCTCAACATTCAGAAAACAAAGATCATGGCATCTGGTCCCATCACTTCATGGCAAGTGGATTGCAAGCAGGTGGGTGGAAGTGGGCAGTGCCTTCATGGTGAAGTTGGGTGAAGTATTTGGCTACCAATCAGACAGTGACGTTCCTACAGACAGCATTTCATGACCCAAAGTATTTTTATTCTACTTTCTCATGTGGTTGGTAGTGTGTGTGTAGAATTCTATGTGGAAAGTCATTCATTTGAATTTTGAAGACATTGTTTCTTTGTTTTCTAGGTTCAAACATTTCTGTGAAGAAGACTAACATTAATATGATTCACAGTTGTTACAGTTTGTTTTAAATATACCATCTTGCTATTAGTTTTGTATTTGTACCATATATATTTTGTTCCCTTTTCCTAGTCTTCTGCCATTTTTCAGATTAATTTAGTGTTTTAAAAATTCCTTTTTATTTGTTTATTACCTATGTCCATTTTTTGTGTAATGCTTTAGAGTTTATGGGCTTCCTTTGTGGCTCAGCTGGTAAGGAATCTGCCTGCAATGCAGTAGATCTGGGTTCAATCCCTGGATTGGGAAGATCTCCTGGAGAAGGGAATGGCTACCTGCTCCATTATTCTGGCCTGGAGTATACAGTCCATGTGGTCTGCAAAGAGTCAGACATGACTGAGCAGCTTTCACTTTCACACTAGAGGTTATAGTATACATCTTTAACTTTTCATAGACTACTTTCAAGTAACGTTAAATCACTTTACAAATAGTATAAAAATTTTGCATTAATATAATTGTATTTCTCATCTCTTGGCCTTCGTGCTATTTTTGCTATTTATTTTACCTCTCTTTAATTTATACATCTCATATTACATTTTAATTTTTGTTTTAAACAGTCTTCTGGTGATTAACCTTATATCTTTTGTGAGTCTTAAAAAAATCTCTACATTTGTTTCTGAAAGGTACTTTCTCTAGGACTGGAATTCTAAATTGGCAGATTAAAAAAAAAAATTGTTTCTGTGTTTTAAAAATGCTCCAGTGTACTCTGGCTTCCATTGTTCCTGAAGAGAAGTCTTTTGTTATTCTTATCTATATTCCTTTGTATGCAATGTGTCTTTTTTCCGATCGGCTGCTTTTATGATTTTCTCTTTACCACTATTTCTAGCATTTTGGTTATGATATACTTTGGCCTATTTTTCTTTATGTTTTTTGAACTTTGGGTTCATTAAGCTTCTTGAATCTGTGGGTTTACTATGATATCACATTTGGAAAAAATGTTGGCCATTTTTCTCCTTCAATTTTTTTTTCTCTTTATCCCTCTCTCACTTCCATTCAGAGACTCCAATTGCATATTATTAGTGCTCTTCAAGTTATCCCACACTTGCTTTTCTTCTTTTTCTTTTTTTTGTACTTTATTTGAATAATTTCTATTGTTATATCTTCAGTTTCAATAATATTTTATTTTTCAGTGTGTAACTCATTAAACTCATACTGTATGTTTTTAATCTCAGACACTGTAATTTTCATCTCTAGATCAGTTGGGTGTTTGAGAAATGTCTTCCATTTCTCCACTTGGTTTGTCTTACTCTTGAATGTGAGGAATATAGTAATAATTACCATTTAATGTCATTGTCTACTAATTTTAATATCTTTGTCTTCTTTGGGTCTGTTTCTACTGATTAGTTTTTCTCCTTAGTATGAATTTTGCTTCTTTGCATGCCTGGTGATATTTGATTGATTATCAGACATTGTAGAATTGTTGGATGTTTTTATATTCTAGTAAATATTCTTTAGCTTTGTTCTGGGAAGCAGATTAACTACTTATAAGCAATGATTTCTTCATTTTGAGGCTTGCTTTTAAGCTTTCTGAAGCAGGGTTGGAGCAGCCCTTGATCTGGGACTAATCTTTCCCCAGGACTGAGATGATTTCTTTCTTAATGTTCTACCTAGTTGGCCATGAATTACAAAGCTTTCCACTCTGGCTGGTGAATACAAAAGTTATTCTTGGATGTGTGAATCCACTGATTGTCGTTTCTGCTCCTTTGGGTTTTTCTTTCCATGGTCTCATGTGGTTTCCCCACATGCATGTCCTGGTTAAAACTCAGCTGAAAATTTGGATGGGGTCTTTTGGACATTTAATCTATCTGTGTAGATGCTGTCTCTCATAATTTGTGTTACAAACTCTAGGCACTTTTATCTCCTTGGATACATAGTTCTCTCTCTTCAATTCAGAAAGATGCCTGAGCTGAAACTGGGTTTCACCTCCCTGCACTACTCCCTGGAAATATCTGTAGATAGCAAACTGGGACAACTGGGCTTACTCTGCTGTTTTTAAGGGAATCTCTGCCCTGTATTGCCTAAATACCCAGTGCCCAAAAGCCTGAAATGCATCGCTTCTCTCTTTCCCCCTCTCAAACAAACGCACACATATATGTATATATTTGGCCAGTTAAAAAGTTGTTTAGTGGAAGAGTAAGTCCAGATGTGTGTAACTCCATCTTTATTGGAGGTGGAATCCTATTATTCTACTTTTGTGATAAAACTT
The DNA here is from genome assembly GCF_032405125.1 of Capricornis sumatraensis. Taxonomy (NCBI): domain Eukaryota; kingdom Metazoa; phylum Chordata; class Mammalia; order Artiodactyla; family Bovidae; genus Capricornis; species Capricornis sumatraensis. Next base: position 56,157,552 of record NC_091076.1, read on the forward strand.
AAGTTTCTTGCCTACAAACTACTTAGTTTTACTTTGGAATACTCACATAGGCCACTCTAGGTGGCAGCATTAGGCACTATGCCATCACTCTCAGCTTTGTAAAAATCACTACAAGGGTCTTTATTTTTAGCATCTGTAAAGTAGTTGAATTCCTACCTCAACAGATATTTATTGGGAGTTAGGTGCCTGACGCTTAGGATGTAGAAGTGTAGCAGACACATGAGGTCTTTACCTACAAGGAGAAAACATTAAATAAATAAACATAATACAGTAGCCTCCTATCACTACTTCCTTACCCTGCTTTATTTTTCTTTATAATACTCTTTGCCACCTGATATATGATATGTGTATTTTAAAATTCTTTGGTTTTACTCCAATAAGGCTGTAAGTTCCATGAGAACAGGAACCTTGTGGTTTTCTTTTTAACAGCTATGTTACCAAAGCCTAGAAGAATGTCTGCATTACAGTTCTGTGCTGTGCTTAGTCTCAATTGTGTCCAACTCTTTGCGACCCCATAGACTAGCCCGCCAGGCTCCTCTGTCCATGGGGATTCTCCAGGCAAGAATACTGGAGTGGGTTGCCATGCCCTCCTCCATGGGATCTTTCCAACTTAGGGATTGAACCCAGGTCTCCCACATTGCAGGCGGATTCTTTACCATTTGAGCCACTTGTTTATCAGATAAATGAGTGTTTAATGAAAGAAATGAAAGAATTGCAAAGAGGAAGGCAATAGTATAATGAATTTGACAACCTGGACTACCTCTCAGGATGCAGTCATAGGGACCACTTGCATCAGAAACATTTCAGGTGATCACTTAATATGCAGATTTTGATCCCCTCCTCAGATCAACCCTGAATTTCTCATGGTTGTTACTGTTGTTCATTCAGTCATGTCTGACTCTTTGCAACCCCAGGGACTGCAGCATTCCAGGCTTCTCTGTCCTTCACTAGCTCCCAGAATTTGTTCAAACTCATGTCCATTGTGTCAGTGATACCATCCAACCTCCTCTGCCACCCCTTTCTCCCTTTGCCTTCAATCTTTCCCAGCACCAGCATCTTTTCCACATCTTTGCATCAGGTGGCCAAAGTATTGGAGCTTCAGCATCAGCATCAGTCTTTCCAATGAATATTCAGGGTTGATTTCCTTTAGGATTGACTGGTTTGACCTTCTTGTGTCTTTTAACTTCATGGCTGCAGTCACCACCCACGGTCACTGTTTCCATTTTTTCCCCATCTATTTGCCATGAAGTGATGGGACTGGATGCCATGATCTTAGTGTTTTAAATGTTGAGTTTTAAACTAGCTTTTTCACTCTCCTCTTTCACTTTCCTCTTCATATTCTGCAGTTAACATGGTATTATCTGAATATCTGAGGTTATTGACATTTCTCTTGGAAATCTTGATTCCAGTTTGTGATTATTCCAGCCTGGTATTTTGCATGATGTACTCTGCATATAAGTTAAACAAGCAAGGTGACATTATACACCCTTGACATACACCTTTCCCAATTTTGAACCAGTCCATTGTTCCATGTCCAGTTCTAGCTGTTGCTTCTTGACCTGCATACAGGGTTCTCAGGAGGCAGGTTTGGTGGTCTGGTATTCCCATCTCTTTAAGAACTTTTCAGTTTGTTGTGATCCACACAGTCAAAGGTTTGGTGTAGCTGATGAAGCAGAAGTAGATATTTTTTTGGAATTATCTTGCTTTTTTGATGATCCAGTGGATGTTGGCAATGTGATCTCTGGCTCCTCTGCCTTTTCTAAATCCAGCTTGTACACCTGGAAGCTCTCAGTTCATGTACTGTTGAAGCCTAGCTTGGAGGATTTTGAGCATAGCCTTCCTAGCATGTGAAATGAGTGTAACTGTGTGGCACTTTGCACATTCTTTTTCACACACCCTGTGTACAGAAAGAGCACATTAGCCAAGATGGTGTGGTCAGACTTTCTTGCCCTATGGCCTCTTGCTCTTGCCCGATGTTTTGTAAATAATGATTACGTTACAGCTGAGATCACTTGTAGCACTGGACATAAGCTTCATGTGGTACTTGCTTGGTCACAGGTTGTGTGCAGTGTTGTTGTGCTATGTTATGTCTGTTACTACGGCTGCTGTGCCAGCCTGAGAGAATAAACGTGTCTGCAGTTCCCTGCATTTTCTTCTAGCCTCTTAGCTCACAGCTTGCCTACCCTGGGTTCAGTGAACAGTGTGGACAGTGAGATACAGCCAGACAATTGGCACTGTGAACAGGATCAGCAATCAGACGCAGTCAGCAGGATGAACAGCAGCCCCCCCTTTGGAGTGGACTAGAGAACTGGTTTGAGGTATAGCAAAGGTTGAAGAGAAAGTAGTCATGTAAATGAAACACCACGTAATGTTTGTGTGTGTGTGCAATCTTCAGGTGGGAAGGAGCTATTTCAAGAAGCATTTTTAGCAGGGGAGTGACATGAGTTTTGGTCTATGTTTTTGAAAAGATCACTCTGGCTCTAGTAATGTAGTTTGGTTTCCCACAAAAGTTGTCCTACCTTAGATCTGAGGTCCCATATGTACAGAAGAGCTCACATGCTTTGCAATCAAATGGGCTGGACACAGTGTCCTTTTAGCTGTGTGACAGAGAAAAAGTTTATAACTCTCTTTCCTTACTTTTGTCATGAGCAAAATAGGGATAATAGTACTTTTCACATTGGGTTTTCTGAAGAACTGACTGGTTCAACAGATACAAAATACCTGGTGCGTAACAGTCATGAGAATAATGTTGGTTTCTTGTAACCCTTATTCTCAAGGTCCTTTTGCCTTTTGAAGGAAAAGCAGGGAAGTACAACAAACACTGCTATCTCCAGGACTCTTGTTGATAAGCTGTGAAATCTGTCTCAGATTTGAGACATCCTGTCCAGTGTTGGGGAGATCCTGGGTAGATACAGACTCTTAGAGGCAGTATCAGGAAAAGGAGAAGAAAGTAGTGTGACCAGTTCTTGCTGGAAAAAACATGAATAATTTATGCTCAGAAAGCCTGTCATTAGAGACTAAGACTGGAGGCCAAATGTTTAACAAGATCTTTGTCAAAGACCAGCACAAATTACTTTAGTTCCAGTAATGAAGTTTTCCAAGTATTTCATTAGATTTCTCTCTTCCCTGGTGATTTTTGCTCTTGATTGCAAAGGAATAAAAATGTCAAGAACATTTTGTACCTTGTTTTTCTTTCTCTTCCTTTCTTTCCTCCCTTCCTTCCTCCCTCCTTTCTTTGTTAACTTACATCTTAAACAGTCTCTGAGAGTTGGACTTGTTTTGTACTTTCTATTACTAGAAGTGAGTGATGTTTTAGCAGAGATCTGTGTTCCCAAGCCAACCTCATGTTCCTCCCTCTCACACATCTTCTGCAGTGTACAATCATCTCCCATTAAGTCACTTGTTAAGTTTTACATTGTCTGAGTGTAACCTCTTTCCTGTTTGAGACTGTCCTTAATGTTCATTGTAACCAACTTTTCAGCTGGCTTTGACCACCTGATGCAAAGAACTGACTCATTGGAAAAGACCCTGGTGCTGGAAAAGATTGAGAGCAGGAGGAGAAGGGGGTGAGAGAGGATGAGATGGTTGGATGGCATCACCGACTCAGTGGACATGAATTTGAGCAAGTTCCAGGAGATAGTGAAGGACAGGAAAACCTGGTGTGCTGCAGTCCATGGAGTGGCAAAGAGTCAGACATGGCTGACCAACTGAACAACAGCAGTTTGAAAATGCTAAGTTTGGGAGAAATCCAACAGTATAAATCCAATAAGGAATTGATTTTATAAGTTTGGAGTTTAGAGGAGAGCTCAAAGCTGTGATTACAAATTACAGCTCCATCAATATGTAGATGATAATGTCAGTTGTAGTATCAACTAAGTTTTAAAAAAATCAGGGCCTTCAATGCTGTGAATCAAGTTTGTTTCTCATTCATGTAATGGTTCAGAGGAGGTGAGCTGTCTGGATGAGGTAGACAGCTCCAGTCCACAAGGGCATTTAAAGATCCAGTTTGCATTTATCTTATTGATTCATCATCCCTTTGAATATTGTTTTTTCTTTGTATGGTTCACATTCGCTTCCTACACCAGGACCACATTCCATCATCTGGAAAAAGGAGAAAAGATAGCATATTCTTTTTAAGAAACTGACCCAGAACTTTTTATATATTGCTTAGCTGCAAGAGAGGCTATAGCATACAGTTTCCAACCTGGCCACATGGTGAGGTATCAATTCCACTAATGAAAGAAAAGGAAAATAGATACCAGAAGACAATATATATATATATATATATATATATATATATATATATATATATATATATTTTTTTTTTTTTTTTTTTCTACCACACAGACAATATATGAGGTCAAGGGAATGGCTATACAGGGCTTATCAACATTGCTACAGTTAACATTTTGGGCAGATAATCCTTTGTTGTGAGAGGCTGTGTACTATAGGATTATGTATCAGTGTTTAGCAGTATTGCCATACTTTACCTTCTAGATGTTGGTGACATTCTCCCAGATATAACAATCAAAAATGTCTTGCGTACTTGACAGACATCCATTAATGGGCTAAATTAGTTTAGAACCACTGGCTTAAATAACAAGAGAGGATAGAGAAAGAAGATGAGTGAGGCAGCCAGAGTTTGAGGGGTATCATTATTTAAGGATTGGTAGAGGAGTTAAGTGAGTGAACAGACAGGCAAGGAGTAGTCAATGGGATATAATAAAAATCAGGACTGCAGAGTGTCATGAAAGGGAGTTCAAGTGTGGTAGGAATGGTTGACTATTGCAATGATACCGTGAAATCAACTGAGATGAGAATAAAATGTGTTCATTGGATTTGGCAATATGGAGATTACTGGTAACCTAGACAAGAATATTTTGTTGTTTAGTGGTGGAAAGGAAATTCAGAGTACAGTGAGTAAAGAGTAAGTCAAAAATAAATGAATACAATATTTGTAGACAACCTTTAAGCAAATGAAATAGTACAGGCAAATGGAGTAGCAGCTGGACGGTTATGAGTTCAAGGGAGTGATTTTCTAAAAATGGAGATACAAGAGCTTATTTTGTATGAACTGAACGGAATAATTCAGTATAAAGAGAGTGACATGATCCAGAACAGAGAGGAATTGACCATATGATGATCAAAGTCTTTGAGGGGATGAGACCCAGTGCCCTTACTGAGAGACTGACCTTTGGGATGAGAAAGGATATCAGGGTGGTAAACTGGCAGGAGATGAGGATGCAGTTATGTCTGCAGATTTTCTGATGGGAATATGAGGGAGTTCCCATAGGATGAGAACTGTCAGTGAAGCTGGATGTGGGCTCCTGGACTGAGAGTGATGGGGTCATAGAGGTGCTGTGGCATGTGGCTGGCAGGGAATGACTCAGGATAACATTTAAGGGCAGGTTGAGAGAGTACAGTGTTGAAAGAGGTCTCTGAGATTTGAGGTCGAGTGTCTAGAGAAAGATCAGTCTTCCTGCTGGGTGGTTACATTAGCAAGGGATGGGCTTGCTGAGAATTCTAAAGTGAAGTAGCCAACCGTGTATTCAGAGAATCTGTCCAAAAAACCTACCCTGGAGTCGCTTCCCTCCCCAGTGGGTGAAAGCAACTCTCTGCTCCAATTTCTGGGAAGGTGTCTTGAAAGAAAAAGAAGGGCTGAAGTCTTATGTATTCCTCACACACCAAGATGAGAGCTTGTGAGAAGCTTGTATGGACTGCTTATAGGAAATTAGGATTGACCCTACTGGATCATATAAAATAGGTGCTTTTTACACAGATCCTTGGCATTTACTAAAGGTGCTTTTAGGAGCTTCCCTGGCAGTCTAGTGGTTAAGACTCCATGGTTCCACTGCAGGGAGCATGGGTTTGATCCCTGGTTGGAGAACTAAGATCCCATATGCTGTGCAGCAGAAAAAAAATGATGATTTGAATAACATAACATAATATAGAAGATTTAAAAGCACAATGAGGCTAGATATGCCTCATTCTGAAAGTCTGTTACTAATGATAGCTAAATTTAATTGCAGCAGTGACTAAACTAATAAATCCAATAGAAGGCTGATTTCCTGAAGGTTCACCAGTGGCTCAAGCCTAGAGCAAGGATCCTCAACCCTGTCTTGTGCAGTGTTCTTCTAGTTTTTCACAGGAAAGCATCAAGATTTGAATAGGTTAAATCATTTGCTTTAGTTATGATTGAGACCCAGGTCTACCTGACTGCAGTGGTTAAGCACTATGTTCTAAGATTTACTGTAGTCAAAAGATATTTATTGAGCATATTTGCAAGAAAGAGAAGTCTTAATCAGACATCATACATGCCCTTGAAGACTTTGTAGTTTACTAGGAAAATACTAATCCCCTATAATGTATGGTAGATGATCGACTCAGGAATGAGACCTTACCTTTTAGAAGACTCCCTGGTGGGTGTAACAATGGAAGTGGGCCTTCGAAAGATTTATGTTGCTCTAATATAGACTGTGAAGAAAGCTGAGCACTGAAGAATTGATGCCTTTAAACTGTGGTGTTGGAGAAGACTCTTGAAAGTCCCTTGAACTGCAAGAGGATCCAATCAGTCCATTCTGAAGGAGATCAGCCGTGGGATTTCTTTGGAAGGAATGATGCTAAAGCTGAAACTCTAGTACTTTGGCCACCACATGCAAAGAGTTGACTCATTGGAAAAGACTCTGATGCTGGGAGGGATTGGGGCAGGAGGAGAAGGGGATGACAGAGGATGAGATGGCTAGATGGCATCACTGACTCGATGGACGTAAGTCTGAGTGAACTCCAGGAGTTGGTGATGGACAGGGAGGCCTGGTGTGCTGCAATTCATGGGGTCACAAAGAGTCGGACAGGACTGAGTGACTGAACTGAACTGAACTGAACTGAATATAGACTGTCATTTGCTGTCTTTTTTCAGAAAACTATGGGGGAGGAATTGGCCTAATTTCATCCCAGTACAGAAAGACAAAAGAAATGAAGGGTAAATCAGCTTACTCTGTGCTGAAAAGTTTTGTGTTAAATGTTGTCCCAGAGGTTTCTTAGGTTGTCTTCATTTGTTGTTTTCATTCTTTTTTTCTATATTCTGAAGCAGTGATTTCTGCCATTCTGTCCTCCAGTTCACTTATCTGTTCTTCTGCATCAGTTATTCTGCTATTGATTCCTTCCAGTGTACTGTTAAGCTCTGTTCTTTCTTTAGTCCTTGTAGGTCTTGGGTAAACATTTCTTGCATCTTCTCAATCTTTCCCTCTATTCTTTTTCTGAGAGCCTGGATCATCTTCATTATCATTACTCTGAATTCTTTCTCTGGGAGGTTGCCCATCTCCACTTCATTTGATTATTTTTCTGGGGTTTTATCTTGTCCCTTCATCTGGAACAAAACCCTCTGCTTTTTCATCATGGTTAACTTTCTGTGATGCGGTTTTGGTTCTAGCTGCTGTGGGATTGTGGCCCTTCTTGCTTCTTCTGTCTGCCCTCTGGTGGATGAGGTTAAGAGACCTCTGTAAGTTTCCTGATGGGAGGGACTGATGATGGGAACAACTGAGTCTTGCTGTGATGGGCAGGGCCATGCTCAGTAAAACCTTAATCCAATTCTCCGCTGATGGGTGGGGTTGTGCTCCCTCTCTGTTGGTTGCTTCCCCTGAGGTGGCCCAGACTTGGGGTCTACTGGGCTGTATGGTGGCGTTGATAGAGACCTCCAGGACTGCCACTCCCAGGGCCTCCGTGCCCATGGGGAGCCACTGCTGACCCACACCTCCCCAGGAGACCCTCCAACACCAGCAGGGAGGTCTGGTTCAGTATCCTGTGGTGTCATCACTCCTTTCCCTTGGGTCTTGGTGCACACAAGATTTTGTTTGTGTCCTCCAAGAGTGAAGTCTCTGTTCCCCCCAGGCCTGTAATCAAATCCTACCGGCCTTTACAGTCTGATTCCCTGGGGATTCCCTGTCCCTTTACCAGATCCCCAGGCTGGGAAGCCTGGTGGGAGATTCAGAACCTTCACAAACAGTGGAAGAACTTGTTTGATATTATTGTTCAGGTATGAGATTTGATTTTATTGTGTTTGCACCCCTCCTACCATCTTGTTGCAGCTTCTTCTTTGACTTTGGACATGGGGTGTCTTATTTTGGTGGGTTCCAGCATCTTCCTGTTGATGGCTGTTCAATAGTTAGTTGAGACTTTTGTGGTCTCATAGGAGGAGATGAGTGCACTTCCTTTTACTCCACCATCTTGAACCAGAAGTGTTTGAAGATTTTTTGATGATGGATATTTTGACTGATATAAGGTGATATATTATTGTAGTTTTGATTTGCATTTCTCTAATACTTAGTGATGTTAAGCATTTTTTCATGTGCCTCCTGGCCATCTATATGTCTTCTTAGGAGAGAGGTCTATTTGAGTCTTCTGTCCATTTTTTTTTTTTTGGACTGGAATATATGTATATATTTTTAATTGAGCTATATGAGCTGTTTGTAAATTTTGGAGAGTAACCCCTTGTTGATCACGTCATTTGCAAACATTTTCCCCAATTTTGTGGGTTTTCTTTTTGTGTTGTCTATGATTTCCTTTGCTGTGCAAAGCTTTTGAGTTTAATTGGATCCCATTTGTTTTTATTCCATTATTCTAGGAGATGGGTTGAAAAAGATTTTGCTGTGATTTATGTCAAAAAGTGTTCAGCTTATGTTTTCCTCTTAGAGTTTTATAGTGTCCATTCTTACATTTATGTCTTTAATCCATTTTGAGTTTATTTTTGTGTGTGGTATTAAAGAATGTTCTAACTTTATTCTTTTATATGTAGGTGACCAGTTTTCCCAGCACCATTTATTGAAGAGGCTGTCTTTTCTCCATTGTATAATTTTGCCTCCTTTATCGTTGATTAACTGACCATAGGTGCATGGATTTATTTCTGGGCTTTCTAATCTACTCTATTGATCTATATATTTGTTTTTGTTCTAGTACCATGCTGTTTTTATGTCTGTAGCTTTGTATCATAGTCTGAAATCAGGACGTTTGATTCCACCAGCTCCATTTCTCTTTCTCAGGATTGCTTTGGCTATTTGGAGTATTTTTTGTCTCATTACAAATTCCAAGATTTTTTTTTTTTTTTTGGTTCTAATTTTATAAAAAATGTCATTGGTAATTTGATAGGGATTGTGTTGAATCTGTAGATTGCCTTGGATATTATAGTTGTCTTTGACAATATTAATTTTTCAACCCAAGAATATGGTATATCTTTCCATCTTTTTGTGACATCTTTGATTTCTTGCAATTTATAGGTCTTTTGCCCAAGGAAAATGGATCTCTAAAAAAGGATTGCTCTTTTGGAATGACAAAGACTGACTAGGCCAGGAGGTGATGAGAGGAGAGATGGAGCAAGAAGAGACAGGTAGAGGGGATGAGGCTGAAACCTCACAGAGTCAAGGAGCCTATGAAACATAAAGGGATCTCCGAATATGATTTGAAGTTGTGTGTGTTGTTCTAATATAAACTTTCCAGCTACTTAAACATAGGCACCTGATGAGATGTGCTGTTTGTTTTTTTTTTAATTGTTTTAAACCAAGGAAGGTGCCAAGTTCTTATCTGGGTGATTTGGGTATAGAGATACATAGCAGGACAGGAACAAGATCAACAACCACATGGTTTTTGCTGAGAGGAAGCAGGATTTGAGAGCCTGGTTGAATTTTGAAGGATCTGCCTCTTGAGAAATGCACAGAAAGTTGGAGGTAGACTTTGGGATTCTGTAAGGAGGGCATAAGAGAGTGGAGTTGAGGCAGTCTTCTCTAAAGTTTGAGGGCAGAAAGACTTCAGAGGACTCTGAGTGAAAATATTTCTCACACTGGTGAGGGAGGAATTAGCAAGCCCTTTAGACTATGGGGGAAGTTGAAAAAGTGTGGGGGAAAGGAAATGAGAGGGAGACAGAAAGAACAGAAACAAAGGAAAGTGCAAGTGAGAGGGCCTTGCAGGGAGGCATGGGGGCGCCCTGGATCTCCCTGAGTGACAGCTAGGTGAGAAAGAGCCCTGGTCAGTCCTCGAGGGTGGAGAACAGCCCTGGCTCCTGGTGGAACATGGGGATCAGTAGAGCACCCTCTGTGTTTGTGATATTTGTGAGTTCTGAGGGAGAAGAAGGGCTGCTGGGCTCAGCTCAATGTCATGCTTTGTCCTGCCTATCAGACGGTGGGCCACCAGGACTCTCCCAAGGAGACCTTCTTGCAGGCACGGTGGCTGCTTCTGCCAAGCGGCCGACTTTTGACCACAAAACGGACTGAAGTCGGTTGTCCCTTCAACTGCATAGGCAGAAGGTGGCACCCTAGAAAAGGCACAGGCAAGGGGGTAACGTTTCAGCGTCAGCCGCAGCCCCTGGCTGCAGTCGCCTTTCCGTTTTCTAGGTCTGGGGCTAGCTAGGGCCATGTCATCTCCTCGGCCAGCAGGGAGCTGGTGCTGTGGTAGATGGGGTGAGGGGAAATGGTGAGGGAGAAGGTGGAGACAGGCAGGAGGCAGAGGCCCCGAAGACAGCAAGGGACGAGAAGCAAAACAGGTTTCTTGGAAATGGAGCTGCTTCTAATAAAGCCTGATGTGATAAGAGCAACGTAATCCAAAACAGACAGCTCACATTTCCCTGGAAGTGAAGAGCCAAACAGCAACTGGATTTTGACTGTTTCCAGATCACTTATTCGAACCAAGTCCTTCCCCAGGTCTTGGGTGTGGAATGGGGTGGGGGAATCTTTCTTCAAAGGCTCTCACTGACCCTATGGCAAAGAGGGCAAAGCCTCGGGAGAAACACCCTTTTACCTCTGCCTACCAACCAATATAGCCCTCTCAGCACTGCGGATAGAGGGATGCAAAGTCCTCCTCCTTCCAAATCCCCCTGCTCTGCCCCCACCCCACAGCTGCTTCACGAAGTTATCCAACTCAGAAAGGGTTGCCCACACCCTTGCTGTGTGGAGGGCTTGTCTGATTCTAAGAGGCAGAAAGTAAATGGAATCCAATTCATACTGCTCACAAAAAGAGGACTTCATCTGATAGCCCTTGTTCAAAGGAGTCAGTGGTGAGACTAGATATTGAATCAAACAGCTTCCCCCCACCCCCACCCCCTCCTAACCCTTTGTTTTGGCTGATCTCCTCCTAAGCAGGATCCCCAGAGCTTTCTCAGGCTTGTACCAAAACACAGTTTGATTTCTTGCACCATTCAAAAACTGCTGTTTCTGAAACCTTGGCAGGAGTGGTCTGTTTCTTTGGCAGTGAGACAAGGAAGGGGCAGGTCTCTGAAGAAAGTGGGACCTTAACTCTAAGCTGAGAGCTCTGTGGACTTGGAGAAAGAAGCCCAGTGTTGTCCCAGAGTCTTCATTTATCCCTGAGAGAACCACAGAGGCAATTTCAAAGCAGAGAGAGCTATGGAAAGGCAAGGGTGGACATCTGATGCTTCAACTAAAACCTAGTTGGGGAGATGAATAAGAAAGGGCAGTTATGTAACTTTCCCACATGTGAGCCACATTCTAGCCTGGGCACGGGTCCCTCTGTGAGCTTCCCTCTCTTGATCCAAATGGGCTCTGGATTTCTGAGTCCTGGATGCAACTTGGTGGAACATGATCTCTGCTTTTCTTGTAATTGTCGCAAAGCCCAGCACAGCAACATTGATTGAGTTCTGAGCGTGTGGGGGGCCCTAAGAGGAGCTAAATGCTGTGGTGACTGTTGAAAGAACTGAAGACATGACTTGTGGCCTGACAGGCGAGGAAGGACACATTGCCTGGTTTATAAATGGATTAGCTCAGACTTAACAAGATGTAGACATGACTTCAAATTAACAGTGAAAGCGTGGAACAAAGTAATCTGTTTATCTGACACATAAGAAATTATATACAGGATCCTGTACCTATTAAAATTTAAGCTCTGTTAGGTCAGGGATTTTGCTCTGTTTTGTCTCCTGTTGCCTGAAACCAATGCCTAGAATAGTGCTTAAGCATCCTGCACATGTTAGAGACTCAATAAAATTCTGTGAAGTGCATCCATCCATTCCAGAACCAAAACTTGTATGTTAAGTACCTGTTAGAAATCTCTCCTTAATTCCTCATAAATTTTATTAATATCCTGAAAATAAGAGATGAAACAAATTTTGCTTGGTGATTCAGGTCTGAGTCCAACCTTGTGCTCATGTTCAGCCAGTAAGTTGCATCTGACTCTTTGCCACCCCATGGACTGTAGCCCACCAGGCTCCTCTGTCCACAGGATTTCCCAGGCAGGAATATCGAAATGGGTTGCCATTTCCTTCTCCAGGGTACCTTCCTGAGCCAGGAATTTAACCCATGATTCCTGCTTTGGCAGGTGGATTCTTTACCACTGAGCCACCTCTGAAACCCAATTCCAGCCTAATTAGACCCTCATAAGAAGAGGTTGGTTTCATCAGGTATATGTATCTGTTTGCCCCTCTGATCAATAGCTTCTGACTATTTTGAGTTCTACCGTTGTGTTTGTATTGTTTTCCTCTATTCTCTTTCACAGGTAAATTGCGATTTTAATATTTTTTAAAAATTTATAGTCTTTGGGCATCTACCTATAACTTCCTGAATTCTGATTTGCTGCTTTGAAACTGTGACTGAAACGTCTGTCCTAGTGGGAGAAAAAGCAGGCCCTGAAAGTCTGGGTTTGGTGTCACCTCTGAACTTTGTGTGTGTAACTGACAGGTTCATTAACCCCTGTGGGGTTCAGTGTCCTCACTTTGAAAATAGGAATAAAAATATCACATGGTTATTGGGAAAACTCAGGCACCATTCTCCCTACTCTAGTCACATCCACAGTCTCCTTGACTCTTCCTGCTTAGAATCAACTTCTTTGTTTAAATATCACATGCGCGCGCGCACACACACACACACACACACACACACAGCTGAATCACTTTTTTGTACACCTAAAACTAATACAACACTGTAAAACCTATACTTAGATTAAAAAAATAGATGAATTAAAAATCTCAGTTACAAAACCCAATCTGCAACACACCTAGGGTAAAAGGAGAGTCCTGTGAATGAGATAAGAATGGTCAATCCTAATGCAAGATGATACCTGAACCATAAAGAATTCCAATGAGGGACAAATAATAGCAATGGGCACATACATAAGGCAACTTATCAGACAAGAGTCCAGGGAACAGTTACCTAAGTTTTGCTCTGAGTCACAGCCGTAACACACAACATGCAAGGCCATACAGTGTCACCAGGCTCATCACAGCAAAGGAAGGCTACTGACTGCTCACATTTACTGAGAACATAACTGCATGCAGGGATGGTGGTGAGCATTTCACATGAATTATTAATATTTTAAAAAATACTTTGAAGAAGGGGTTATGATTATTCCCATTTTACAGAGGACAAAACTGAGGTTTAAGGAGGTTGTATAATTTGCCTACGCTCACACCACTACTGAGCAGAAAATATGGGAGGCCATCCAGGTAATCTAAAAATCTCTATTTAAAGCCATACTGTTATTATTGCTATGAAAGAAAATTTCAAGGACATATATAACAGTGGGCTCTGACATAGTATGGAGAGCTAGGGTCAAAGAAGGCTGCCCTGAGGAAATGATGTTTAAGCTGAGGTCCAAAGGGAAAGAAGGAGTTAACTAGGCCGATGGGCTGGAATTGGAAGAGCTTTGCACGCAGAGGAAATAACATGCGGGGCGGGCCTGCCTTGGAAAGCAGTGTGATACAATTGAAGAAATAAAGGAAAGTTCACGGTATAGGCTGTTCATCTTACGGTTACAAGATTGGAACAAGTGATGCCTGTGTACGTCAGAGGAAGCAGAGTCTTGGGGAAAGAAATGAACTGACGTGGGTCAGCAGATTTCAAATCAGATCATACCAGGGTGGGCACACTGTGAAGCAGTGGCATTATTTCTTTCTTTCATTTTCTTTCATTTCTGCCTCAAGATTACTCACTAGAAGATTACATCTTATCTCTCTGCCTAAAAGTCTGTCAATGTCTTTTCATTGCTCTTTGGATGAAGATGAAACCCCTTAAAATTCCTCCCAGCGCTGGGTGGTGTGACTCCTTCTTGCACTCCGGCTGTCTTATTTATCTGCTCCTCCTGCTCTATACTCCGAACTCCCCTCCAGGCTGAGTTTTTCCACTCCTCATGCTCCTTTCTACCTTTTTCTGCCTAAACAACTATCCTTTCTCTCCTAACCTTGCTTTTGTATTCAAAACTATTTTTTTTTCAGCACCTACAATGTGCCCACTCCAGTATTCTTACAGAATTACATGGACAGAAGAGCCTGGTGGACCATCATCCATGATGTCGCAAAGAGTTGGACACAACTGAGTGACTAACACTTTCACACTATATATGTCAGGCACTGTTTAAGCATTGGAGTTACCACTAAAATTCAAGACATGTATAGGGGGTTGGGGCTGGGGAGGCAAGCAAACAGAAGAGTCCAAGAAGAAATTATGCTAACCAGATTAACATACTGAACGTGAACGTGAATGTGAAGTCGCTCAGTCGTGTCCGACTCTGCGACCCCATGGACTGTAGCCTACCAGGCTCCTCTGTCCATGGGATTTTCCAGGCAGTAGTACTGGAGTGGATTGCCATTTTCTTCTCCAAGGGATCTTCCCAACCCAGGGATCATACTAGATTATGTTAACCAGATTATGCTAACAGCAATGCAGAGAATGAAAGTCAAGGGACCAAATGGAGAGAAATTGGGTATACTTTAGATCAGGTGGTCAAAGAAGATCTGTGTAAGTGAAAGTGTTAGTCACTCAGTCATGTCCGACTCTTTGGGACTCCATGGACTGTAAGCCCTCCAGGCTTCTCTATCCATGGAATTCTCCAGGTAAGAATACTGGAGTGGGTAGTCATTCCCTTCTCCAGGGGAACTTTCCAAGGATTGAACCTGAGTCTCCCTGCATTGACACACATAGCTCAGTTGGTAAAGAATCTGCCTGCAATGCAGGAGACCGCGGTTCAGTTCCTGGGTCGGGAAGATCTGCTGGAGAAGGGATAGGCTACCCACTCCAGTATTCTTGGGCTTCCCTTGTGGCTCAGCTGGTAAAGAATCCACCTGCAATGCAGGAGACCTGGGTTCGATCCCTGGGTTGGGAAGATCCCCTGGTGAGGGAAAGGCTACCCACTCCAGTATTCTGTCCTGGAGAATTCCATAAATACAGTATATGGGGTTGCAAAGAATTGGGCATGACTGAATTATTTTCACTTTGACTTCACTCCCTGCATTGAAGACAGATTCTTTACCATCTGAGCCACCAGGGAAGCCATATATACATACATAAATATATATATATATATGAAAGTGAAAGTCATTCAGTCATGACTCTTTGCGACCCCATGGACGATATAGTCCATGGAATTCTCCAGGCCAGAATGCTGGAGCGGGTAGCTGTTCCCTTCTCCAGGGGATCTTCCCAACCCAGGGATTGAACCCAAGTCTCCTACATTGCAGATGGATTCTTCTTCTGAGCCACCAGGGAAGTCCAAGAATACTGGAGTGGGTAGCCTATCCCTTCTCCAGCAGATATTCCTGACCTAGGAATGGAATCAGGATTTCCTGTATTGCAGTTGGATTCTTTACCAGCTGAGCTACTAGGGAAGCCCTATATATGTGTGTATGTGTGTGTATATATATATATATATATATATATATATATATATATATATATATATATATATATATATATATATATATATATATATTTCCTTATATGGGGTATAGTTGCATTACAACAAATATTGTGCTGGTTTCTGCTGCACAGTGAAGTGAATCAGCTACATCTATACATACATCCCCCCTCTCTTGGAGCTCCTGCCCCCATCACACCCATCTAGGTCATTACAGAGCACTGAGCTGAGCTTCCTGTGCCTTATAACAGGTTGCCACTAGCTACCTGTTTTACACATAGTAATATATATATGTCAATCCCATACTCCCAATTCATCCCAGCCCCTTCCTGGGTACTGTGTCCATGATCCATTCTCTACATCTGCATCTCTATTCCTGACCTGCAAATAGGTTCATCTGTGCCATTTTTCTAGATTCCACGTATATACATTAATATAATATATTTGTTTTGCTTCCCTCTGCATGACAGTCTCTAAGTGCATCCATGTCTCTACAATAAAGGCATGGTATTAAGATGAAATTTGATTGATAAAAGGAGCCAGGCAGCTCAAAGTCCATAATTTGGGAATAAGCATGGAGTGTCTGAAGGTCTGAAAGAAGTGTGTGACTGAAGGAGGGTTAAGGATGAGGCTGGGGGAAGGAGGGGAAGCAGTAACCGATGAGGTCAGAAGATGCCAATGAAAGGTCCCATAGGGCTGCGGCAGGCAGTGGGGAGACGTTTGGATTTTATTCAATTGCCATCAGAGGAATTGTAGAAGACTGATATGATATGATATCCTCTTAGACGTTTCACTGCAGTTGCTGTGTGGGGAATGGGCTGTAGGGCCTAGAATGAAATAGCTCTGGATAGGCAGGATAGTGGTGCCATAGCCCTGGGTAGTGATGGCGAAAAGGTGAAAAAATGGTGTATTTGGCATATTATGAGAACAGAACTGGAAATGTTAACTGATAACTGCCTTTGGGGAGGAGAGATGAGGGGAAGAGAATTAGGGATAAATTCTAAACTTTTACTTGCATCAGTTGGATAAGTGGTTGTACCACTTATGAAAATAGAAAAGGCTGGGGGAGATGAGGATGGTTGTGGAGAGGGACTGAGGACTCCGTTTTGCATATAGCCTGAGAAGGCTATAGAGGAAGGACATGAACGCATGATGTTTAGAGATGGGAGAGTCGTGTTGATATAGAGAGAAGGGGATCTGACTGCATAATCCTTGGCCATCATGCATATTTTCATTCAGTACCTCCCTCCTCATCCCTGTTGAAATCCCTGATGTCACAGCCATCAAATGCCTTTCCTTTGTAGCCCTCCAGACAATTGAAAGCTAAATTTGCTTGAATGATGGTTGATAATGTGATGACTGTGTTATTACGGTAACTCTCTGAGGGTAGAGACTGTGTCTATTTTGTTTGTCATCTTAAGAAAGATCACCCAAAATTTGGAAATAAGACATAAACATGACACCCAGAGAGTTGTGTAATAAACCTGGTTATCATTTGACATACTATTTAGGGTTAATTAGCACCCAGGCTTTGTAAAACTGGGACTGCACTTGTAGAAAACTGATATAACACAAATGATTGTGTCCAGTAGAGAGGATGATTACTACAAATGTTATAGTTTTACTATGCTGGAGGAAACTGTGGGCTTTGTATCCAACTTTATAGTCTTATTCCAGCATTCATTTTTTCTTTTATTTGTTTATTGTTTAATGTAAAATTTACCACTTAAGTCTATAGTTCAGTTGTATTAAGTAGATTCATAATATTGTATAACCATCACCATTATCCATCTTCAGAACATTAAAAAAACTGAAATTCTATACCATTAAACAAGAACTCCCTACTTTCCCTTCCCCATAACCCCTCTCAGCCACCACTGTGCTTTTCTGTCCCTATGAATTTGATTATTTTAAGTACTTCACATAAGTAGAATAACACAGTATTTGTCTTTTTATGACCGGGTTTACTCACTTAGCATAATGTCCTCTAGGTTCATCCTTGTTGTACCATCTGTCAAAATTTCCTTCTTTTTAATGCTGAATAATTTGTTGTTGTTCAGTCACGCAGTCATGTCTCTTTCTGACCCCATGAACTGCTTCCCTGTCCTTCAACATCTCCTGGAGCTTGCTCAAAAACTCATCTCCATTGAGTCGGTGATGCCATCAACCATCTCATCGTCTGTTGTCGCCTTCTGCCTTCCATCTTTCCCAGAATCAGTGTCTTTTCCAAAGAGTCAGCTCTTTGCATCAGGTGGCCAAAGTATTGGACGTTCAACTTTAGCATCAGTTATTCCAATGGACTGTTCAGGGTTGATTTCCTTTAGGATGAACTGGTTTGATCTCCTTGCAGTCCAAGGGGACTCTCAAGAGTCTTCTAGAGCACCACAGTTCAAAAGCATCAGTTCTTCCGCAGTCAGGCTTCTTTATGGTACAACTCTCACATCCATATATGATGACTGGAAAAAACATAGCTTTGACTATATGGACCTTTGTTGGCAAAGTGATGTCTCTGCTTTTTAATATGCTGTCTAGGTTTGTCATAGCTTTTCTTCCAAGGAACAAGCACCTTTTAATTTCATGGCTGCAGTCACCATCCGCAGTGATTTTTGAGCCCAAGAAAATAAAGTCTGTCATTGTTTCCTTTGTTTCCCCATCTATTTTCCATGAAGTGATGGGACCAGATCCCTATTTTTTGAATTGGATCGCATAAAGCTTATCTATTCATCTCTTGATGGACACTGGGTTGCTCCTCAGTTTTAGCTATTGTGAATAATACTGGTAGGAACATGAGTGTACAAATATTTCTTTTGGTTATATATCCAAAGGTGGAATTGCTGGAATACATGTATTTTTAAATTTCACTTCAATATATTCCAGGAATGTTTCATAATGAAACATGGTTTTCATTACTACAAGTGTTCCACCTCCTTGGTTAAGTTAATTCCTAAGTATTTTATTATTTTTTTGATGTTGTTATAAATAGAATCACTTTCTTAATTTCAATTTCAGGTAGTTTGTTAGTGTGTAGAAACACAATTGGCATTTGTTTGTTCATTGTGTATCCTGATACTTTTCTGATCTCATTTATCAGGCTTTACCTATATTTATGTGTGGAATCTATAGGGCTCAATGTATAAAATTGTATCACCTGCAAACCAATCATTTTATTTTTTCTTTTTCAATGTGGATGTGTTTTATTTCTTTTTCTTGCCTAATTACTCTGGATAGAACTTTCAATACCCTGTTAAATAAAAGTGATGAGTCATCCTTGCCTTGGTTTTAGAGGAAAAGATTTCAATTTTTCACCATTATGTATGATATTTGCAGTGAGTTTTTCACATATGGCTTTTATTATATTGAGGTAGTATCCTTCTATTACTAGTTTTTGAGTTTTTTTTTTTTTTTTTTTTTTTTACCATGAGAGAGTTTTAAATTTTGTCAAATGCTTTTTCTACATCAACTGAGATAATTACATAGTCCCCCCCCCCCTTCATTCAGTTACTGTGGTGTATTACATTAATTATTTTTTGAATATGGAACCATCCTTTCATTCCAGGAACAAATTCCATTTGGTCATGGTATATGATCCTTTCAATATACTGCTGAATTCAGTATTTTAGTATTTGCTGAGAATTTTTGCAACAATGTTCATGCGTGTGTGCTGAGTCGCTTCAGTCATATCTGACTTTTTTGTGACCCCATGGACTATATAGCCTACCAGGCTCCTCTGTGCATGGAATTCTCCAGGCTAGGTTACTGGACTGGGTTGCCATGTCCTCCTCCAGGGGATCTTTCTAAACCAGGGATTGAACCTGCATCTTCTGCGGCTCCTCCATTGTAGGCAGATTCTTTACCACTGAGCCACAGGGAATCCCATTAATGTTCATAAAGGTCTGTAATTTTTTCCTGTAATGTCTGGTATCGAGTAATTCTGGCATCATAGAATAAGCTCGGAACTGTTACTTCCTCAACATTTCTTGGTAAAAGTTTGAGAAGGATTGGTATTAGTTCTTCTTTAAATATTTGGTTGAATTTAGCAATGGCATCATCTATCAAGAGCTTTTCTTTTTTGAGGGACTTTTGGTTACTAATTCAGTCACCTTACTCGTTATGGGTTTATTCAGATTTTTTATTTCTTTGTGACTTAGTCTTGGTAGGTTTTGTGTTTACAGATGTCCATTTCATCTATTATCTAATTTGTTGATAAACAGTTGTTCACAGTACTCTGCAATGGAGCTCTTTATTTCTGTGAAATTGATAACAGTGTCTCTACTTTTTTTTTTGAATGTTGATATTGAATATTCTTCCTTTTTTCTCAGTTCAACTAGCTAAAGGTTTGTCAATTTTGTTGTTCTTTTCAAAGAACCAACTTTGGTTTTGTACATTTTTGCTATTGTTTCTCTGTTCTGTTTTTCTCTGCTTTAATCTTTATTATTTCCTTCCATCTGCTAGCATTGGATTTCGTTTGTTCTTTCTCTAGTTCCTTAAATTGTAAAGTTAGGTTGTTGATCTGAGATATTTTTTGTTCTTCAGTGTAGGCATTTACAGCTATATATTTACCCATTTAGCACCACTTTCACTGCATTCCATAAGTTTTAGAATGTTCTGTTTTTGTTTTTATTTGTCTTTAAGTATTTTCCAGTTCTCCTCTTTGATACATTGGTTATTTAAGTGTATGCTATCTAATTTCCACCAATTTTTGAATTTTCCAGTTCTCCATCTATTATGGATCTTTAACTTCATCCTGTTGTGGTCATAGATTGGCATGATGTCAATGTTTTAAAAATTTAAGTCTTAATTTGTGGCTTAACCATATGACTATCCTGGAAAATGTCCTATGTGCACTTAAGAAGAATGTATATGCTGTTTGTTGAGTAGAGTTCTGTATGTGTCTGCTAGCTCCATTTTGGTCTATTGTGCTGTTTAAACCTTCTATTTCCTCACTTCTCCTCTGTGAGGTTGCTCTTGTGTTATTATTGTTAAACTGAAGCTTTCCCCATACATCTTTCTTTCTCTCAGAATATATGTAATACAATATATTGATATAACACATAATAAAATACATAATGTATACTGATGATATTATATTATACTATGTTGTTCTTTAGTTGCTAGGTCATGTCTGACTTTTTGCATTCCCATGTAGCCCGCTAGGCTTCTCTGTTCATGGGATTTCCTAGGCAAGCGTACTGGAGTGGATTGTCATTTCCTTCTCCAGAGGGATCATCCCAACCCAGGGGCTGAACCTTTGTCTCCTGCATTGCAGTTAGATTCTTTACTGTTAACCCACCAGAGAAGCCCATCTTATATTATGTATTAATATATACTGTTAGTGAAATTGAAAGTTGCTTGGTCGTGTCTGACTCTTTGCGACTCCATGGACTGTATAGTCCATGGGATTCTCCAGGCCAGAACACTGGAGTGGGTAGCTGTTCCCTTCTCCAGGGGATCTTCCCAACCCAGAAATCAAACCTGGTCTCCCACATTGCAAGTGGATTCTTTATCAGGTAAGCCACAAGGGAAGGCCAAGAATACTGGAGTGGGTAGCCTATCACTTCTCCAGCAGATCTTCCTGACCCAGGTATGGAACTAGGATCTCCTGCATTGCAGGATTCTTTACCAACTGAGCTGTCAGGGAAGCCCCCAATACTATTAATATATATGAGCAAATATCTTATACTATGTATTTATATATTATCAATATATATTTATGTTAGTTAATACACTATATTATTTTATTATATATTATTATAAAATATACATTTATAATAAATAATGCTATATTACTTATTACATATTGTACATTATGATATATAATACCTTATATACCATACAAGATATGTCATAATGTATAATATGTAATAAGTAATATAGAATTGTTTATTGTATATTATAAATGTATTGTAATACATGTTATATATTACATGTAATATGTTATAACATATAATAGTAATATACAATATACATAATACAATATATGTAATATTAATGTAATATATAATATAAATAATGTTATATAATGTATATATCTGTCTTGTATCTTTCCTTGAACCAGCTTTGTCATCTTGATGAATCCCTCATTAATGAGTAAAATACAAAGTACAGCTTTGACATATTCACTACGTAGTTTTACAGCAATTATGTTTTTAAGATTTTGAAAACTGTACATGGCAACCATTTGCAGTCTTTAAAAGAGTTCACAGGGTCCCTGTCACAGAGTACTTGCTCAATATGTATTTGTAAATGAAAGAATAAGTTGTCCTTGTTCAGTCACTAATTCGTATCCGGCTCTTTGCGACCCCATGGACTGCAGCTCATCAAGCTTCCCTGTCCTTCACCATCTCCTGATGTTTGCTCAAACTCATATCATTGAGTCAGTGATGCCATCCAATCATCTCATCCATCCTCTGTCACCCTCTTCTCCTTTTGTCTCAATTTCCCCCAGCATCAGGGACTTTTCCAGTGAGCTGGCTCTTCCAATCAGGCAGCCAAAGTATAGGAGCTTCAGCTTCAGTATCAGTCCTTCCAGTGAATATTTTGTGTTGATTTCCTTTAGGATTGACTGGTTCGATCTCCTTGCTGTCAAAGGGAGTCTCAAAATTCTTATCCAAAACCACAGTTCGAAAGCATCAGTTCTTGTGCTCAGCCTTCTTTATGGTCCAACTCTCACATCTGTACATGATAACTAGAAAAACCATAGCTTTGACTATACAGATCTTTGTCTAGGTTTCTCATAGTTTTCCTTCCAAGGAACATGCATCTTTTAATTTCATGGCTGCAGTCATCATCCTGAGTAACTGTGGAAACTAAGAAAGTAAAATGTGTCACTTCTTCTATTTTTCCCCCTTCTATTTGCCATGAAGTGATGGGGCCGGATGCCATGATCTTAGTTTTTAAAATGCTGAGTTCTGAGCCAGCTTTTTCACTCTCCTCTTTGAAGTTGTCCTATAACTGGGCTTCCCAGATAGTGCAGGGGTAAAGAATCTGCCTGCCAATGCAGGAGACTCAAGAGACACGGGTTTGATTTCTGAGTCAGGAAGATCCCCTGGAGGAGGAAATGGCAGCCCACTCCTGTATTCTTACCTGGAAAATCCCATGGACAGAGGAGCCTGGCAGGCTGCAGTCAGTGGGTTTGCAAAGAGTCAGACACAACCAAGCATGTATGGACGCACCCACACACTGACTTGTAACAAGAATTTCTTTGGGAAAATGTTTGATAAACAAGCTTTGAGTGAGGGCCCAGGGAGTTCACCAATTAAACATATTTGTAGTGTAGCACATCTCAAGAGCTACTATCCTTGACAAAACAATAATCAAGAAAATTGTATAGCTTGGCACTGGAATCTTCAATGCAATTTTTTTGTTAGCATATTATTGAAATCAAGTGTGGAATTGATCTGGGGCTCCTTAAAGACCACAAAATTACTAATTAAAATAACTTATGGAATAAATAATATACATTTTACAAAGTTGTTAGCGTAAGCATAAATGAAGTAAATGCTGTGCTTAGTCCCTCAGTCGTGTCCGACTCTTTGTGAACCCATGGACTGTAGCCCCCCAGGCTCTTCCATTCATGGGATTCACCAGGCAAGAATAATGGAGTCAGTTGCCAATGAGAGAGTCAATTCCTAGGCAGATTGATAAGAAGTCTGGGGTCCCTGAGGAGGACAGAGGGGTGTGGAATTCTCAAGGAGGAGGAAAGGACAAATGCCTTTTCTTTTTTTTCCTCTCTCTACATTCCTTAGTCATATAAAACTTTTTTTTTCTTTAAGCTGGAAATTGATGGTTACACAACAAACTCACTTTAAACTCTATACTAAGGATTATATAACAACAGCGGATCCTGCACGAGGACAGTTTCTCCTTCTTGAAAATCTTCTGACTAATCCTGTTTCCTTAAAATGTAAATTGAGGAAGTGGGTCTGGTAAAATATTTACAACCTTGAGACATTCTTTTGATTTATTGTAATAACCAATTGAAAAACTATATAACTCCCTTTTCCAAGACCAATAAAGGGGCACTCTCTGTTCCTCTTCTGATGGCTATGTCAGAAGCTTTCTCTGTGCTTTTCATACTTTAATAAAACTCTTCTTCTTTGGAGATCAAGAATCTGACACCGATCACCGTGAGCTATCACCATGCTCACCTTCAGGGAATCTTCCCAACCCAGGGATCGAACCCAGGTCTCCCGCATTGCAGGCAGATTCTTTACAGTCTGAGCCTCCAAATATGTATGTATAATATAAAAGGAGTATGTAGCATTGTTTTAATATTAATTTCTATTCCCTCTTCATTAAGGTATTGGTGAAATTCTTACTCAGTTTCAGATCAGGAAAATGCCTCTGTCTCAATCTGTTATAGAGTCTAGACTCTCTGGCCTTATTCAGTTTTGAATGGTCCACTGATCTTGTTCTTTGACTTAATAACTGGGCTGTACTAAGTAACTATTACCTACTTCTTTCAGTGACTTCGTACAGAATGCTGGAAATTTTCAACCTGTCTGTGTACAATTGCTCAAAGTTAAGATTTTGGGTGTATCAACACTATTTCTGTAGTTTCAATTTCTACTCTGATGCTAAAATCTGGAATTCTATAAGAGCTGACCTTTAAAATACCCAGCAAAATGGCAATTTAACAACAGGAAGACACGCCACCTCCCACCTTCTCTTTGTGTTCATCTGCCTCTACTTATCATCAGTAAATCATCTGAGAAACAATGTGTCTCCCCTCATGTTTCCTTTCTGCTGAAACTGCTTCCTCCTCATTTTACTCTTCTTGTTAGAGGAAGAAGGGATTGTTGAGTAACTCCATGGCACTTTTTGGGAGTGGTATTCAGGACGAGTCTTAAAAATGTCTGTCCACTGTATAGAGACTCTGCAGATCAGTTCAGTCACTCAGTCCTGTCTGACTCTTTGGGACCCCATGGACTGCAGCACGACAGGCCTCCCTGTCCATCACCAACTCCCAGAGTTACTCAAACTCATGTCCATTGAGTCAGTGATGCCATCCGACTATCTCATCCTCTGTTGATCCCTTCTCCTGCCTTCAATCTTTCCCAGCAACAGGGTCTTTTCCAATGAGTCAGTTCTTTGCATCAGGTGGTCAAAGTATTGGAGTTTCAGCTTCAGCATCAGTCCTTCCAATGAACATTCAGGACTGATTTCCTTTAGGATGGACTGATTGGATCTCCTTGCAGTCCAAGGGACTCTCAAGAGTCTTCTACAACACCACAGTTCAAAAGCATCAATTCTTCAGTGCTCAGCCTTCTTTATAGTCCAACTCTCACATCCTACATGACTACTGGAAAAACCATAGCTTTGACTAGATGGAACTTTGTTGGCAAAGTAATGTCTCTGCTTTTGAATATGCTGTCTAGGTTGGTCATAGCTTCTCTTCCAAGGAGCAAGTGTCTTTTAATTTCATGGCTGCAGTCACCATCTGCAGTGATTTTGGAGCCCAAGAAAATAGTCTGTCACTGTTTCCATTATTTCCCCATCTGTTTGCCATGAAGTGATGGGACCAGATGCCATGATCTTCGTTTTCTGAATGTTGAGTTTTAAGCCAAAATTTTCACTGTTCTCTTTCAGTTTCATCAAGAGGCTCTTCAGTTCTTCTTCACTTTCTGCCATAAGGGTGGTGTCATCTGCATATCTGAGGTTATTGATATTCCTCCCAACAATCTTGATTCCAGCTTGTGCTTCATCTGGCCTGGAATTTTGCATGATTTACTCTGCATATAAGTTAAATAAGCAGGGTGACAATACACAGCCTTGACATACTCCTTTCCTGATTTGGAACCAGTCTGTTGTTCCATGTCCAGTTTTAACTGTTGCTTCTTGACCTGCATACAGATTTCTTAGGAGGCAGGTCAGGTGGTCTATTCTTACTGCAAACATATTAAACATTTCTGATGGTGATAAGCAGCCCAGGGACTTGCTGTTTGATTATTTATACCTGTGCAATATGTCTTTGAACATATTCGTTCTTTTGATGGTATGAAAGTCTTTTGCATTCATCTCAATATCCTTGGCCATTCTACTATTTCACTTACCTCTGTACAACAGAAGCATATGTCATATTTCTGTGTAAAATGGCATATGGGCATTGGACAAGAGAGTAGTGGCCTAGAGGAGATATGTTTATAAACAGGATTTTAAATGAGATTATATGAAGAAGCATGGTGTTGAAGCAGACAGAGGAGGCATTTTAGGGAATTATAGTCTAAGTAAAGACACAAGAGCAATGTATCCTCATTCTTTTATTCGTTTGTTCAACAGATATTTATTGACCTATACTACATGCTCAGAGTATGTTAATGATAACAGGGAACATAGATAAGTAGGACATTATTCTAGGCAAGTTGTAGAGACAGAAAGTAGACTAGAGGTTATCAGGGGCTGAAAGCAGGGGGATATGTCAAGCAATTGCTCAATGATTTACAGAGCTTATGTTTGGGTTGATGAAGAAGTTTGGCAAATGTTAATATACGGTGGTGATGGTTGTACAAGCTTGTGCATATAATCTATGCCACTGAATTGTACACTTTAAAAGGATAAAATGGCAATTTTATTCTTATACATTTAACCACAATTTGAAAACTTCATAATGTATTATATCCACATCATCGACTCATACACTTTAAATGGGTGAATTGCATGGTATGTGAACTAGTCCTCAGTAAAGCTGTTAAAAAAAATACGGCACTATTCGTCTTCATTCTTTTATCTTTCCCCCTTTAAGCTTCTCTGCTGCTGCTGCTAAGTGGCTTCAGTCGTGTCTGACTCTGTGGGACCCCATAGACGGCAGCCCACCAGGCTCCTCTGTCCACAGGATTCTCCAGGCAAGAACACTGGAGTGGGTTGCCATTTCCTTCTCCAATGCATGCATGCATGCTAAGTCGCTTCAGTCGTGTCCGACTCTGTGTGACCTCATGGACAGCAGTCCACCAGGCTCCTCTGTCCGTGGGATTTTCTAGGCAAGAATACTGGAGTGGTTTGCCATTTCCTTCTCCTTAAGCTTCCCTCGTAACACTCAAGTAATGAACAGTGTGACTTATCCTTGTAATGTTAAATAATAGACATTGTGACCTATTAATGACTGAATATAATTATTCAGGGGCTGAAAGGTCAAAGGAAACATAATCAGACTTAAATTTTGTTTTTAGAAGCTTTTAGTTTCAGTTCTCTTTCTAAGGTAAGATCAAAGAAAGCTTTGTAACAATGGTTAACATTAAAGATGAACCTTGAAGGACAAAAATGGTGACAACAGAATCAAATTCAAGAGAGGATATTCTGGCAAAGGAGATGGTGTGGATAAAGCAAAGAATTAGGAAAAGCCATGGTGTGCTTCATTAAGCGTTGTTTAGTTTCCCTCAGTGACCCTAGTGGTATAGTTGAAGCTAGAAAAGTTCTGAAAATCCTACTCACTTAAATAATTGGAATTGCAGTTATTCCTCCTGGAAAGCCTTCTCTGACCTTCAACACTGGATTAAGTGACTATGGCGCCATTCTTGCCTTACAGGAATTCAGGTCCAATGAGAAAATCATTCTATGTACAAATGATGACAAATGATTAACAAAGCACAAAGCATTAACAATGCGCAAAGCATTACAAAGTACAAAATATCAACATTGGATGGTTAAGAAGACATTTAGAGAGTTGCTTTGCTTCAATTAAAACACTGCTTTTTTGTTACAGTAATAAAATATTTTTAAAAATAATCAGTATTTTTAGGCATATCAGTCCAGAAAAATGAGTGACATTTCTTCCTGTGCATCTACTACTCTCATTTGAACTGAGTTGTGATGAACGTCACAGCATCCATTCACTCACAACCTGAATGTAGTAATGAGACACAACCTAGGGAGTTTTACATTGGGATTGCCTACCTTACTTTCTTCCCTGACTTCCAAATGATGTCTGAATTCCCTCATCTCTTTTTCTGTTTGCACAACTGTAAACCTTCATTTAAATAGTGCTCTGTTAGGTCATTTGGTACCAGTGCAACTGCATTTAGTAACAGTGCAATTATTGCAAACACAAAAGTGGTCCTGAAGTTTTATGGGATAATTCAGTCCTAAAGCGATTGTTTAGAACATGCAAGTTACACTTGAATTGATTTTTGATGATGCGTTATTTAAGCTTATTCAATTTGGTTTAAATTGTTAAATTCAGACATTGTTTTAAAATTCACATGAAACTTTAAGACCTCAGAGTACATTTTTCTGGCACTCAAATGTCTGCTTTTGCCAGTCATTGTTGCAGTGCTATTTCTGTTTTCCCTTTCTTTCCAAGTTTCCTGTGCAGTCTTCTACATCATCATGCTACCTTCTAAATAAAATGTTTATTTCTGTTTACATGTGTCCATCCCTATATCTATGTTTAAGGTAAGAAATTCTGTTAAGATAAATACAAACTGAGCAATTGTGATCTATAATGGGTACATTCTCTGAAGTTCATGCTTAAAGTTTCAAAATACAGACTCCCAAATCTATCATTGTGATCCATAAAGAATATATTGCTGCCAAATTCAGGTTAGGACTCATTCTTTTTTAGCCTCATGTTTATTTTCTATAACTATGGTTCAATATTCAAAAAACTAAGATCGTGACATTCAGTCCCACCACTTCATGGCCAATAGATGGGGAAACAATGAAAGCAATGACAGACTTTCTTTGCTTGGGCTCCAAATCAATGCAGATGATGACTGCAGTCATGAAATGAAAAGACACTTGCTCCTTGGAAGAAAAGCTATGACCAAACTAGACAGCATTTTAAAAAGCAGAGACATTGCTTAACTGACAAAAGTCTGTCTAGTCAAAGCTATGGTTTTTCCATTAGTCATGTACAGATGTGAGAGTTAGACCATAAAGAAAGATGAGTGCTGGAGAATTGATGCTTTTGAACTATGGTGTTGGAGAAGACTCCTGAGGGTCTCTTGGACAGCAAGGAGATCAAACCAGTCCATCCTAAAGTAAATCAGTCTTGAATATTCATTGGGAGGACTGATGCTGAAGCTCCAATACTTTGGCCACCTGATGCAAAGAACTGACTCATTGGAAAAGACC
The DNA here is from genome assembly GCF_032405125.1 of Capricornis sumatraensis. Lineage (NCBI taxonomy): Eukaryota > Metazoa > Chordata > Mammalia > Artiodactyla > Bovidae > Capricornis > Capricornis sumatraensis. The sequence continues at coordinate 56,186,241 of NC_091076.1, forward strand.
CTGATGTTGGGAAAGATTGAAGGCAGGAGGAGAAGGGGATGACAGAGGATGAGATGGTTGGATGGCACCACTGACTCAATGGACATGAGTTTGAACAAACTCTGGGAGTTGGTGATGGACGGGGAAACCTGGCATGCTGCAGTCCATGGGGTCACAAAGAGTCAGACACTACTAAGCGACTAAACTGACTGAGATGATGGTTCAAAGAATATATTATTTATAGTTATTTGTTCTATAACTATGAGAGGACTGCACCAAGTAATGGTTGCTGCTCCAATTAGGGCAGATATTCTTAGACTGAGTTTCCCATCTGATATAATGAAGCTTTTCCATGGACCATGGAAATGTTCCCACCAGACAATAACATTCATTTTATCTGTTTTCTTTACATTTATTTCCTAGCATGGAGCCTTGCTCAATAAATAAGGATTGAATTACCAGTTACTGATTTCATTAATACATCCTGAGATGTCATATTGATTTTGCTTCAATCCACAAACCAGACAGATTTGGTCATGCAGTTCTTTCACTTCACAGTCTCTGAATGGACTCGTAATGCCTATTTAGAGAATGAAATCTCAACCTCTTCCTATGGCATTTAAGGACATGCACAATATAGTTCCATCTACATGATGAAGTAGAAAATCATGCACAGATAAGACGTCAGCCAGGAAGCTTAGGAAGAGAGGGAAAACAGAACGTATTAGCCCCCATTTCCTGCCACTCTGCCCTTGTACAACAGTCATGTTAAACTACTTATTGCTATTTCACTGCTCCACCCATCAATTTTGAAAATTCTGGCTGCAAATTTGTGATATATTTTTATAAATTTGATTTGATAGCTATAATCCTATAATATGGAGAGCTGAGGTTTTCCCATGCATTGTAAGTAAGTGATCTTTGCTTTAATTGTGAACTTTATCTTTTACCTTTATCCTTTAAAAAATCAATTTATTTATTTTAATTGGAGGCTAATTACTTTACAGTGTTGTGGTGGGTTTTGCCATACATTGACATGAATAAGCCATGATTGTACATGTGTTCCCCATCCTGAATCCCCCTCCTACCTACTTCCCCATTGCATCCCTCTGGGTCATCCCAGTGCACAAGCTTTGAGTGTCCTATTTCATGCATTGAACTTGCACTGGTCATCTATTTCATATATGGTAATATACATGTTTCAATGGTATTCTCTCAAATCATCCCACCTTCACATTCTCCCACAGAGTCCAAAAGTCTATTCTTTATATGTGTGTCTCTTTTGCTGTATTACATATAAGGTTGTTACCATTCTTCTAAATTCCATATATATGCATTAATATATTGTACTGGTGTTTCTGACTTACTTAACTCTGTATAATAAGCTCCAGTCTCATCCATCTCATTAGAACGGATTCAAATGTGTTCTTTTTAATAGCTGAGTAATATTCCATTGTGTATATGTACCACAGCTTTCTTATCCATTCATCTGCCAATGGACAGCTAGGTTGCTTCCATGTCCTAGCTATTGTAGACAGTGCTGCAGTGAACACTGGGGAAAAGGTGCCTCTTTCAATTCTGGTTTCCTTGGTGTGTATGCCCAGCAGTGGGATTGCTGGGTCGTATGGCAGTTCTATTTCCAGTTTTTTAAGGAATTTCCACACTGTTCCCCATAATGGCTGTACTAGTTTGCATTCCCACCAGCAGTGTAAGAGGGTTCCCTTTTCTGCACACCCTCGCCAGAATTTATTTTTTGTAGATTTTTGGATAGCAGCCATTCTGACCAGTGTGAGATGGTACTTCATTGTAGTTTTGATTTGCCTTTCTCTGATAATGAGTGATGTTGAGCATCTTTTCATGTGTTTGTTAGCCATCTGTATGTCTTCTTTGGAGAAATGTCTATTTAGTTCTTTGGCCCATGTTTTTTGATTGGGTCAATTATTTTTCTGGTGTTGAGCTGCATGAGCTTTTTGTGTGTTTTGGAGATTAATTTTCAGTTGTTTCATTTGTTATTATTTTCTCTCATTCTGAAGGCTGTCTTTTCACCTTGGTTATAGTTTCCTTCATTGTGCAAAAGCTTTCAAGTTTAATTAGGTCCCAGTTGTTTATTTTTGCTTTTATTTCCATTATCTGGGAGGTGGGTCATAGAGGATCTTGCTGTGATTTATGTCAGAGAGTATTTTGCCTACATTTTCCTCTAGGAGTTTTATAGTTTCTGTTCTTACACTTAGATCTTTAATCCATTTTGAGTTTATTTTTGTGTATGGTGTTAGAAAGTGTTCTACAGTTGGTCGACCAGTTTCCCAGCACCCTTGTTAAAGAGATTGACTTTTCTCCATTATATATTTTTGACTCTTTTGTCAAAGATAAAGTGTCCACAGGTGAGTGGATTTATCTCTGGGCTTTCTGCTTTGTTCCATTGGTGTATATTTCTGTCTTTGTGCCAGTACCATACTGTCTTGATGACTGTAGCTTTGTAGTATAGTCTGAAGTCAGGCAGGCTGATTCCTCCAGTTCCATTCTTCCTTCTCAAGATTGCTTTAGCTATTCAAGTTCTTTTGTATTTCCATACAAATTGTGAAATTACTTGTTCTAGTTATGTGAAAAATACCGTTGGTAGCTTGATAGGGATTGCATTGAATCTGTAGATTGCTTCAGGTAGAATTCTCATTTGCACTATACTGATTCTTCTGACCCATGAAGATGATATATTTCTCCATCTATTATTTGTGTCATCTTTGATTTTTTTCATCAGTGTTTTATAGTTTTCTATTTATAGGTCTTTTGTTTCTGTAGGTAGATTTATTCCTAAGTATTTTATTCTTTTTGTCACAATGGTGAATGGGATTTTTTTCCTTAATTTCTTTTTCTGTTTTCTCATTGTTAGTGTATAAGGATTCAAGGAATTTATGTGTGTTATTTTTACATATCTGTATATATCCTGCAACTTTACTATATTCATTGATATTCTAGTGATTTTCTGGTGATGTCTTTAGGGTTTTCTGTGTAGAGGATCATGTCATCTGCAAACAGTGAGAGCTTTACTTCTCCTTTTCCAATCTGGTTTCCTTTTATTTCTTTTTATTCTCTGATTACTGTGGCTAAAACTTCCAAAACTGTGTTGAACAGTAATGGTAAGAGTGGGCACCCTTGTCTTATTCCTGACTTTAGGGGAATGCTTTCAGTTTTTTGCCATTGAGGATAATGTTTGCTGTGGGTTTATCATATATGGCTTTTATTATGTTGAGTATATTCCTTCTATGCCTGTTTTCTGTAGAGGTTTTTTTTTTTTTTTAAAATCATAAATAGGTGTTGAATTTTGTCAAAGGCTTTCTCTGCACCTATTGAGATAATCACATGGTTTTGTCTTTCAATTTGCTAATATGGTATATCACATTGATTGATTTCTGAATATTGAAGAATCCTTGCATCCCTGGGATAAAGACCACTTGGTCATGATGTTGAAAAACAGAAAGTGAAAGTGAAATCGCTCAGTCGTGTCTGACTCTTTGCGACCCCATGGGCTGTAGCCCACCAGGCTTCTCAGTCCATGGGATTTTTCCTGGCAAGAGTACTGGAGTGGGTTGCCATTTCCTTATCCAGGGGATCTTTCCGACCCAGGGATCAAACCCAGGTCTCCCACATTGTATATGATCTTTTTAATATGTTGTTGGATTCTGTTTGCTAGAATTTTGTTGAGGAGTTTTGAATCTATGTTCATCAGTGATATTAACCTCTAGTTTTCTTTATTTGTGGCATCTTTGTCTGGTTTTGGTATTAGGGTGATGATGGCTTTGTAGAATGAGTTTGGAAGTTTGCCTTCCTCTATGATTTTCTGGAAGAGTTTGAGTAGGATAGTTGTTAGCTCTTCTCTAAATTTTTGGTAGAATTCACCTGTGAAGCCATCTGGTCCTGGGTTTTTGTTCGTTGGAAGATTTTTAATTACAGTTTCGATTTCCATGCTTGCGATGAGTCTGTTAAGATTTTGTATTCCTTCCTGGTTCAGTTTGTGGAAAGTTGTACTTTTCTAAGAATTTGTCCGTTTCTTCCGAGTTGTCCATTTTATTGGCATATAGTTGCTGATAGTAGTCTCTTATGATCGTTTGTATTTCTGAGCTGTCTGTTGTGATTTCTCCATTTTCATTTCTAATTTTGTTGATTTGATTCTTCTCCCTTTTTTTCTTGATGAGTCTGGCTAATGGTTTGTCTATTTTATTTATCTTCTCAGAGAACCAGCTTTTAGCTTTTAGCTATAGTCTCCTTTGTTTCTTTTTCATTTATTTCTGCTCTAGTTTTTATGATTTCTTTTTTTCTACTAGCCCTGGGGTGCTTCATTTCTTCTTTTTCTATTTGCTTTAGGTGTAAAGTTAGGTTATTTATTTGAATTTTCTCTTGTTTCTTGAGGTAAGCCTGTATTGCTCTGAACCTTCCCCTTAGCACTGCTTTTAGAGTGTCCCATAGGTTTGGGTTGTCTTATTTTCATTTTCATTTGCATCTATGCATATTTTTATTTCCTTTTTGATTTCTTCCATGATTTGTTGGTTATTCAGAAACGTGTTGTTTAGCTTCCATATGTTTGTATTTTTAATAGTTTTTTCCCCCTGTAGTTGACATCTAATCTTACTGTATTGTGATCAGAAAAGATGGTTGAAATGATTTCAAGTTTTTTGAATTTACCAAGGCTAGATTTATGGCCCAGGATGTGATCTATCCTGCAGAAGGTTCTGTGTGCACTTGAGAAAAAGGTGAAATTCATTGTTTTGGGGTGAAATGTCCTTTAGCTATCAATTAGGTCCAACTGGTCCATTGTATCATTTAAAGTTTGTGTTTCCATGCTAATTTTCTGTTTGGTTGATCTATTCATAGGTGTGAGTGGGGTTTTAAAGTCTCCCACTATTATTGTGTTACTGTTAATTTCCCCTTTCATACTTGCTAGCATTTGTCTTACATATTGCGGTGCTCCTATATTGGGTGCATATATATTTATAATGGTTATATCTTCATCTTGGATTGATCCTTTGATCATTATGCAGTGTCCTTCTTTGTCTCTTTTCACAGTCTTTATTTCAAAGTCTATTTTATTTGATATGAGTATTGCTACTCTTGCTTTCTTTTGGTCTCCATTTGCATGAAATATCTTTTTACAGCCTTCGCTTTCAGTCTGTATGTGTCCCTTGCTTTGAAGTGGGTCTCTTGTAGACAGCATATGTAGGGGTCTTGTTTTTGTATCCATTCAGCCAGTCTTTGTCTTTTGGTTGGGGCATTTAACCCATTTATATTTAAGGTAATTATTGATAAGTATGACCCTGTTGCCATTTACTTTGTTGTTTTGGGTTCGAGTTTATAAACCTTTTTTGTTTCCTGTCTAGAGAAGATTCTTTAGCATTTGTTGAAGAGCTGGTTTGATGGTGCTGAATTCTCTCAGCTTTTGCTTGTCTGTAAAGCTTTTGATTTCTCCTTCATATTTGAATGAGATCCTTGCTGGGTACGGTAATCTGGGTTGTAGGCTTTTCTCTTTCATCACTTTAAGTATGTCCTGCCATTCCCTTCTGGCCTGAAGAGTTTCTATGGAAAGATCAGTTGTTATCTCTATGGGAATCCCCTTGTGTGTTATTTGTTGCTTTTCCCTTGCTGCTTTTAATATTTGCTCTTTGTGTTTGATCTTCATTAGTTTCATTAATGTATGTCTTGGGGTGTTTTGCTTTTGGTTTATCCTGTTTGAGCCTCTCTGGGTTTCTAGTTCTTGGGTGGCTATTTCCTTCCCCAGTTTAGGGAAGTTTTCAACTATTATCTCCTCAAGTATTTTCTCATGCCTTTTATTTTTGTTTTCTTCTTCTGTGACTCCTGTGATTCGAATGTTGGGGCATTAACATTGTCCCAGAGGTTGTCCCCATTTCTTTTAATTTTTTTTCTTTTTTCTTCTCTGCTTCATCTATTTCCACCATTCTATCTTCCAAGTAACTTATCCTATCTTCTGCCTCAGTTATTCTACTGTTGGCCCCCTCCAGAGTGCTTTTGCTCTCAGTTATTGCTTTATTCATTATTGATTGACTCTTCTTTATTTCTTCTAGGTCCTTGTTAAACATTTCTTGTATCTTCTCAATCTTTGTCTCTAGTCTATTTATCTGTAACTCCATTTTGTTTTCAAGATTTTAGATCGTCTTTACTATCATTATTCTGAATTCTTTTTCAGGTAGACTCTCTATCTCCTCTTTTGTTTGGTTTGGTGTGCATTTATCATGTTCCTTTACCTGCTGAATATTTATCTGCCTTTTCACTTTGTTTAGATTGCTGTGTTTGGGGTGCCATTTCTGTAGGTTGGAATTTTGTGGTTCCTCTTTATTGTGGAGCCTGCTCCCTGTGGGTGGGGTTGGACTAGCGGTTTGTCAAGGTTTCTTGGTTAGGGGAGCTTGTGTCTGTATTCTGGTGGAAGGAAATGGATCTCTTCTCTATGAAGTGCAATGAAGTGTCCAGTAGTGAGTTTTGGGGTGTCTATGGGTTTGGCATAGCTTTTGGAAGCCTGTCTTTTAATTCCTGCTTTGCTGGAGAAATTGCATGGTATGCCTTGCTCTGGATCTTGTTGGCTCTTGCAGGGAGCTTGGTTTCAGTGAAGGAATGGAGGCTTTTAGGTGAGCTCTTATCTATTAATATTCTCTGGAATCATGAGTTCTCTGATGTTTTCAAGTTTTAGAGTTAAGCCTCCTCTTCTGGCTTTCAGTCTTATTCTTACAGCAGCCTCAAGACTTCTCCACCCATACAACACAGATGATAAAACACCTAGGTTAATGGTGAAACAATTCTCTACAGTGAGAGACACCCAGAGAGGTTCACAGAATAACATGGAGAAGAGAAGAGGGAGGACAGAGATAGAGGTGGCCAGGAGGAGAAGAGGGGGAGTCAAAAGGGGAGAGAGCAATCAAGCCAGTAATCACACCCCTAAATGAAAATGGATACTGAGAATTAGCTTGTTAAAGGTACAAAATTGATAACAAATACCAAAAAGCAAAGACTAAAAATCTAGAGTAGAGGTTAGACTCTCAAAATTACAATATTAAAAAAGCAAAACAAAATCAATCACAAAAATTATTATATATATATATATATATAGAGAGAGAGAGAGAGAGAGAGATTTGCTTTAAAATAGGGTCTTTTTTTGCAAGGTAATAGTAGGTCATAAAAATGAAAATAAAGGAGTAATAAAGAGCTTACATTAAAAAAAATTAAAAATGATAATAGTAAAAATATATCTAGGAATTTCTTTGAAGTTGTTGTGGTCTGTGTGGGGTCAGTTCAGTTTCAGATGGTTCCTTGTTCCAGCTTGTTCTTGTTCTCAAGGTCTATAGGTCCCCTCCAATGCTTAGTCAATGCTAACTACAGGGCTTTAATCTGTTCACCTTCACTTCCAGAGTGGTTCCCTCTTCTTTATTTTGGCTTCCTCTGTCTGCAAGTGTTTTCAGTGTCTAATTTCTGCCCTGACACAAGGGGGTGAAGGCGGTCATTCATTTAGGCTCACTTGTTCAGTTGTGTTGTGGGGAGGGAGGAACACTACAAACAAATATCACTGGCGTGTGTGGGGAGTGCTCAGTGTATGGACCACACTGGGTTTGCCCCAGATCAAGGAGGCACATGCTTCCCGGGTCTACACTGTTCAGGCTCCAGAGTACTCTGCAGGGGAACTGTCCAAAGCGGGCCCTGCATTTCCTGCATTTCCCAGGTCTAAGCCGCTCGTGTTCTCAGGTAATCTACAAGGGCACAGACTCTGTTGGGCATGTGTTTTGTGCCCTTCCCAGGTCCGAGAAGCTCAGGAGACCAGGTGCTTGGAGAGCACACTGTCCCAGGTGGGCCATACGTCTTAATCACCTCCCTGATCCTGGCCACTCATTCATGAGTCTCCTCTGGGGAGCTGATCTCAGGCCGCAACCCTCCTGGCAGATGTCAACCATCCAGTATCCCAGGAAGACTGGTTAGCAGCTGGGAGCCTGCTCAGTTTGGTGGAGGATGCCAGTCTCTGGGGCCCAGATTGTAGCAGCCCCTTGCCTTCCAGCTCTGGCTGCTGCCCACCTGGCTCTCTGCCTCCGGTGAGGGGGAGGGGCCTGTATGCAGACAGCCAGCTCTCCTTTGGTGTTCGCTTGATCCTTTGTTCTGTGAGCGGGCCAGGCTGAGCCTAGAGCCTTTCACGGGAAAGTTCTCTTTTTTTTCTCTCTCTGGTGATCCCACAGTTTGAGTTGCTGTCTCAAGTTAGCTCCCTCACATTGTCCTCAGGGGATTCAGGCCTGGTCCTTGCCCTAAGCACCAATTATGCGGTCCATGCCTCCCTGTCTAGTCCCCACTTGCTGGTGGTGGATATGAGCATCTGGGCTACTTCTCTGCTGGCAGTTGCAGTTAGGCACATATTCTGTGTTTTTTTCCTCCCAGTTATGTTGCCCTCTGAGATTCCAAAACTCTCACAGACCTGCTTGTGGGAGGGTTTCCTACTGTGTGGAAACTTCTCTTCCTTCGTGACTCCCTCCCCAGGGCGGGTCTCCATCCCTAACTCTTTTGTCTCTCTTTTTGTCTTTTATATTTTGTCCTACCTTCTTTTGAGGAGGTAGGGCTGCCTTTCTGGGTGCCTAGTGTCCTCCGCCAGCGTTCAGAAGTTGTTTTGTGGAAGTTATTCCGCATTCAAATGACATTTTGATGAATTTGTGGAGGAGAAAGTGGTCTCCCTGTCCTATTCCTCCACCATCTTGGGACCGCCCCCTCCTTTTTACCTTTTTAATGTAGGCATTTTAATAATTTGGTACTTGTTTGATTCTTGATGTATGTCTATGTTTAATTTTTATGCAAAATCCTTTTCATAATCTAATCCCTCTATTCATTTATTCTCTGAACTATTGTTTCATCATATTTTATTAGTATTAAATATTTTAATTTGTGTAACCTAAATGTTTTCTGGAAACATGCAAAAAATTATCTTCTCTAGGCAATCAAAATATATACTATTGGTTGTGTTTGTTCTATGTTAATTATTAATTTTTTCTTCAGTATGTCTGTGTAACTTTTATTAACTTACTGAACTTACACTTTGTGGCATTTATATGTACTTCACAAAATTAGTCCTTGAGATAACTAAAAGTTGTACAATTTAGAGAGAGAGAGATAGACAGCTAGAGAGAAACAGAGACATAGAGACAGAGAGACTCAGTTTGAGGAATGGGCTCCAGTGATTGTGGAAGCTTGGCAATCCAAAATCCCCTGGGTAGGTAGGCAGGCTGGAGACCCGAGCAAAAATTCCAGTCTGCTGGTAGAAACCCATCTTGCTCTGGGGAAAGTCTTTTTTTTTTTTTTTTCCTTTAAGGCCTTCACTTGTCTGGATGATGGCGACCCATCCAATCATAATCCATCCATTATGGAAAATAATGTGCTTTATTCAACGTCCATTGATGTAAATGTTAATCTAAACCAAAAAAATTCTTCACAAAAGTATCCAGAATGTTTGATTAAATATTTAGGCACCCTGGCCCAGCCAAGTTGACATGTAAAACTAACCATCCCAGAGAGTGGCACTGCAGTGCGTTTAGCACCATGTCAGTTTCATAAACAATACGCTACTTAAGTGTGTGGCAGTGAAGAATGGGGACATCTAACGTTTCCAAGGTGGCAGATTCTATCACGACTTCATAGAAGGAAGCTATTTTTCTGGAATTTTAAGACTAAGTGTTGTTAAGATCAGTAATACGAGTCTTTTTCACATAGATCATCCTCATGATAGTGTGGCTTTAAGAATTTCACTTAGTGACTTAAGCGACTATTTCCTTTCTAAGTATCCCACTCTTTAGAGGCTTCGGTGCCTTTAGTTTTTCTCAGTGCCATGTTACTGAGTGTGAACAAACCTCTTATCATCTAAGGTAGTGATTGCCAGGTACAGTGTGCCGTTGTCCCAAAACTGCTTTTTAAAATTTTTAATAAATTTTATTCTAGAAAGAATTTTACTCGATATTTTATAAAGTGTGTTCTGTGGCACACAGGGCCTGAAAGATATTCTAGGGAATAAAAGGTCAAACATATTTTAAATGGGTGTTCCCAGGAGGTGCAGTTGTAAAGAATCTGCCTACCAAGCAGGAACCGCAAGAGGCTTGGGTTTGATCCCTGGGTTGGGAAGATCCCCTGGTGTAGGAAATGACAACCCACTCTAGTATTCTTATCTGGAAAATTTCATGGACAGAGGAGTCCAGTAGGCTACAGTCCATGGGGTTGCAAAGAGTCCAAGACAACTGAGTACCACAGCTACCACCAAATTTGCAAATGGTTGTATGTGATTCCTTTCTTAGAAGTTAACAGGATGCATGTATATTTATTAGAATGGTGATAAAGTTAGATTAAAAAATCCTGCCAGTAGACACCGGATTTTCTTTATAAAAGAGAGAATCATATCTGTTTAGTAAAATACTTTTCTAGGCTGCTGGGAGAAGGTGAGGTCCCAAGGACTTGGATTAGCAAGATACAAAGTCACAAGGGAGATGGTTAAACCAGTGTGCCTTAGAAATACATAGAGACTTTGGGGTGGAGGAGGGTAGAGAAAAGAGAAGAGAGGAAGCAGGAGGGAGGAGAAACCACAGTAACTGAGTAACAGGGTAGATTTCGTTATTTTCCTCATTGCCGTGTAACTCCAATTTATTATAGTTCATTTCACAAGCAAAGAAGTTGTGTGAGCAGAATGTGACTGATTTCTTCATTTGTGTCAACACTGAGCTGGAGTTAGGGGAATAGCTGTAAGACACAGCAGAGAACCAAACTTCAGGAAACATGGGCTGTCAGAACCAGTGGTGTCGTGGGCTTATATAAGCATGGGAGTATTTCATAGAAATGTGGGAGGTAATGGATTCTCCCTCAAGCCAAAGCCGAGGGGTTCACAACCACCTTTCTTTTTCAGTCCTAACGTACAGAAGAGCCCAGCTGGCATCTGAATTGTGTGTACGTATGTTTTCATAGACAGGTGATGAAAGTGCACTAAAATGTTGTCGAATGTCCTTTCTCAGTGATTAACTCTCAAGCAGCTTTTACTTTCTTCTCTGTTTGTTGTTGTTGTTCAGTCACTAAGTTGTGTCTGACTTTTTGTGACCCCGTGGACTGCAGTATGCCAGGCTTCCCTGTCCTTCACTATCTCGCAGAGTTTGCTCAAACTCATGTCCATTGAGTTGGTGATGCTATCTAACCATCTCATCCTCTGCTGCACCCTTCTGCTTTTGCCTTCAGTCTTTCCCAGCATCAAGGTCTTTCCCAACCAGTAAGCTCTTTGTATCAGGTGGCCAAAGTATTGGAACTTCAGCTTCAGCATCAGATCTTCCAATGAATATTCAGGGTTGATTTCCTTTCGGATGGAGTGGTTTGATCTCCTTGCAGTCCAAGGGACTCTCAAGAGTCTTCTTCAGCACCACAATTTGAGAGCATCAATTCTTCAGCACTTGGCCTTCTTTATGGTTCCACTCTCACATCCATACATGACTACTGTATTTTAGTCTTCTCCAGTAAACATGCACTATTTTTTATAATCAGATTAATTAAAATTTTAATTTTTATTACTAAAAATCATTGTCAAATATTGCTTCATTCAGTTAGGCTTTTGGTAGACATTTGGCAGCAGTCTGCTCCCCAAGATTGCCTACTCCAAGACTAAACCTCCGCAAGAGCTTAGAATGTAGCTAATTAAGGTTTCTGATTACAAATCCACATGTCTTAATAGATAGTCTAGATGAGGTAAGATCGATAGTCCCTTATGGAATTAAATCTGACAGCACAGATAGTTGAAGAAGGCCATCCTGCCTCTGCTATGAAGTGACCTAAGAGAGTGCCCTCAGTTTGGACTCACAGCAATCAGTATTGCCCTAGGCTTAACCATTCTTTAGTTTATTACAGGCTTTCTCTTGCTGGAAGAACTAGGTAGGTGGTTTTTCAACTAACTAAATTTTAAGGTTAGAATTCTTTTTTGAAAATGTATTTGTACTGCTTCTGTTCTATTTTCAACCACATTGATCTCTGGGAAAATGTATCTTTTTCTATTTGATCACCAAGAAGCCATCTTGACTTTAGGCCATGATCTTGGGGGCACAAACTAATTCATGTGGTTAGTTAGGCTTGAAATACTCTTAGCTCTGGTACATCACACAGCATTCTAGGGCTTTTCCTCAGCTTTGCTTTTGTCCATGTGGTTTCTTTCCTCCTGTCTATTTCTCAAGAGTCAGTGCAGCAAGGGGGTCACAAGCATGCACGTGGGAATCGAATGGTTGACTTCTAACCTTGGCTTGGCCATTTAGTGAAGGCATGATCTCGTGTAGTCTACTTGACCTCTCTAAGTCTCAACTGATTCATCTATAATGTGCAAATAAAAACAGCACATTCCTCAGAAGTTGTTGTGAGGATTAATTAGATGATGGATGAAAAATCCTTAGTAGACTCTAGCACATCCTGAGTACTCAAATAAACATAAGCTGTTATTCCTTGAAAAACACCATCTCACTTTCTACTTCCCTTCAACCTTTCATGATATTCTTGTAAGGCTGATATCAGAGCCTACTAAATCTCCAACTGTTTCCACATCTTCACTTCTTTTCATCAGGGTGCAGTAAAAAGAGTGTGAACTTTGAAGTTAGGGAGATGTGGTTTAGAACTGTGGGTACTTAACTTACAGTGTGATTCCTGGCCACTTGTGGCCCTTAATTTCCCAAACATCAGTTTTTTTTCAGGTATAGAGACAGTAAAACCAACTTAAAGAGCTTGTTGTGAAGAGGATTAGGTGTCCTCATCCCTTCGATGCCAATTATCAAGGTACTCAGCCCATAGTAGATCCTGCAATGAAAGTAAGCAACACACTCTTTCTTTGTATCTGAGTTTAAGATTTCACTTCCTCAGTCATCCCACTACCTGTCTGGAATCACCTTACCTTCTTCTCACCCCTTGCCTTACCAGAAAAGCCATATCTTCAAGTCTCATTCAAGAATAGATTAGTAGGAGATAAGAATCTGCCTGCCAATGCAGGGGACGAGGGTTCAATCCCTGGTCCAGGAAGGTTCTGCCTGCCACAGAGCAACTGAGCCCATGAACCACAACTACTGAAGCCCGTGTGCTTACAGCCTATGTTCTGCAACAAGAGAAGCCACTGCAGTGAGAAGCCCACATACCACAACAAAGAACAGACCCAAACCTCAACCCGAATCAGCCATAGGTACACATATATCCCCTCCCTTTTGAACCTCCCTCCCATCTCCCGCCCCATCCCACCCCTCTAGGTGGATACAGAGCCCCTGCTTGAGTTTCCTGAGCCATATAGCAAATTCCCATTGGCTATCTATTTCACATATGGTAATGCAAGTTTCCATGTTATTCTCTCCATGCATCTCACCCTCTCCTCCCCTCTCCCCATGTCCATTCTCTATGTCTGTTTCATTCAATAAAAAATAAATGAACTAAAAAAAAAAAAAATAGCCCCAGTTCACTGCAGCTAGAGAAAGTCTGTGAGCAGCAATGAAGACCCAGCACAACTAAAAGTAAGTAAATAAATAGTAATTTATAATAAAAAAAAGAGTAAATTAGTAGGATTGTTAAAATCTGAATTTGAATCCTACTTTTCCCATATTTATGCTGGGTAAGTTCGGGTACAGTTTCTGACATTCTATTTTTCCTCTTCTTTATTTTTTATTTTTACTTTATTTTGCTTTACAATACTGTATTGGTTTTGCCATACATTGACATGAATCAGCCACAGGTGTACATGAGTTCCCAATCCTGAACCCCCCCTCCCACCTCCCACCCCATATCATCTCTCTGGATCATCCCCATGCACCAGCCCCAAGCCTCCTGTATCCTGTATCGAACATAGACTGGCAATTCATTTCTTACCTGATAGTATACATGTTTCAATGCCATTCTCCCAAATCATCCCACCCTCTCCCTCTCCCACAGAGTCTAAAAGTCCGTTCTATACATCTGTGTCTCTTGCTGTCTCTCTTTCCTCTTCAATGTATGGCAAAACCAATACAGTATTGTAAAGCAAAATAAAATAAAAATTAAAAAAATAAAACAGAAATAATGATAAGTACTTCAAAAGGCTCTTGTGGGTATCAAATTAAGTTTACTTAGTATATTCTGAGCACCTGCCATAAGCCTGCCATTATGCTAGGTAGTGGGATTGAAACTGAGCCAGCAGGATAGTGTGTTTGTACAGTGCTGAGCACAGAGTTTGGTATCCAGAAAGCTTCAGCTGGTAATGTCTGCTATCATCAGCATCACCATCACCATCATCATCATTATATCTGCATTATGTGACATAACCATGGAATCATTCAATTACATTCTAAATCCTCTAGTCTCAGTCAAAATAAAGAAATCATTCTATCTTCTAAGGAAGGCTGGGAAACTGCCTTTCCACAGAGGTACTCATGATACATGATACATTATGCAGCAGTTAAAACCACAAGTAAGGTGAATTTTTAAAAGTCATTCTCACATATAATTGAGGTTGCAAACCGTTGGTGTGGTAGTTAGCACCTGACTGAAGGGTAACTGTAGATTGTTTAATCCTAAGAGACAAATAATGTTTTAAATATTAAGTGACTGAACAGTAGGATGGAGAGATTATGGTATGTTCATACAATGAAATGCTACACGGCATTGAAAAACAATGGGCTACATCTTCCTAAATGTAACAAAGTGGAAATCTCACAAATATTATGAGCAAAAGAGGTCAGATACAAAAGAATATATTATTGTATGGTTCAATTTACATCATGAGCAAGACAGAGAAAACTTATCTATGGTGGTAGAATTTGAATGGAGAAGGCAGTGGCACCCCACTCCAGTACTCTTGCCTGGAACATCCCATGGACGGAGGAGCCTGGTAGGCTGCAGTCCATGGGGTCGTGAAGAGTTGGACACGACTGAGCGACTTCACTTTCACTTTTCACTTTCATGCATTGGAGAAGGAAATGGCAACCCACTCCAGTGTTCTTTCCTGGAGAATCCCAGGGATGGGGGAGCCTGGTGGACTGCTGTCTATGGGGTCGCACAGAGTCGGACACGACTGAAGTGACTTAGCAGCAGCAGCAGCAGCACAAGTTGAATTGTGGTTATCTTTGGGGGAATAGGAATTGACTGGGAAGGGCACAAAGAAAACTTCTAGGTGATACAAGTCTTCTAGTTGATGTAGGTGATGACAAATGATCTCTCTTTCTTTCTCTTGTTCTAGCTCTGGCTCTCAGCAGCGTAATACATTTTATATATGTTAAAATGTATCCAGCTGTTAACTGAAGATGTATGCAAATTACTAGATGTAACATTGCATTTAGTGTTAATAGTAATTCAGTTCAATTCAATTCAGTCACTCAGTCCTGCCTGACTGTCTTCAACCCTATGGACTGCAGCACACCAAGCTTCCCTGTCCATCACCAACTACCCAAGCTTGCTCAATCCATTGAGTTGGTGATGCAATCCAACCATCTCACCCTCTACAGTTCCTTCTCCTCCCACCTTCAATCTTTCAAGCATCAGGGTCTTTTCCAGTGAGTCAGTTCTTCCCGTCAAGTGGCCAAAGTATTGGAGTTTCAGCTTTAGCATCAGTCCTTCCAATGAATATTCAGGACTTATCTCCTTTAGGATTGACTGGGTTTGACCTCCTTGCAGTCCAAAGGACTCTCAAGAGTCTTTTCCAACACCACAGTTCAAAAGAATCTACTATTCAGCGCTCAGCTTTCTTTATGGTCTAACTCTCATATCCATACATGACTACTGGAAAAACCATAGCTTTGACTAGACAGACCTTTGTTGGCAAAGTAATGTCTCTGCTTTTTAATATCCTGTCTAGCATATTAGACAGCATATTGGTTATAGCTTTTCTTCCAAGGAGAAAGAGTCTTTTAATTTCATGGCTGCAGTCACCATCTGCATTGATTTTGGAGCCCAAGAAAAGAAAGTCTATCACTGTTTCCATTGTTTCCCCATCTATTGCCATGAAGTGATGGGACTGGATGCCATGATCTTAGCTTTTTGAATGTTGAGTTTCAAGCCAGCTTTTGCACTCTCCTCTTTCACTTTCATCAAGGGGCTCTTTAGTTCATCTTTGGGTCCATAATGGTGGTATCTTCTGCAATTCTGAGGTTATTGATATTTCTCCCAGCAATCTTGATTCCAGCTTGTCCTTCATCCAGCCTGGCATTTCGCATGTTGTACTCTGCATATAAGTTAAATAAACTGGGTGACAATATACAGCCTTGACACACTCCTTTCCCAATTTGGAACCAGTCTGCTGTTATATGTCTTGTTCTAACTGTTGCTTCTTGACCTGAATACAGATTTCTAAGGAGGCAGGTAAGGTGGTCTGGTATTTCCATCTCTTTAAGAATTTTCTACGGTTTGTTGTAATCCATACAGTCAAAGGCTTCGGCGTAGTCAATAGAGCAGAAGTAGATGTTTTTCTGGAACTCTCTTGCTTTTTTGATGATCCAACAGATATTGGCAATTTGACCTCTGGTTCTTCTGCTTTTTCTAAATCCAGCTTGATCATCTGGAAGTTCATGGCTCATGTTGAAGCCGCAGTTGGAGAATTTTGAGCTTTACTTTGCTAGCGAGTGAGATGAATGCAATTGTGTGCTAGTTTGAACATTCTTCTTTGGTATTACCTTTCTTTGGGATTGGAATGAAAACTGACATTTTCCAGTCCTGTAGCTGCTGCTGAGGTTTCCAAATTTGCTGGCATATTGAGTTCAGCATTTTAACATCATCATCTTTTAGGACTTGAACTAGCTCAACTGGAACTCCATCATCTTCATTGCTACTGCTACTGCTAAGTCACTTCAGTCGTGCCCGACTCTGTGCAACCCCAGAGATGGCAGCCCACCAGGCTCCCCCGTCCCTGGGATTCTCCAGGCAAGAACACTGGAGTGGGTTGCCATTTCCTTTTCCAGTGCATGAAAGTGAAAAGTGAAAGTGAAGTCGCTCAGTTGTGTCTGACTCCCAGTGACCCCATTGACTGCAGCCCACCAGGCTCCTCTGTCCATAGGATTTCCCAGGCAAGAGTACTGGAGTGGGGTGCCATTGCCTTCTCTGATCACCTTCATTAGCTTCGTTCATAGTGATGCTTCCTAAGCCAACTTGACTTTTCAGTCCAGGATGTCTGGCTCTAGATGAGTGATCACACCATCGTGGTTATTGGGGTCATTAAGATCTTTATTCTATAGTTGTTCCATGTATTCCTGCCATCTCTTCTTAATATCTTCTGCTTCTGTTAGGCCCACACTCTTTCTGTACTTTACTGTGTCCATCTTTGCATGAAATGTTCCCTCGGTATCTCTAATTTTCTTGAAGAGATCTCTAGTCTTTCCCATTCTATTGTTTTCCTCTATTTCTTTGCATTGATCACTGAAGAAGGCTTTCTTCCCTCTCCTTGCTATTCTTTGTAACCCTGCATTCAAATGGGGATATCTTTCCTTTTTTTTTTTTTTTGTTGATGCCATAGTTGTTGAATTTTATTCTATTTTATTATTTTTTTCAGGTTTTATTTTATTTTAATTTTTTACTTTACAATATTGTATTGGTTTTTGCCATACATCAACATGAATCCACCACAGGTGTACACGTGTTCCCAGTCCTGAACCCCTCTTCCACCTCCCTCTCCATACCATCTCTCTGGGTCATCCCAGTGCACCAGCCCCAAGCATCCCGTATCCTGTATCAAACCTAGAATGGCGATTCATTTCTTATATGATATTATACATGTTTCAATGCCATTCTCCCAAATCATCCCACCCTCTCCCTCTCCCACAGAGTCCAAAAGACTGTTCTATACATCTGTGTCTCTTTTGCTGTCTCGCATACAGGATTACCATTACCATCTTTCTAAATTCCATATATATGTGTTAGTGTACTGTATTGGTGTTTTTCTTTCTGGCTTACTTCACTCTGTATAATCGGCTCCAGTTTCATTCACCTCATTAGAACTGATTCAAATGTATTCTTTTTGATGGCTGAGTAATACTCCATTGTGTATATGTACCACAGCTTTCTTATCCATTCATCTGCTAATGGACATCTAGGTTGCTTCCATGTCCTGGCTATTATAAACAGTGCTACGATGAACATTGGGGTACATGTGTCTCTTTCATTTCTGGTTTCCTTGGTGTGTATGCCCAGCAGTGGGATTGCTGGGTCATGAGGCAGTACTATTTCCAGTTTTTTAAGAAATTGCCACACTGTTCTCCATAGTGGCTGTACTAGCTTGCATTCCCACCAACAGTGTAAGAGGATTCCCTTTTCTCCACACCCTCTCCAGCATTTATTGCTTGTAGACTTTTGGATCACAGCCATTCTGACTGGCGTGAAATGGTACCTCATTGTGGTTTTGATTTGCCTTTCTCTGATAATGAGTGATATTGAGCATCTTTTCATGTGTTTGTTAGCCATCTGTATATCTTCTTTGGAGAAATGTCTGTTTAGTTCTTTGGCCCATTTTTTGATTGGGTCATTTATTTTTCTGGAATTGAGCTGCATAAGTTGCTTGTATATTTTTGAGATTAGTTGTTTGTCAGTTGTGTCATTTGCTATTATTTTTTCCCATTCAGAAGGCTGTCTTTTCACCTTGCTTATAGTTTCCTTTGTTGTGCAAAAGCTTTTAATTTTAATTAGATCTCATTTGTTTATTTTTGCTTTTATTTCCAGTATTCTGAGAGGTGGGTCATAGAGGATCCTGCTGTGATTTATGTCCGAGAGTGTTTTACCTATGTTCTCCTCTAGGAGTTTTATAGCTTCTGGTCTTACATTTAGACCTTTAATCCATTCTGAGTTTATTTGTGTGTCATTTGTCAGCAGGGTTCCTCCCTCCCCACAGCGTGACCAACCATTATCCTATATCTTTCCTTTTATCCTTTGCCTTTAGCTTGTCTTCTTTTCTCAGCTTTTTGTACACAGATCTCAGAGAAGGCGATGGCACCCCACTCCAGTACTCTTGTCTGGAAAATCCCATGGGTGGAGGAGCCTGGTAGGCTGCAGTCCATGGGGGCGCAAAGAGTCAGACACACCTGAGCGACTTCACTTTCACTTTTCATTTTCATGCACTGGAGAAGGAAATGGCAACCCACTCCAGTGTTCTTGCCTGGAGAATCTCAGGGACTGGGGAGCCTAGTAGACTGCTGTCTATGGGGTTGCAGAGTCAGACACGATTGAAGCAACTTAGCAGCAGCAGTAGCAGTATACAGATCTAATCCCTTGAATATATTTCTCACTTCCACTGTATAGTCATAAGGGATTTGATTTAGGTAATACCTGAAAGGTCTAGTGGTTTTCCCTACTGTCTTCAGTTGAAGTCTGAATTTGGCAATAAGGAGTTCATGATCTGAAACACAGTCAGCTCCTGGTCTTGTTTTTACTGACTGTATAGAGCTTTTCCATCTACATTTGCAAAGAATATTATCAATCTGATTTCTGTATTGACCATCTGGTGACGTACATGTGTAGAGTCATCTCTTGTGTTGTCGGAAAAGGGTGTTTGCTCTGACCAGTGCATTCTCTTGACAAAACTCTGTTAGCCTTTGCCCTGCTTCATTTTGTACTCCAAGGCTAAACTTGCCTGTTACTCCAGGTATCTTGACTTTCTACTTTTGCACTGCAGTCCCCTATGATGAAAAGGACATCTATTTTTGGTGTTAGTTCTAGAAGGTCTTGTAGGTCATCATAAAACTGTTCAGCTTCTTGAATAACTGTGATATCAAATGGTTTGCTTTGGAAACGAACAGAGATCATTCTGTCATATTTGAGATTATTGACCCAAATACTGCATTTCAGAGTCTTTTCTTGACTACGAGGGCTACTCCATTTCTTTTAAGGGATTCTTGCCCACAGTAGTAGATATAATGGCCATCTGAATTAAATTTTCCCAATTCCTTTCATTTTAGTTCACTGATTCCTAAATGTTCATGTTCACTCTTGCTGTCTCCTGTTTGACCACTTCCAATTTACCTTGATTCATGGACCTAACATTCCGGGTTCATATTCAATATTGTTCTTTACAGCATTGGGCTTTATTACCATCACCAGTCACATCCACCACTGGGCATTGTTTCACTTTGGCTCCGTCTCTTCATTCTTTCTGGAGTTATTTCTCCACTGTCTCCAGTAGCATATTGGGCACTTATTGACCTGGAGAGTTCATCTTTCAGTATCATATCTTTTTGCCTTTTCTTACTGTTCATGTTCTCAAAGCAAAAATACTGAAGTGGTTTGCCATTCCTTTCTCCAGTGGACCACATTTTGTCAGAACTTTCCACTATGACCCATTTGTTTTGGTTGACCCTACAAGACATGCGTCATAATTTGATTGAGTTAGACAAGGCTGTGGTCCATGTGATCAGTTTGGTTAGTTTTCTGTGATTGTGGTTTTCATTCTGTCTGCCCTTTGATGGATAAGGATAAGAGAAAGAGATTGTGGAAGCTTCCTGATGGGAGAGACTGACTGTCATATATTTAACAATAAATATTACAATTAAGATTACATTCCGACAAAGTAAGTCTTCCCAGATGGTGCTGGTGGTAAAGAACCTGCCTGCCAATGTAGGAGACACAGGAGGTGGGGGTTTGATCTCTGGGCTGGGAAGATCCCTTGGAGTAGGAAATGGTCCCCACTCCAGTATTCTTCCTGGAAAACTCTAGGGGCAGTTGAGCCTGGCAGACTATAGTCCATGACGCTGCAGAGAGTCAGACATGAGTCAGCAACTGAGCACACACTACAGGTAAATCTATGTACATATCACTCTGTCTCTCTCTCTCGATTCCCATTAAAATTAGTTATGTATATAAAGTAAAATTGTATACATAATATTTGTAAATTTTATATAAATATATAAATTTAAATTACATATAAATGAATTGCATATAAATTTATATGTTTTAATATATAATTACATATATATATGTCTGTATAAAGTTTTTTTCCCTGCTGTTTATTTACTTCTCAGTTCATGTGTAGTTGAGGCTGGTATGAGTTGTATTTTCTAAGGGTAGTCTTGGCTCTTTTCCTTCCTCAGGCTTCTCAGCAGTACTTTTAGGGGAGGAGGCTGGTCAGTGGGTTGTGGGGGAAAGTCATGGGACAAATAGAAAAGTAGTCTTGGCTTAAGGTGTACTGTCAATTATTCTTAAAGTGGATCATCTGAATGTGGGTAAGTGCTCACTATATGAGGCTCTTAGGTGTTTTCTCCTGGTGTTAGCAGTGAAGTGCTGGAGTGCTGCACCTTGGCCTGAGATGAAATCAAAGAATGGCAATTACAAGCAGGGCTCTAGTTTTCCAAGTTATTATTTGGGGTGGATGATAATGATGTTAGAAGTGCTGAGGCTGTGATGGACCTAAGAGGAGAGGGTGGCATGTCCGGCTTTGAACACTTTCCAACTTACACATTTTAGCCTCTGCCATCTTTTTCTTTATATTTGGTTGATTTGGAGTAAGGAGCTGGTTTCCTTGCTCCGTCTCACTCCGCTTCTGGGGACAGGCCACGACCTGTGTAGAGTGCATCTTGCTCTGTGAAGTCTGAAAGAGGAAAAGGTTGATGGTCCAAACACTGTGTTGTAAGTGACCATATGCTGGGAGAGTTCATTTCCCAGCTGGGCCCACAGCCATGGGGGTGGCGGGGAGGGTGATGAGACCTGGCAGCCGTAAGACCTGTAAGGGAGAGGGAGGAGGTTACATAGAAAAAGCGCTCAGTAAATATAGCTCTTCTTTTCTACGTAAGAGAGAAAGAGAGAGAAATGTTGGGTCACCCCAGACAAACAGGGAAAGGAGTGCAGCTGGGAAAGTGGGAAAGACAGAAACCAACCGCTAAAGAGCACTGACTTGACAACCTCCAGATCACAATTAGGAGCCACTTCCTGGCCTCACATTTTCCACATAAACACTCGGACGCTGGGCAGAGTTAATAGGCCCTGACTCCTGCGGGGAGCAGCTCCGGCCAAGCCCGGCCGCGATTGACGTCAAGGCCCAGCGTCTCAGAGGAATGTGCCCGCTCCCCGCGCTTCAGGGTCTGACCCTAACCTTTCCCAGATGTGCAACTGTTCTTCCTTCCAAACAGGGAGTTTCAACACTGGGCATTGTGTGCGCTCTCAGCCCCGTCCTGGAGCCAAAACAAAAGTCCCAGTTCCTGCGTTTCAGAACACGATTGTGAGCCCGCCGGCCTTTCTCTCTGAGGGGCTGGGCCGTCCTGCTGGAGGCGGTCCCAGGGCCTGGGTCCCTGCTCGGCTCCTTATCTCGCCCCCAAGCTGCCTCCGCCGGCTGCCTCTCTGTGTCTGGCTGCGGAGCGCCGGGAGTCCCGGCAAGCCAGGGCCTTTAGGCTTGTGTTCCAGCTCCTCCCTCCTCCCGCCTGAAAGCCCTGCCTTTCCTGGCTCCAGGCACGCACGCTCTTTGCAGCTGAACTAACACTTCTCCGTAGTAGGAGCTTGTGGCCCTGTGGCTTTGCCCCTCTATTCAGCTTGCTGGAATGTCCTCTTCCTTTTCCCGGTTTTGACTTGGTGGACAGAGAGGCCTCATTCAGTTCTGAAGGCAGTGCAAGCTGGAAGCCTTTTCCTGGCCCCTTCTCTCCTGGTTTGAGTTGGCTGCTCTCTGTGGTTTTGCTGCCCTGCTTTATATAGACTGCAAACTTTATGATTCATGACACTGGGGGTTACTTTTCTCTCCCTGCTTTATGTTTGCATTGGTTATTCGTGTGTCTCTTTCTCCAGCTAGATTGTAAGCCCTTCAAGAAGAAGGACATTTTGCTCATCTTTGAACCTCCCATTTAGTGGAATACATAATAGATATTTGGACTTCCCAAGTGCACTAGTGGTAAAGAACCCACCTGCCAGTGCAGGAAACATAATGAGACGTGGGTTTAATCCCTGGGTCAGGAAGATCCCCTGGAGGACAGCTTAGCAACCCACTCTAGTATTCTTGCCTTGGAGAATCCCATGGACAGAGGAGCGTGGAGGGTACTGTTCATAGGGTAACAAAGAGTCAGATTTGACTGAAGTGACTTAGCATGCATGCATAATAGGTATTTAATAAATGTTTGTTGAATGAATTAATGAATATGTCCAAGAACATGAGAACAATGATGATACAATAGAAATCAGGTATCTTCGTGATTTTGGAAGAGTTAGCATTGACAATGGCACCCCACTCCAGTGCTCTTGCCTGGAAAATCCCATGGATGGAGGAGCCTGGTGGGCTGCAGTCCATGGTGTCGCTGGGAGTCGGATACGACTGAGGTACTTCACTTTCATTTTTCACTTTCATGCACTGGAGAAGGAAATGGAAACCCAGTCCAGTGTTCTTGCCTGGAGAATCCCTGGGAAGGGGGAGCCTGGTGGGCTGCTGTCTGTGGGGTTGCATAGAGTTGGACATGACTGAAGTGACTTAGCAGTAGCAGCAGTGTTCACAAAAGAGCAAAGCCTTGGTACCAGGCCTTGAAGATGAGCATGGGAAAATAAACACAAAATTTACACAATAGGGACAATTGCTGTTGTTAGTAGAGGTCCTTAACCTTGTCACTTCTTAAGTGCTTCATTGATTTTATCTCATTTTCTTCTTACAACATCCTTTTACCAAATGGCTTGGGGAGTCTATAATCATTGTTTGTGTTATTTCAAGTTTCTAGACAATGTAATTCTGTAGCCTGCAGTGGAGACATATTCCAAGGCCTCTCAACCCTTTGGAAAGCCCTAAATCCCTTTGCTGCAGACCAAGTGTACTATCTGTTACAAAGCAACTGAACAAAGAATCTTGGCTTTAAAGTTCAGTTCAGGTCAGTTAAGTTGCTCAGTCGTGTACGACTTTTTGCAACCCCATGAATTGCAGCATGCCAGGCCTCCCTGTCCATCACCAACTTCCAGAGTTCACTCAGACTCGCATCCATCGAGTCAGTGATGCCATCCAGCCATCTCATCCTCACTCGTCCCCTTCTCCTCCTGCCCCCAATCCCTCCCAGCATCAGAGTCTTTTCCAATGAGTCAACTCTTCGCATGAGGTGGCCAAAGTACTGGAGTTTCAGCTTTAGCATCATTCCTTCCAAAGAAATCCCAGGGCTGATCTCCTTCAGAATGGACTGGTTGGATCTCCTTGCAGTCCAAGGGACTCTCAAGAGTCTTCTCCAACACCACAGTTCAAAAGCATCAATTCTTCGGTGCTCAGCCTTCTTCACAGTCCAACTCTCACATCCATACAAGACCACAGGAAAAACCATAGCCTTGACTAGACGGACCTTAGTCAGCAAAGTAAAGTCTCTGCTTTTGAATATGCTATCTAGGTTGGTCATAACTTTCCTTCCAAGGAGTAAGCGTCTTTTAATTTCATGGCTGCAATCACCATCTGCAGTGATTTTGGAGAACCCAAAAAATAAAGTCTGACACTGTTTCCACATCTATTTCCCATGAAGTAATGGGACCGGATGCCATGATCTTCATTTTCTGAATGTTGAGCTTTAAGCCAACTTTTTCACTCTCCTCTTTCACTTTCATCAAGAGACTTTTTAGTTCCTCTTCACTTTCTGCCATAAGGGTGGTGTCATTTGCATATCTGAGGTGATTGATATTTCTCCCGGCAATCTTGATTCCAGCTTGTGTTTCTTCCAGTCCAGCGTTTCTCATGATGTACTCTGCATAGAAGTTAAATAAGCAGGGTGACAATATACAGCCTTGACATACTCCTTTTCCTATTGGTTATTATGTGAAAACCAAATATCCCCTCCCTTCTGCACTCACAGTTACCAAGCCCTTCTTCCCCCAAGCCTAAAACCCCTGATGGAGAATGAATATAGATAAGATGGTAACAGAGTCCACCTAGCAATCTGGGCATAATTAGTCTGCCTTTCCCCCCAAAGATAAGAATGGATACTTAAGAAAGAACTACATATATCCATGCTAAGCTTCCATTTGTTGTAGCAAAATTCCAAATGGGAGTTCCCAATGGGAATAACAATTTGCCTTCCCACCATCAGACTGGCGCCTCAGGGACGGACTCCTCAGGGAATCTGACCCTAAATGAGCAGAGCTCCAAGAAAGCACAGGGGAGATGTTGTTACAATGCTGTTACTTTAACAGCCAAGAGGCAGCTATCTCTTTCCTGGAGGTATAAAATCATAAGGGTGATTTCAGGACTTACGGCAGCTGTGAGGCTGGGGGGCACAGGGTATCTGCTTGTTATCATTTCAGCAAGTGGAGTTAGGAGGAAAGTCCCCTTATCTTACTGTTTTCTGGAGGGAAAAACCAAACGTGGTGATGTCTTTCCTCTAATCCGGAAATCTTTCTGGCTTCCCACTGGAAAAGGAAATTTCCACAGTGAGTTTTCAATTTGCTGCCTCTCTTGGGGTAGGAAGACATCTAATTTTAGTATAATTAAGAACTAAGTGGATTAGGCCCTTCAGAGTTGCTCAGAATTTCTGATTATGTGAAATAATTTATAAATTTTATAATACAACTATATATTATATTTATGTAATTATACACAAATATAAATTTTGTGAAATATTTTTAAATTATGTAAATAATGTAAAAACCAGGGCTTTAATGCTCTATTGTTCCCATATTTCTATGCAGCCTCCTTAAGAACTGCCTTCACCAAAATAGGATAGAGAGGTTTCTCAAAGTTATAGGGATTTTCCCAAGGAAACTGTGAACTGATGAAGCTGGGAGCACTGCAGGAAATTTATATTTTCAATCAGAAACAAAGATGTATTTTGTTTTCCAGAAAACTCTTTTTCATTTTTCTTTATTGTCAGTGCTGGGCTTAGGAATTTAGATTACGAACATTTTCAAATCATGGAATAAGGTTTGCATTTCTTTAGACTTGCATTGACTGATACTTCTGAGGTAGCAAAAGCAAGAAAATGATGGGAAAAAGTAAAAATAACCCCCAGCCAAATCAGATAGAGAAACAAGAGGAGAGGGGGAAACAAACACTTGCTGACATACCACAGAGGAAGGAGGAGACCTAGGAAAGTGAAGCTGTCCTATTACTTCCCCAGGCAGGAAGCTATTGCTGACTTAATTTCATGGGTACAAGGAAGAGTAAAATCAACACGTTATGGTTCTGATGACAGATTTAACTCTCAGCATCTAATGTTTGTGAAAAACATTCCACCCCAATGATAAGGAAGTGGAAAAGAACACTGAAACTTATCAGTGCTGCTTATGGATTATGGTCTCCAAATTACGGTTTCTAATAAACACTTAAGGTGTGCCTACTGTGTGCAAAGTATGGGCATTTGTATGTACTGGGATGAATAGGCCACTTGGCCTATTCTATCAAAGTGGTCCTGAGTGCTCTGAAGACGTTTGGACCAAAAAGATAATAAGGGAGACAGTAGAACTCTTGCATGAATTCTTCTTGCCTTAAGGTTCCAAACTGCTGCATAATTGAACCATGTTTTTATTGTCCTCTTGTGTGGAAGAGAGTTTACCAGGTGGCACTAGTGGTAAAGAATCTGCCTGCCAATGCAGGAGACACGAGAGATGCATGTTCAATCCCTGGGTCAGGAAGATGCCCTAGAGAAGGAAATGGCAACACACTCCAGTATTCTTGCCTGAGAAATCCCATGGACAGAGGCGTCTGGCGAGCTATAGTCCGAGGAGTTGCAGAGTCAGACATGACTAAGCATGCAAAAGCACTTGCCTCTCTCTCTTTCCTCCTTTCTAACTTCCTAATTTCCTTCTTTTTTTCCCCTAGCCATCCTCGCCATCCTCTCTTTTTCATTCTCACCATTATCAAATTAAGGAAACTGCTAAGGCTTTTAAAAATTATTTAAATACTGTTAAATTTTATAACATTTTTCATCTATTAAGGTGATTATATTGTTTTATATTTCTTTATTCTCTTAATTTGGGGGAATCACATTGGTTGACTTTTATTTTTTTCACTGATTAATTTATTTTAATTGGAGGCTAATTGCTTTACAATATTGTGATGGTTTTTGCCATACATCAACATGAGTCCCCCCATCCTGAACCCCTCTTCTACTTTCCTTCCCACCTCATCCCTCCGGGTTGTCCCAGAGCACTGGCTTTGAGTGCCCTGCTTCACGCATAGAATTTGCACCCATCATCTGTTTTACATATGGTAATATACATGTTTCAGTGCTATTCTCACAAATCATGTTGCGTGACTTTTAAATGAATGAACTAACTGTGTACTCCTGGGATAAACACAATCTAGTTTTTCTTTTTGTGTATTTGCTGGATATGGCTGTGATTCTTTTTAGGGTGTTTACATCTTGTTCGTAAATAAGAGATTAGCCTATGAATTTCCTTTTTTAAAGCCTTAGCACATTTAACTTAGTATCAATATTACAAAGATCTTCCTTGAGTTACAGTAGGGTTACATTCCAATGAATGTATTGTGAATTGAAAGTATTGTAAACAAAAAATGCATTTAAATTTTCCTAATCTACCCAACATCATAGCTTAGCTCAGTTTATCCTAAATGTGCTCAGAACGCGTATATTAACCTAGAGTTGAGCAAAATCATCTAACAGAAAGCCTATTTTATAGTAAGTTACTGAATATCTCATGAAATTTATTGAATACTGTACTGAAGAATGGAAAATGTAATTGTTGTAGGTGTTTTGGTTGTTTACTTGCCGTGACCATGTGACTAGCTGGGAGGTGTGACTCTGCCCTGCCCAGCATTGCTAGAGAATATTTACCACATATCAGAGGCCCAGGAAGAGATCAAAAGTCAAAATTTAAAGTATGATTTCTACTGAGTGTGTGCTGCTTTTGCACCATCCTAAAGTGAAAACCACTGTTAGTCAAAACATAAAGTCAAGGACTGTCCTGGCTTCAAAAATGAGTTTAAAATTATTTCATTTTTTCCTATTCTCTGGAAGAGTTTGGCTAATATTAGTTTTGCTTCTTAAATGTTTGGAAGAATTATCTGGTGAGGTCATCTGGACCTCAAGTCTTCCTTTATCCACTAATAAGTATTCAATTTCTTTAATGAGTAAATGATTCATAGTTTCTATATCATCCTGTATTACTTTTGAAAAACTGTATCTTCTTGTACTAGTTTGTATGGTATAAATGTATTTATTTTTAGGGATAGGTTCATATTAGTTAAAAATTTAAATGTATTGGCATAAAGTTATTCGTATGTTTTCTAATAGACACATTTAATGCTGTGTGTTTCTCTCTGATATGGCTTCATTTTCATCATATACATTCTGATATGTCATATTTTTAGTAGTACTTGTTTCAAAATATATTTTTTCTAATTTCTATTGTGATTTATACTATGATTTACTGATTACTTAGAAATGAATTGTTTAATTTCCAAACATATGGAGATTTTGTTATATATTCAAAGAATGCACTCTAGATTACTATAGTCCTTTGAAATTGCTTGACGCTTGCTTTATAAACCAGGATACAGCAGTTTTAGTCAAATTTCCAGTGTATTTTTGGATTTGTAAATGTTACATGTAAGTCTTGTCAATCTTGGTTTTATTTAGTTTGAGGCTACATTATTAAGTTATACAGATCAAGAATTGTTGCATCTTTCTGTTGAACTAAAGTTTTTATCATTAAGCAATGTCCATTTTTATCTTTTTAAAAATAATGTCCATTTTTGCTATTTTTATAGTTCTTCAGTTTGAATATGGCAATGTTGATACAGTCTGTCTTTTAAATGGAATATTTAGTCAATTTACTGTTGTCATTTATAATTTGGACTTCTTTTTCTTTTAACTTGGTCTTCTTATTACCATTAAAGTTTTTTTCAGTTTTATTAAGTTTCTTTTATTATTTAAGTTTCTTTTTATTCTTTAATTTTTCTTTGCATTACCATCACTATATAACCCCATTATGACACAATGCTAGCTTATTTCATATGGTGGTTCTGTATTTCTTGTTATTCTCATTATATTGGCAAAATCCAGACCAATGTCTCCAACTTTTTGGTCTCAGAACCTCTTTATATTCTGAAAAAATATTTAGAATTTCAAAGACTTTTGTTTACAGGAGTTATATCTATTAAAGCTTGTTATATTAAGAATATGAATTAAAAATATTTCTGACCAATCATAAATAAATGAAAGCTCTTTTATACACTGTGAAAGAGAGTGGAACGCTTAATAACCTGCACTAATTTGGGCTGTTGCAAACTAAGGTCTACCCTGGTCTGATAAACTAGTCAATATTCCAGGGGAAATGAACTCACAAGCCAAAATAACAAGACACTTGAGTAGCATAACTATTTCAAATGAATATAACTTAGCAGGTTGTATGTTCGACCAAAAGCAGAACTGTAACACAAAAAAATAGATAGCATGATTATCTCTTTTACTATTTTTGGTTAGTAAAAATACTAAAAGAGATAATAGAAGTTATTAGCAATTTGAAATAAAAACAAGAAAATATAAAAAGGACTAAGTAGAAACACTAAATATGGGAAGATACTAGTTAAACTAATGACTATAAGTGAAAGGACCTGTCCTTGCTGTCTGGAGTGCTGTGAAGGAGAAAGCCAGGCATGGGACGCCCATCAGTTATTTCTGACTGGTCAGGGCCTCATTCTTTGCCCACCCAGAAACATCCTTAGACCATAAAATGTAATCAACGCCAGGAGTTTGGAAGGAGGATTTATGTTCAAGGTCAGTCTTTGCTTGTTGTTCTTAGAACCCCACAAGTACTTATCTTGTGCAGAGTCTTGTTTGCGTCACTTAGAACTGGACCACAGCTGAGAAGTAGGAAGACAGAAAGTGTTTTTCCCGAAGCGATAACAGAGGAGAGCTGAACAGAAGGCCAAATGTTTCTATTTCATTGTCTCCACCCAAAGTACAGGTCTGCCTTGTATTAAACCCCATCCATATACCATTCAAAATAGCATAATTCCAGGTCTCCTGGCAATTTCTTTGTGTTTTCCCTTTGTCGTTCCCTGGGGAAAGAAGTCAGCTTTCATACTGGTTAAGTGCCTTGATCTTAATCCTAGTTCTAACTTTTCCCAAGAGTATCATCTTGGACAAGTTACTTTATTTCTCTTTAGTTTTAATATCCATAAAATGGTACTAATATGTACCAACATAAATAGAAAT
Organism: Capricornis sumatraensis; assembly: GCF_032405125.1. Classification (NCBI taxonomy): domain Eukaryota; kingdom Metazoa; phylum Chordata; class Mammalia; order Artiodactyla; family Bovidae; genus Capricornis; species Capricornis sumatraensis. Next base: position 56,216,285 of record NC_091076.1, read on the forward strand.
ATAAAGATTAGAAAAAATGTATATGCAGTAGTTAGCATTGTTACTGATACAGAGCATATACTTAATGAACTATAGCTGTTGCTGTAATTACTGCTGTTTGTAACTGTTGTTATGACTGATCCCTAGAGCTGAATCTACTTTTCTATTCTGCGATGGAATGTTCTGCCCAACGGAGTGTAATGTTGCTGTGCATATACTGTAAAAAAGTCTTTATTGCATTTTGAATCACATCACTGAGATTGTCTATGGGGTCATATATATGTGGTTAGTAAGGATTTGGGGGTCTGGGGTCCAGGAAAGGAGATGTGGCTCATAGAAGTCTCACTGAAGGGAAGTAACTGACCCTTGAAACATGCTGGAGAAATAGCAGGCAGGGGATGGATGGCCATCATGGGTATGGGAACAGCTATCTTGTATCCATGATCTAGCATTTACTTTTTTTTGGTCATGTTACATGGCCTGGAGGATGTTGGGTCTCCGACCGGGGATTGAACCTGGGCCTTGCAGTGAAAATGTGGAGTCCTAACTAATGGACTGTAAGGGAATTCCTTTTTTTTTTTTTCAAAATTGAATTATAGTTGATTTACAATGTTGTCTTAGCTTGTGGTGTACAAGAAAGTGGCTCGGTTAATGTATATATATTCCTTTTCATTATGGTTCATCATAGGATATTGGATGTAGTTCTCTATGCTATTCAGTAAGACCCTGTTGTTTATCTAGTCTATATATAGAAGTTTGCATTTGCTCATCCCAAACGCCTCACTTATCCCTCTGCTCAACCGCTTCCCCTTTGGAAACCATAAGTTGGTTCTCTATGTGTGTGAGTCTCTTTCTGATTCATTAATAAGTACATTTGTATGTGATTGACCAAGCCAGGCTTCAGCAATACGTGAACTGGGAACTTCCTGATGTTCAAGCTGGTTTTAGAAAAGGCAGAGGAACCAGAGATCAAATTGCCAACATCCACTGGATCATGGAAAAAGCAAGAGAGTTCCAGAAAAACATCTATTTCTGCTTTATGGACTATGCCAAAGCCTTTGACTGTGTGGATCACAATAAACTGTGGAAAATTTTGAAAGAGATGGGAATACCAGACCACCTAACCTGCCTCTTGAGAAATCTGTATGCAGGCCAGGAAGCAACAGTTAGAACTGGACATGGAACATCAGACTGGTTCCAAATAGGAAAAGGAGTACGTCAAGGCTGTATATTGTCACCCTGCTTATTTAACTTCTATGCAGAGTACGTCATGAGAAACGCTGGACTGGAAGAAACACAAGCTGGAATCAAGATTGCTGGGAGAAATATCAATAACCTCAGATATGCAGATGACACCACCCTTATGGCAGAAAGTGAAGAGGAACTAAAAAGCCTCTTGATGAGAGTGAAAGTGGAGAGTGAAAAAGTTGGCTTAAAGCTCAGCATTCAGAAAACAAAGATCATGGCATCTGGTCCCATCACTCCATGGGAAATAGATGGGGAAACAGTGGAAACAGTGTCAGACTTTATTTTTTTGGGCTCCAAAATCACTGCAGATGGTGACTACAGCCATGAAATTAAAAGACACTCACTCCTTGGAAGGAAAGTTATGACCAACCTAGATAGCATATTCAAAAGCAGAGACTTTACTTTGCCGACTATGGTCCATCTAGTCAAGGCTATGGTTTTTCCTGTGGTCATGTATGGATGTGAGAGTTGGACTGTGAAGAAGGCTGAGCACCGAAGAATTGATACTTTTGAACTGTGGTGTTGGAGAAGACTCTTGCGAGTCCCTTGGACTGCAAAGAGATCCAGCCAGTCCATTCTGAAGAAGATCAGCCCTGGGATTTCTTTGGAAGGAATGATGCTAAAGCTGAAACTCCAGTACTTTGGCCACCTCATGCGAAGAGTTGACTCATTGGAAAAGACTCTGATGCTGGGAGGGATTGGGGGCAGGAGGAGAAGGGGATGAGCGAGGATGAGATGGCTGGATGGCATCACTGACTCGATGGACGCGAGTCTGAGTCAACTCCGGGAGTTGATGATGGACAGGGAAGCCTGGCGTGCTACAATTCATGGGGTCATAAAGAGTCGGACATGACTGAGCGACTGAACTGAACTGAACTGAACCATATCAACAAATTAAATAATAAAAATCATATGGTCATCTCAATAGATGCAGAAAAGATTTTGGCAAAATTCAAGTTTATGATAAAAACCCTCCAGAAAGTGGGCATAGAGGGTCAGTTCAGTTCAGTTTTTCAGCCATGTCTAACTCTTTGTGACCCCATGGACCGCAGCATGGCAGGCTTCCCTGTCCATCACCAACTCCTGGAGCTTATGGAAACTCATGTCCATAGAGTTGGTGATGCCAACAAACCATCTCATCCTCTGTTGTCCCCTTCTCCTCCTGCCTTCAATCTTTCACAGTATCAGGATCTTTTCCAATGAGTCAGTTCTTTGAATCAAGTTGCTGAAGTATTGGAGTTTCAGCTTCAGCATCAGCCCTTCCAATGAATATTCAGGACTGATTAACTTTAGGATGGACTGTTTTGATCTCCTTGCAGTCCAAGAGAGTCTCAAGAGTCTTCTCCAACACCACAGTTCAAAAGCATCAATTATTCAGTGTTCAGCTTTCTTTATAGTCCAACTCTCACATCCATACATGACTACTGGAAAAATCATGGCTTTGACTAGATTGACCTTTGTTGTCAAAGTAATGTCTCTGCTTTTTAATATGCTTTCTAGGTTGGTCATAGCTTCTCTTCCAAGGAGCAAACATCTATTAATTTCATGGATGCAGTCACCATCTGCATTGATTTCGGAGCCCAAGAAAAGAAAGTCTATCATTGTTTACATTGTTTCTGCATCTGTTTGCCATGAAGTGATGGGACAGGATGCCATGATGTTAGCTGTTTGAATGTTGAGTTTCAAGCCAGCTTTTTCACTCTCCTCTTTCACTTTCATCAAGAGGTTCTTTCTTTCATAAGGGTGGTGTCATCTGCATGTCTGAGGTTATTGATATTTCTCCAAGCAATCTTGATTCCAGCTTGTGCTTCCTCCAGCCCAGCATTGCTCATGATGTACTCTGCATATAAGTTAAATAATCAGAGTGATAATATACAGCCTTGATGTACTCCTTTCCTGATTTGGAACCAGTTCCTAGCCAAGTAATGCTCAAAATTCTCCAAGCCAAGCTTCAACAGGGCATAGAGGGTACATACCTCAACATAATAAAGGCCATATATGACAAACCTACAGCTAGCATCTTACTCAATGATGAAACCTGAAAGTATTCCCTCTAAGTTTAGGAACAAGATAAGGATATCCATTCTCACCACTTTTGTTCAACATAGTTTTTGAAGTCTTAGCTACAGCAACCACAGAAGAAAAATAAGTAAACAGAATTAAAATTGGAAAAGAAGTTAAACTGTTACTGTTTGCAAATGACATGATACTTTACACAGAAGATCATAAAGCTACCAGAAAACTACTATCATCGATAAATTTGCTTAATTTATAGGTTGCAAAGTTACCACTCAGAAATCTGTTGCTTTTCTGTACACTAACAGTGAAAAATCAGAAAGAGAAATTCAAGAAGCAATTCCACTTACAATTACATCAAAAAGAATAAAATACCTAGGAATAAACCTACTTAAGATGACAAAAGACTTGTACTCTGAAAACCATAAAATGCTGATGAAAAAAATCAAAGAAGATATAAACAGATGGAAAGATATATCATATTCATAGATCACTGTTGCTCAGTCACTCAGTTGTGTCCAACTCTTTGCGACCCCATGAACTGCAGCACTCAGCTTCCTTATCCGTCACTATCTCCCAGAGTTGGCTCAGAATTCTTGTCCATTGAGCCAATGATGCCATTCAACCATCTCATCCTCTGTCTTCCCCTTCTCCTCCTGCCCTCAATCTTTCCCAGCATCAAGGCCTTTTCCAATCAGTCAGCTATTTGCATCATGTGGCCAAAACCTTGGAGCTTCAGCTTCAGCATCAGTCCTTCCAATGAATATTCAGGGTTCATTTCATTTAGGATTGACTGCCTTGATTTCCTTGCTGTCCAAGGGACAGTCATGAATCTTATCTAGTGCCACAGTTCCAAAGTGTAAATTGTTTGACACTCACGCTTCTTTATGGTCCACCTCTCACATCTATAGACAACTACTGGAAAAACCATAGCTTTGATTATACAGACCTTTTGTTGGCAAAGTGATGTCTCTGCTTTTTAACACATTGTCTAGCTTTGTCATAGCTTTTCTTCCAAGGACCAAGCATCTTTTAATTTCATGACTGCAGTCACCTTCCCCAGTGATTCTGAAGCCCAAGAAAATAAAGTCTGTCAGTTTCCATTTTTTTCCCCCATCTATTTGCCATGAATCTTATCTGATGGGACCAGATGCCATGATCTTAGTTTTTTAAAAAAATAAATTTATTTATTTTAATCTTAGTTTTTTGAACGTTGAGTTTTAAGTCAGCTTTTTCACTCTCCTCTTTCACCTTCATCAAAGTGAAAAGAGAGGCTTTTCAAGCATCATCAAAAAGTTCTTTAGTTTCTGTGCACTTTTTGCCTTTAGGGTGGTGTCATCTACATATCTGAGGTCATCTCAGCAATCCTGATTCCAGCCTGAGTTTCATTCAGCCCAGAATTTCATATGATGCACTCCGCATTTAAGTTAAATAAGGAGGGTGACAATATACAGCCCTGATGCACTCCTCTCCCGATTTGGAACCAGTGCATTGTTTCATGTCTGCTGCTGCTAAGTCACTTCAGTCTAGTTCATGTCTAGTCCTTGGCTTGCATAAGGTTTCTCAGGGGGCAGGTGAGGTGGTCTGGTATTCTTCCCTTCTCTTTAAGAATTTTCCATAGTTTGTTGTGATCCACACATTCAGAGGCTTTGATGTAGTCAATGAAGCAGAAGTAGATATTTTTGTGATTCCTAAAATGTCAATGTTCATTCTTGCCATCTCCTGTTTGACCACTTCCTATTTACCTTGATTCATGGACCTGAACATTCCAGGTTCCTATTCAATACTGTTTACAGCATCAGACTTTACTTTCACCCCAAGATACATTCACAACTGAGTGTTATTTCCTCTTTGGCTCAGTCCTTTCATTCCTTCTGGAGCTCTTTCTCCACTCTTCTCCAGTAGCATAATGGACACCTACTGACCTGTCAGGTTCATCTTTCAGTGTCATATCTATCTGCCTTTTCATATTGTTCATGGGATTCTCAATGTAAGAATGCTGAAGTGGTTTGCCATTCCCTTCTCCAGTGGTCTACATTTTGTCAGAACACTCCACCATGGCCCATCTGGGTGGCCCTACAGGGGATGGCGCATATTTTCATTAAGTTGCTCAAAGCTGTGACCCATGTGATCAGTTTGTTAGTTTTATGTGACCATAGTTTTCATTCTGTCTGCCCTCTGATAGATGAGGATAAAAGACTTGTATAAGCTTCATGGTGGGAGGTACTGGCTATGGGGAAAACTGGGTCTTGCTCTGTTGGGCAAGGACTTGCTCGGTAAATCTTTAATCCAATTTTCTGCTGATGGGTGGGCCTGTGTTCCCTCTCTATAGTTTGGCCTGAGGCCAACTCTTATAGGGATGTTGGCAATGTCCTCCAAAAGGACTTATGCCTGCACACTGTGCCTCCCAGGACTGCTGCTGTCAATGCCCCTGACCCTGTGGCAGGCCACTGTCCCCCATGCCTCTGCCTGAGAATCCCAAACAGTGACAAGTCTGGCTCAGTCTCTTGTGGGTTCACTGCTCCTTTCTCCTGGGTCATGGTACACACAAGGTATCATTTATGCCCTCCAAGAGTCTCTGTTTCCCCAGTCCTGTGGAAGTTTTATAATCAAATCCCTCTGACCTTCAAAGTTAGATTCTCCAGGGATTCTCAGTCCCTTTGCCAGACCCCCAGTTTGGGATGTCTGTTGTGGGGCCTACAACTTTTTGCAACGTGTGAGAACTTCTTTGGTATGATTGTTCTCTAGTTTGCGGATCACCCACCCTGTGGCTCTATAATGGAGGTAATGGCAACAGGAGACAGGAATCAAGACCATCCCCAAGAAAAAGAAATGCAAAAAAGAAAAATGGTTGTATGAGGAGGCCTTACAAACAGCTGTGAAAAGAAGAGAAGCAAAAAGCAAAGGAGAAAAGGAAAGATATACCCATTTGAATGCAGAGTTCCAAAGAATAGCAAGAAGAGATAAGAAAGTCTTCCTCAGTGATCAATGCAAAGAAATAGAAGAAAACAATAGAATGGGAAAGACTAGAGATCTCTTCAAGAAAATTAGAGATACCAAGGGAACATTTCATGCAAAGATGGGCTCAATAAAGGACAGAAATGGTATGGGCCTAACAGAAGCAGAAGATATTAAGAAAAGGTGGCAAGAATACACAGAAGAACTGTACAAAAAAAGATCTTCATGACCCAGATAATGATGATGGTGTGATCACCCACCTAGAGCCAGACATTCTGGAATGTGAAGTCAAATAGGCCTTAGGAAGCATCACTATGAACAAAGCTAGTGGAGGTGAGGGAATTCCAGTGGAGCTGTTTCAAATCCTGAAAGCTGATGCTGTGAAAGGGCTGCACTCAATATGCCAGCAAATTTGGAAAACTCAGCAGTGGCCACAGGACTGGAAAAGGTCAGTTTTCATTCCAATCTCAAAGAAAGGCAATGCCAAAGAATGCTGAAACTACCGCACAATTGCACTCATCTCACACGCTAGTAAAGTAATGTTTAAAATTCTCCAAGCCAGGCTTCAGCAATACATGAACTTCCAGATGTTCAGTCTGTACAATATTGTAAAGTAAAAAAAAAAAAAAAAGAATAACTTGTATGACAAAGAAAATACATAAAAGGAGAAATCAACCATAGTATTAAATGAAAAAAAAAAGAAAAGTCAGAGGAACCAGAGATCAATTTGCCAACATCCGATGGATCATGGAAAAAGCAAGAGAGTTCCAGAAAAACATTTATTTCTGCTTTATTGACTATGCCAAAGTCTTTGACTGTGTGGATCACAATAAACTGTGGAAAATTCTGAGTGAGATGGGACTACTAGATCACCTGACCTGCCTCTTGAGAAACCTGTATTCAGGTCAGGAAAAAACAGTTAGAACTGGACATGGAGCAACAGGCTGGTTCCAAATAGCAGAAGGAGTACATCAAGGCTGTATATTGTCACCCTGCTCATTTAACTTATATGCAGAGTACATCATAAGAAATGCTAGGCTGAGAGAAGCACAAGCTAGAGTCAAGATTGCCAGGAGAAATATCAATAACCTGGGATATTCAGATGACACCACCCTTATGGCAGAAAGTGAAGAAGAACTAAAGAACCTGTTGATGAAAATGAAAGAAGAGGGTGAAAGTTTGGCCTAAAGCTCAACATTCAGAAAACAAAGATCATGGCATCTGGTCCCATCACTTCATGGGAAGTAGATGGGGAAACAGTAGAAACAGTTGCTGAATTTATTTTTGGGGGGGCTCTAAAATCACTGTAGATGGTGATTGCAGCCATGAAATTAAACGATGCTTACTCCTTGGAAGGAAAGTTATGGCCAACTTAGACAGCATATTGCAAAGCAGAGACATTACTTTGCCAACAAAGTTTCATCTAGTCAAGGCTATGGTTTTTCCAGTGGTCATGTACGGATGTGAGAGTTGGACCATAAAGAAAGCTGAATGCCGAAGAATTGATGCTTTTGAACTGTGATGTTGGAGAAGACTCTTGAGAGTCCCTTGGACTGCAAGGAGAACCAACCAGTCCATCCGAAAGGAGATCAGTCCTGAATATTCATTGGAAAGACTGATGTTGAAGCTGAAACTCCAATCCTTTGGCCGCCTGATGTGACAAGCAGACTCATTGGAAAAGACCCTGATGCTGGGAAAGATTGAGGGCAGGAGGAGAAGGGGACGACAGAGGATGAGATGGTTGTATGGCATCACTGACTCAATGGACATGGCTTTGGGTGGACTCCAGGAGTTGATGATGGACAGGGAGGCCTGGCGTGTTGCAGTTCATGGGGTTGCAAAGAGTTGAACATGATTGAGTGACTGAACTGCACTGAACTGAATGGAGACCTACCCCAAGAAGGCTTATGCCAGACACTATGCCTCCCAGGGCTGCTGCTGCTAGAGCCCCAGTCCCCACGGCAGGTCACTGCTGACCCGTGTCTCTGCAGGAGACCCTCAAACTGTCAAAGGCACATCTGGCTCAGTTCCTTTTGGGGGTCATTTCTCCTTTTTCTGGGTCTTGGTGTGCACAAGGTTTTCTTTGTGCCTTGTTGCAGCTTCTCTTTTTCCCCGGCTGTGGGGTATCTTATTCTCTCATTTAATTCTTACCACAGCACAAAATCTAGTTTGTGGATTGGAAGAGTAATATCATCAAAATTACCATACTACCCAAGTCAATCTACAGATTCAATGCAATCTCTATCAAATTACCAAAGACATTTTTTCACAGAACTATAACAAAAAATCTCAGAATTTGGGTGGGAACACAAAAGGCCATGAATAGCCAAAGCAAACTTGAAAAAGAAAAACGGGGCTGGAGGAATCAGGCTCCCTGACCTCAAACTATCCTACAACCTGCAGTCATCAAAACAATATTGTGCTGGCACAAAAGTAGAAATTTTAGATCAATGGAACAGGATAGGAAACCCAGAAATAAGCCCATGAGCCTATGGTCAATTAATCTGTGACAAAGGAGAGAAGTCTACACAATGTTGGAAAGAAAGTCTGTTGAACAAATGGTGCTGGGAAAAATGAACAGCCACATGTAAAAAATGAAATTAGATCATTCTTTAACTCCATAGTTAAAATAAGCTCAAAATGGATTAAAGACCTAAATATTTCAGTGGACACTATAAAACTAGGAAATCATAGGCAGGACACTCTGTGACATAAATCACAGCAACATCTTTTTTGACCCATCTCTCAAAATAATGGAAATAAAAACAAAAATAAATGGGGCTTAAAGTTAAAAGCTTTTGAATTGCAAAGGAAAAAAAAATAAATGAAATGAAAAGCAACCCACAGATTCAGAGAAAATATTTACAAATGATGTGATCAGTAAGGGATTAGTTTCCAAAACCTACAAACAGCTTATGACACTTAACAGCATCAAAACAAACAGCCCACTCAAAAACTGGACAGAATATCTGAATAGACATTTCTTCAAAGAGGGCATATAGTTGGGCATATGAAAAGAAGCTCAACATTGCTAGTTATTGGTGGTTTAGTTGCTAAGTCATGTCTGACTCTTGTGATCCCATGGACTGCAGGCTGCCAGGCTCCTCTGTCCATGGGATTCTCCAAGCAAGAATACTGGAGTGGGTTGCCATTTCCTTCTCCAGGGGCTCTTCCTGACCCAGGTCTCCTGCATTGCAGGCAGATTCTTTACTGACTGATCTATGAGGGCAGATTTGCTAGTTATTAGAGAAATGCAGATCAAAACTACAATGAGATATCACCTCACACAAGTGAGAATGGCTCTCATTAAAAAAATCCACAAACAACAAATGCTTGAGATGGTGTGGAGAGAAGGGAATCCTCCTACATTGTTGGTAGGAATATAAATTGGTGCATCCACTATGGAGAAGAGTATGGAGGTTCCTTAATAAACTATTATTAGAGCTACCATGTGACTCTGCAATCCCACTCCAGGGGATATATCACAAGGAAAACATAATCTGGAAGGATACATGGACCTCAATATTCATTCGCTGTTTACAATATCCAAGACATGGAAGCTACGTAAAGGTCCGTCAACAGAGGGCTGGATAAAGAAGATATGTTACATGTATATAAAGGAACGTTACTCAGCCATTAAAAGAAGTGAAATAATGCCATTTGCAGCAAGAAGGATGGACCCGGAGAGTGCCATACTGAGTGAAGTAAGTCAAATAGAGAAGGAGAAATATTGTATGACATCCCATATATGTGGAATCTAAAAAGAAATAATACAAATGAACTTACTTACAAAACAGCAAGAGAGACTCACAGACTTAGAAAAACAACCTATGGTTGCCTGGGGTAGGGGGGAAGGGACAGTTAGGGAGTTTGGGAAGGTCATGTACACACTGCTGTATTCAAAATGGGTTCAACATCAAGGACACTCAATGTTATGTGCCAAACTGGATGAAAGAGGGGTTTGGGGCAGAATGGATACATGCATATATATGGCTGAGTCCCTTTGCTGTTTACTTGAAACTATCACAACATTGTTAATGGACTATAAATGAGTGTTAGTCACTCAGTCTTGTCTGACTCTTTGCGACCACATGGACTATAGCCTGCTAGGCCCCTCTGTCCATGGAATTCTCCAGGCAAGAATACTGGAGTGGATAGCCATTCCCTTCTTCAGGGGATCTTCCCTACCCAGAATTGAATCCCTGTCTCCTGCACTGCAAGCAGATTCCTTACCATCTGAGCCACCAGGGAAGCCCAATTCCCAATACAAAATAAAAGTTTAAAGTTTGAAAGAAAAGTTCATTTGTATCATGTTTCAGATTCTACGTGTAAGGGATACGGAGAAGGAAATGGCACCTCACTCCAGTACTCTTGCCTGGAAAATTCCGTGGATGGAGGAGCCTGGTAGGCTACAGTCCATTGGGGTCTCAGAGAGTCGGACACAACTAAGCAACTTCACTTTCTTTCTTTCTATAGTTCCTTTTGGAGAAGGATGTGGCAACCCACTCCAGTGTTCTTGCATGGAGAATCCCACGGATGGAGGGGCCTGGTGGGCTACAGTTTATGAGGTTGTAAAGAGTCAGACACAACTAAGCAACTAACACACACACACACACACATAAGTGATATATAATATCTGTCTTTTTCTTTCCAACGTACTTCACTTAAATTGATAATCTACAGGTCCATCCATGTTTCTGCTCATAGCAATATTTCACTCTTCTTTTGGGCTTAGTATTTAATACTTTGCCTTTTGAATGTTGCAGTCAATAAAGTGATATTATATATTACAGAGTGGCTCTGCTTGTGCTTGGGTTATTAAAGGATATAAATGTGTCCGTTCTTAGGGTGACAAGTCTTGAGAAGCTGATCATGAGATATTAAGAATATTCTGCAAAAAGCAGATGCAGTCTCAGATGGTTGACGGAAGTGACAAGAGAGAAACAGGTTGGACTATGAAATGTCCCAATGCGCCTTGGGGATACTCAGAAATACTTGGAGTGAGGAACCTGGTAAAAGACTGAGAAGGACAAGAGATAGACAAATTATGCCTGACATCATAGAAAATTGACTCAATGTAGAGAAAATGCGAGTTACCATAAATTGTGACTGCGCTATAGATGCAGACCCTCCACATCGCAGCATTTGTTCTAAACCCTCTTGGCTAACATCATCCCCACACAGCTCTTTGTACCTGCTGGTTTCAGGACAAGTGTCTGCTGCCTCCCCTGCTGCTTGGAGGGCTCCTGTAGGCAGTTCTTTTGATCTCAAACCACTATACTTCTCAGTTCCCTGCCTTGGGCTCTAGCCACCACTACAGTCAGCAGCACAGACTTCTGAAGGGGATCTGGCAAGAATACAGTGGCTACAACCACCGCCCAGCCTCAGCAACATCTGTCCTCAATTTCTCTCTTTTCCGGGCGCGTATGGGGTGGGAAGCAAAGAAAATAAGTCTGCTGATTTCTTAAACTCATACATGTTTATTCTTGGAACATATGCTTCTTTTCTCCCTCAGGGCTAGTGAAACCTGCTTAGAGCGTTCATTTCCACATCTAAAATGATACAGTTCATTTCTTATCCTTCACTGAGGAATGATCAGTTGCGGGACAAGTGGGTCAGTGAACTCCCAAATGGGGTAAAAATGGAGCTGATCCTTTTTTGAAAATGCCAGGAAACCTTCTCTTATGCCTAAATATGACCCCAGGAGATGTGAATTCTTTAGTTACATTCTCCCAAGTTCAGTAATTGCTTCGGGAAGCCACTTGGAGCAAAGGCTGTCTGAGCAATTCAAAGGAGTTTGGCTGCCTCTGGGGTCGCTTCTATAAACTCACAAATTCTTCAGACCTCATAAATTCCAATGAGGGTGAACAAAGCAAGCCCCTCTTCTTTGGGGACAGACCCAGTTTCCTTCCACCCTAAGCAGTGGCTCTCCCAGCCTTTGTTATGGCTTCTTTGGAACTCTGTACATAGCAACCGGGGCAGGAGGTGAGATCGTCTCTCCATATTAAATATGATGCCATCAAGCTGTTACTGTCAGTTACTGCCATTAAAATGACAGCTGTTAATCTGTCCCCAGTGGAAAGAGATGACCTCCTCTCTCTTCCTGCTTCTCAAAAATAACAATCTTTTCCCTGTATCCTGATCACAAAATGCATAACTGACCTAGAGGGATACTCTGAGAATTTTCCCAGGCACAATCCACCAGCAGGCTCAGAGTCGTGAACCTAAAGACATAAACTTGCCAGGCTCTCAGGGAGTCACACTGAGGATCCACCCTTCACACCCTCCCCCTAAGCTATCCCAGTGGTTGGGCTCTACAGTAAGAGAGGTTACTTCCTTCAGAGAAGTAAACAGGAGCACTCCCCCACGCCTCCTGCAACAAGTGAGGGAGTTGTCTGTAGAGACGTGTGTGAGGGGGGCATGCGCATGCATGCTTCCATGTTTGCATGTGCACAGGGTTTTTGTGTGTGCATGCAATGGGCATATGTGAGTTTTTGTGCACATGTGTGTCATGTCATGTCCGACTCTTTGCAACCCCATGGACTGCAGCACACCAGGCTTCCATCACCAACTCCCAGAGCTTGCTCAAACTCATGTCCATCTAGTCAGTGAAGCCATCCAACCATTTCATCCTCTGTCATCCCCTTCTTCTCCTGCCTTCAATCTTTCCCAACATCAGGGTCTTCTCCAATGAGTCAGTTCTTCGCATCAGGTGGTCAAAGTATTAGAGTTTCAGCTTCAGCATCAGTCCTTCCAATGAGTATTCAGGACTGATTTCCTTTAGGATTGACTGCTTTGATCTCCCTGCAGTCCAATGGACTCTCAACAGTCTTCTCCAACACCACAGTTCAAAAGCATCAGTTCTTTGGGGCTCAGCTTTCTTTATAGTCCAACTCTCACATCCATACATGACCACTGGAAAAACCATAGCTTTGACTAGCCAGACCTTTGTCGACAAAGTAATGTCTCAGTTTTTTAATATGCTGTCTAGGTTGGTCATAGCTTTTCTACCAAGGAGCAAAAACGTCTTTTAATTTCATGAGTGCAGCGGCCATCTGCAGTGATTTTGGAGCCCCCCCCCCCTCCCCTCAGATAAACTCTCTCACTATGTCCATTGTTTCCCCATCTATTTGCCATGAAGTGATGGGACCGGATGCCTTGATCTTAGTTTTCTGAATGTTGAGCTTTAAGTCAACTTTTCACTCTCCTCTTTAGCTTTGATCAAGAGGCTCTTTAGTTCTTCTTCACGTTCTGCCATAAGGGTGGTGTCATCTGCATATCTCAGCTTATTGATATTTCTCCCGGAAATCTTGATTTCAGCTTATGCTTCATCCAGCCTGGCATTTCGCATGAAGTGCTCTGCATGTAAGTTAAATACACAGGGTGACAATATACAGCATTGACACACTCCTTTCCCAATTTGAAACCAGTCTGTTGCTTACATGTCCACTTCTAACTGTTGCATCTTGACCTGCACACCGATTTCTCAGGAGGCAGGTAGGTGGTTTGTTATTCCCATCTCTTTCAGAATTTTCCACAGTTTATTGTGATCCACACAGTCAAAGGCTTTGGCATAGTCACTAAAGCAGAATTATATGTTTTTCTGGAACTCTCTTGCTTTTTCGATGATCCAACAGATGTCAGCAATTTGATCTCTGGTTCCTCTGCCTTTCCTAAATCCAGCATGAACATCTGGAATTCATGATTCACATACTGTTGAAACTTGGCTTGGAGAATTTTGAGCATTATTTTACTAGCATGTGAGATGAGTGCAGTTGTGTGGTAGTCTGAATAATCTTTGGCATTGCCTTTCTTTGGGATTGGAGTGAAAACTGACTTTTTTCCAGTCTGTAGCCACTGCTGAGTTTTCCAAATTTGCTGGCATGTTGAGTGAAGCACTTTCACAGAATCATCTTTTAGGATTGGAAATAGCTCAACTGGAATTCTATCACGTCCACTAGCTTTGTTTGTGGTGATGCTTCCTAAGGCCCACTTGGCTTTATGTCCCAGGATGTCTGGATCTAGGTGAGTGATCACACTGTCATGGTTATCTGGGTCATAAAGGTCTTCTTTTTGTAGTTCTTTTGTGTATTCTTGCCACCTCTTCTTAATATCTTCTGCTTCTGTTAAGTCCATCCCACTTCTGTCCTTTATCAAGCCCATCTTTGCATGAAATGTTCCCTTGGTATCTCTAATTTTCTTGAAGAGATCTCTAGTCTTTCCCATTCTGTTGTTTTCCTCTATTTTTTTGCATTGATCACTGGGGAAGGCTTTCTTATCTCTACTTGCTATTCTTTGAAACTCTACATTCAGATGGATTTATCTTTCCTTTTTTCCTTTGCCTTCAGCTTCTCTCCTTATAATTATGAATCACTCATAATTTTATATATATATATATATATTCCCTTCCTCTAGAGCCTCCCCTACCCATTCAACCCCTCTGGGTCATCACAGGACACCAGGATGGGCTCTCTGTGTTATATAGCAGCTTCCCACTAATTACACATTTTACACATGATAATGTGTATATATTAATGCTACTTTCTCAATTTCTTCTAGCCTCTCCTTTCCCTACTGTGTCCACAAGTCCATTCTCTATGTCTACATCTCAATTTATTCTCTGTAAATAAGTTCATCTGTACCATTTTTCTAGATTCCATATACATGTGTTAATATACAATATGTGTTTTCTTTCTGACTTACTTCATTCTGTATAACAGGCTCTAGGTTAATCCACCTCACTACAACTGACTCAAATTCTTTCCTTTTTATGGTTGAGTAATGTACCACTGTATGTATGTACCACAACTTCTTTATCCCCTTATCTTTCAATGGACATCTAGTTGCCTTTAATCTCCTGGATATTGTAAATAATGCTGCAATGAACATTGCGGGAACATGTGTCTTTTTGAATTGTGATTTTATCCAAGGTATATGCCCAGTAATAGGATTGCTGTTTCATATTGTAGATTTATTCCTAACTTGTTAAGGAATCTCCATACTATTCTCCATAGTGGCTGTAACAATTTACATTCCCACCAACAGTGCAGTAGGGTTCCCTTTTCTTCACATCCTCTCCAGCATTTATTTGTAGTTTGTAGTTTTTTTGATGATGGCCATTCTAATCAGTGTGAAGTGATACTGAAAAGTAAACAACAAGCAAGATTCAAAGACATTCCACAGAATGGTAGAAAACAATTGCAAATGAAGCAACTGACAAAGGATTAATCTCCAAATATATAAGCATCTCATACAGCTCAACATCAGAAAAACAAATAGCCCAATCAAAAAATGGGCAGAAGACCTAAACAGACATTTCTTCAAAGAATACATACAGATGGCCAGTAAACACGTGAAAAAATGCTCAACATCTCTGATTATTAGAGAAATGCAAATGGCTTCTGACTGGTGTTCAGTGAAGCACAAGTGCCTGTGTTTGTTCCAAAGCTTTCTCCATTTAATAATGTGTCTTAAAAACATCTTTCAGATTTAATGTCTAATGCTTCTTCTTAAGAGACTCACTGGCACAATCACATTAACTGAGTTCCCATCTCTGTATACGTCTGGAAGTATAACATGAGATTTAAAGCCAGATAGCCTCCAGTCTTTAATTGGGCCACTAATCAAGTAATCTTGAAAAAGTTAATTAACTTTCAGTTATTTTATTTGGAAAAATGGGGAAATAACCATGCCTATGACCAGTAATAGGAGACCAGTAACAGGGCTATTGCACAGATTAAATGAAACTAATTTACAAAGATATTAATGTGGTACTTCACAAATTGGAAGTGCTGCTAGTGACTTTTATCTTCCCTTCCTTGTTCCTAGCTATTGCTGGTGTCAACTCTTTCACACTCATCCCTTCCCCTTCCCTCCCTACTATGTTGGTTTCCTGAGGTTGCCATGGAAAATACCACAAATTGGGTAGCTTAATACAATAGAAATACATTCTTTCACAATTCTCGAATCTAAAAGCTTGAAGTCAAGATGTCAAGAAGGCAATGCTCCATCTGAAGACTATATCTCTCAAATTCACTTCTCTAACTCTATTAGGACATTGCACACTTTTCTCTGCTTTTATTGTTATGACCTATAGCAACCTCCTTCTGTGTAACTCTACCACTCTGTAGATAGATCTTTCTTTTTCTCTGGTCTCACTCATATCTATTCTCACATTGCATCCAGAGTGGTGTTTTTAAAGTATAGACAGATCTGGTTAAAGTTTTTTTCTTCTCCAAAACCTTTACAATCCATCAGTATTTTTTATGGTAAAATTCAACATCCTGGCATTCAGGGCTGTTTGCTTTTCTAATGTACCAGTAATGTCTGTACTAAACACCCTCAAATGTCCCAATCACTTCAAGTAAGTCTAAGAGAAGAGAACTTTACTTTCACTCAGCAAGACAGGCTTATTCCAGGCTGTAGTCCTGTAAACCAGGCTCATTTAATGGAAAAGTTTATTGAGAATTTCTTGGAATAGGCATTAACACAGGTGTGAATGTGAGGAAGGAAGATGGAGACCAGTTCTAGAGAATTTGAGTTGAATGCCAGACTTGAGGGCTGAGTTTGGTTCCATAAACAGAGATTGGGAGCTTTGGAGCCAATGAAATGAATATCAGATTTGGAAAGGGGAGACAAGCTGGTGAAATTGTTGAGTCTCTAATGCTTGAACTGAATGAGTGTGATGAATTCATTCACATATAACAGACTAGTCAAGTGGCCTGGGTCAGGCTGGCTAACATCACTAGGACATTTTATAGTCAGCTTCCACAAATCTGTCTGGTCATCAGGGAGGGATGATTGGACCACAGAGCCCAGGTACCTAATCCCTGTGACTCCCTAATCTCTTTCTTCTTTGTTTATTCTGTAGGATCTAAGGCACTGACAACTCTAGGTCATAACTTGTGTTTGTAGCTTCTTGCTGTTGTGGTTTTAGAAACAGCTGGGCAGATGGAAGAACTGAGCTTTCACTGCTTTTGAAAATGTCCAGCCTTTTTTGTCTTAATTCTTGCCCTATTGCACTTCTCGATTCTGAGTCATATTGGACTCAGGCTGAACATGAATTGGGAGATAGAGCTTGACTTGGTGAAATCTAGAGAACTCTATCTCTGACACTATGAATCTGAGTCCAACAAATTAGCTGACTGAGGTAGCACTGTCTTTTCCTCCCAGATTTGGCCAACATGGTCAGTACAGGACTCTTGCTGGATAGCTGACTTCTTGTAATCCTTTGGCACAGGCTGTAGCATATGGAGGCAGTGAGGAACTTAAGATGGTTCAGAAGTGATTTACAGGCTCGCAAGACATAACCACTTCTCAAACCCATGTTGAAGTTTACTACAAAACTTTTTTTCCTTAGCAAAGCATTCCTTGACTGTAAGTAATTTCAGAAAATAAACAGACTCAGAGGGTCTTAATGCTGGACTAGGCCTTGAGGATAACTCTGTCTCAGTTCAGACTGCTATAACTAAAGTTCATAGACTGGTGGCTTGAACAGTAGTTATTTCTCATAATTCTGAAGGCTGGTAAGTGTGAGATCAAGGTACTGGCAGGTCAGGTGCTTGGAAGCACATAGGCAGTGACCTTCTTCCTGTATCCTCACATAGCCAAGAGAGATTGTACCTGTGTCTCTTCTTATAAGGGCACTGATCCCATTCAAGAGAGCTCCACTCTCATGACGTAATTAATTAATGCCAAAGACAACTCCTTCAAACACCATCACACTGGGTATTAGTCTTTGATATTTGAATTTGGGAAGACAAAAACATTCTGCCCATAGCAGAGTCTAACATCTTCATGTAACAAAGGGAAAATTGACGTTCAGGACCATGAAGTCTCTTGCAAGGGTCCCTAAGCCAGTGAGCAGGTTGTCTATTTTCCAACACAGGATTTTTTCCTCCAACATCATGACCATGATTCTTGCTGGTTATTAAATGATGATATTTCATTCTCTCAGTCCTGCCTTGATTGTTTTTTTCCTTTCCTTTTACTTAAGAACAGAAGTAAGACAGTTTATAAGAATGCAGAGGAGTTTGATTCTGGGAAGATGGTCAGCTAGCTTCAACCTTCTTATCCTTCACTCTCAACTCCCAACTTCTCCTGATCAAGGTGAGGGAGTGTTGAGGCTGAGTTGAGGAGGGAACATTGGGCAGAGGGCTTTCTTTCTCAAGAACAGAAACAGAGCTGGAAAGGTGATTGCCCCATCAGGATAAGGAAAGGTCTACATGGAGGATTCTGAGTAAACATTGTTCTGAGGGAACGAGTGACATCAGCCTTGAGAATGTCTGGTTTATTGGTCCTCATGAAGCCAAGCAGGAGCTGGATCTGCCCTGGCCCTTAGAGCAAGGTGTAAGGACCTACCTTGTCTAGAATGCAGAAGCACCCTTCATATCAGGCAACTGACAATCTTCTGGTTTATAAATGGCCATTCTTTGGGGGGTAGAAAATATTTCCCCCACATTTGTGTGCCTGACACCAGTTAGGAGACTCCAACCACCAGTCCTAACATAAGTGAATAGATAAAATGAAAAGAAAACTCAACCAAGTGGTCTTAGAAGTCAGAAGAGAAAGAAATGAGTCAGAACTGGTAGAGCCCTTTCCATGAGTGGCTTGCTGGAGCATGACTGGTGACAGTCTGAACTAAGCTGACAGGGACCCAGTAGGAGTCTCAAGTGCACTATAGGCCACATGATTTCTCAGTTCAACAATTCAGCAGACTGAAGAAGAGGATGGTCACTGTGGAGGCAAGTGGGAGAAATATCTCAAAGCCTTGAGAAAGGATCTAAAGAAAGAAGTTCTGAGGAAAAAGAAGTTTGGGGAGAAGTATTGCAAAGACTCAACATGTGATAAACAGCAGCTCAAAAATGAAGAGAATTAATGCCCTAACAAGTAATAAGGAGAGAAGGTGTCCTGAGTTGAAGACAGATCTGAATTTGCAGATTAAAAGGATTTATCAAATTCAAAGCACGAATGATAACAAATAACTTTCAGCAAGCAATATTTTGGTAAAATCTGAAATCCCTAGATGATATAACTCTTAGAATCTTCCAGAAAGAAAGAACAAGTTACTTACAATGGAAAAATAATCAGGAAAATACTGAACTTCTCATCTGTAACATTAAATGCTAAAAGATAAGGGAGTAGCAATTTGGGGTTATAAAGAAAAAATCAGCTATATAAAATCCTATCAGTCAGTTAAGTTCAGTCGCTCAGTCGTGTCTGACTCTTTGCAACCCCATGAATTGCAGCACACCAGGCCTCCCTGTCTATCACCAACTCCTGGAGTTTACTCCAACTCATGCTGCTAAGTCACTTCAGTCATGTCCGACTCTGCGACCCTATAGACGGCAGCCCACCAGGCTCTCCTGTCCCTGGGATTCTCCAGGCAACAACACTGGAGTGAGTTGCCATTTCCTTCTCCAATGCATGAAAGTGAAAAGTGAAAGGGAAGTCGCTCAGTCGTGTCTGACCCTTAGCATGGACTGCAGCCTACCAGGCTCCTCCATCCATGGGATTTTCCAGGCAAGAGTACTGGAGTGGTGTGCCACTGCCTTCTCCACTCCAACTTATAGAACAATATAAATATTATTTGTTTTCTAAGACATATTAAAATATTTGTCGATATTCAAGTCCAGAATGTAGCATTCATCACTTCCCCTAACATTCCACCGGTTTAAACTGAGTCATGTGACTTTGTTTATACATGGGGACAGCCTGGGGAATCTGAGCTGGCTGACTTATGCCATAAAACAAGATAGTGCTAATGAGAAAATCTAGGGAAAGGTCTTATTGTTTCCTTACCAGGTGTTTTCTGAATTTTACCTAATTATTGTAATGAACTAAGATCCATGAATAATTTATTAAATCCATGTACCTTTCATTCATTCATTAGATAATTCTTGTGAATCTTCTGTCTGCCGGAGCCTGCTGAGACTGAGAGAGAGAATGATCTTGCAGTGTCCTGATCAGTTGTGAAGAATTGGAGGACAGTGTTCAGGATTGTATTGTGGGTTTGAAGTCAAACAGATCTCAATGAAACTCAAATCCTGGCCATGACAGAGTGAGCTTTATAGAGTTATTTAATCTTTTCCAAGCCCAGTTTCCTTATGAGTAAAGTAGCTGTCATAATATCCCATAGTTCTGTCTTATCAGAATTAAGTAATCAAAATAGAATGTATGGAGCACAATTATCCTAGATCTTAGAAGACCATGACCACAAGAAAATTAGATCCCATATATTTATTATAAAAATTAGTTTCACAATTCCATTTACCATCACATCTAAAAGAATAAAATACCTAGGGATAAAGATACCTAAGGAGGCAGAAAACCTGTACTCTGAAAACTATACAATGCTGATGAAAGAAATCAAAGATGACACAGATGGAAAGATATGCCATTTTCTTGAATTAGATGAATCAATACTGTCAAAACTACTACCTAAGGCAATATACAGACTCAGTGCAATCCCTATCAAATTACCAATGACATTTTTTCACAAAAGTAGCACAGAAAATGTTTAAAAACTGATTGGAAACACGAAAGGTCCTGAATAGCCAAAGCAATCCTAAGAAAGAAAAATGGACCTGGAGGAATCAGGCTCCTTGACTTCAGACTACACTACAAAGCTACAGTAATCAAAGCAGTATGGAACTGGCGCAAAAACAGAAATATAGATCAATGGAACAGGACAGGAATCCCAGAAATAAACTCACACAATTAGTGGTCAGTTAATCTATGACAAAGGAAGCAAGAATATATAACAGAGAAAAAAGCCTCTTCAGTAAATGATGCTGGGAAAACTGGACAGCTACATGTAAAAGAATAAAATTAGAGTATTCTTTAACATCACACACAGGAATAAATTCATAATGGATTGAAGATCTAAATGCAAGACCAGATACTATAAAACTGTTAGAGAAAAACTTAGGCTGAATACTCTTTGACATAAATCACAGCAAGATATTTTTGGACCTGCTGCCTAGTCCAATGAAAATAAAAATAAACCAGTGGGACATAATTATACTTAAAATAGTTTGCACAGCACAGACTTGGAGAAAATATTTGCCAACAATGTGACTGACAAAGGATTAATCTCCAAAATATACAAACAGTTCTTGTAGCTCAATATGAAAAAAGCAAACCCAATCAAAAAATGGGCAGACAATCTAAATGACATTTTCCAAAGAAGACATACAGATGGCCAGAAGGTGCATGAAAAGATGTTCAACATCACTAATTACTAGAAAAATGCATATGGTGTGAAGTATCAGCTCACATCAGTCAGAATGGCCATCATCCAAAAGACTACAAGCAACAGGTGCTGGAGAAGGTGTGTTGGTGGGAATGTAAATTAGTACAACCACCACAGAGAATAGTACGGAGGTCCCTTAAAGAAACTGAAAGCAGACCTACCATATGATCTAGCAATCCCACTCCTGTGCATGTATCTGGAGAAAACCATACTTTGGAATACATGTACCCCATTGTTCACTGCAGCACTATTTACAATAGGCAAGACATGGGAGCAATCTTAATGTCCATCAACAGAGGAATGGGTAGAGAAGATGTGTTACTTACATACAATGGAATATTACTCAGCCTTGGAAAAGAATGAAATAATGCCATCTTCAGCAACATGGATGATTATCATGCTAAGAGAAGTAAGACAGGCAGAATAAGACAAATATCATATGATATCATATATATGTGGCACCTAAAAAAATTAATTTATTTCCAAAACAGAAAGAGACTCACAGTTGCAGAAAACAAACTTATGGTTACCAAAGCGGAAAGGTGGGGGAGAGGGATAAACTAGGAGTTTGGGATTAACATATACACAGTACTATATATAAAATAATCAGTAAGGATCTATTGCATAGCGCAGGGAGCTCTAATTATTATTCTGTAATAACCTATATGGAAAAAGAATCTGAAAAGAATGGATATATGTATATATATAACTGATATATATGTATATATATATCACTTTGCTATACACCTGAAACTAACACAGTGTAGATCAACTATACTCCAATATAAGATAAAAATTTAAAAAAATTAGTTTCATTGTGTATATGTACCACAACTTCTTTATCCATTCATCTGTCGATGGATGTCTAGGTTGCTTCCATGTTCTAGTTATTGTAAATAGTGCTGCAATGAACAATGGGATACATATGTCTTTCTCAATTTTGCTTTTCTCAGGGTATATGCCTAGGAATGGGATTGCTGGGTCATATGGTGGTTTTATTCCTAGTTTTTTTTTTTAAGGAATCCCCATACCTTCCTCCAGAGTGACTGTATCAATTTACAATCCCATCAACAGTGCAAGAGTGGATTCTCTTTTATCCACACCCTCTTCAGCATTTACTGTTTGTAGACTTTTTGATGATGTAGATAGCCAATGGGAATTTGCTGTGTGACTTAGGAAACTCAAACAGGGGCTCTGCATCAACCTAGAGGGGTGGGATGGGGAGGGAGATGAGAGGGAGGTTCAACAGGGAGGGGATATATGTATATCTATGGCTGATTCATGTTAAGCTTTGACAGAAAACAACAAAATTCTGTAAAGCAATTATCCTTCAATAAAAACATAATAAATTTTAAAAATCTAAAGTAAAAAAAAATTAGTTTCAAAAGTTATAAAAAAATCAATCACCATCACTATGAACACCTGTAGTACAGAAGGGTACACAAGGAGGAAAGAAAACACCTGCCCTTTTTTCCTTGTCCTACTCCTCTCAGTTCATCAGGTTTGCCATTCTTGCCTAGCCTTTCAGAGATTTTCCCTGTGTAGGTGAGCATCTGCACACACATATGTGTACACTTTAAAAAGTACAAGTGCACCAGCCCCAAGCATCCAGTATCATGCATCAAAACTGTACTGGTGATTTGTTTCATATATGATATTACACATGTTTCAGTGCCATTCTCCCAAGAAGAAAAATTTTATAATATGAAAAAAAACTACAAGTGGACTTGTGCTAGGCAATGTTCTGTATCTTGCTTCCTTTATCACATAATGTACCTTGGACATTTCCCCATATCACTCTGTGTAGACCTAGCTTACTTTTTGGCTGAACAATGCTTCACAGTATGTGTGTATATCACAGTCTAAGTGTTCCCTACTGAAGATATTTGACTTATTTTCTGACTTTTGGTTATGGCTACAATGCTGTCACAAATACGTATGTACCTTTCTATTTATACATCAGAGTGTATCTGCAGAGTGAATTCCTAGAAATTCAGTAACTGACACAAGGGATACACACATTTTATATTTTGATAGAGATTGTGCTTCCAAAGGCATTATACCAATATTTATTCCTACCAACCAATTTAGCAGAACTTCCCCATCCCCTGCCATACTCATCACCAAATTACTTTTGAGATGAAAATGATATCCCAGTATTTTTCAGTGTGAATTTTTTAATGACTAGCGAGTTGAGTATTTTTTTCATGTTTGTTGTCATTCACTTGTCTCTTTATTCTCAGATCCATGTCGTTTACCATTTTTTAATATAGGATGCTTCTCTTTTTAATAAAGGCTTTTTCAGAGTTCTTATTATAAGGATATTAGCTTTGGTGTCAAAAGTGTTGTAAATATTTTCCTATGTGCTCTTATTTTAAATATTTGCTCATGGTATTTTTGCTCAATGTATTTTTTATTGCCATACTTATTATTCTTTTAAATATATGCTCTCTGGGTTTTATACCCTCATCAGAAGGGACTCTTTCACTGTAAGATTAATTTTTAAAAGTAACTATACTTCTATTAGTACATTAAAAATATTTGAATCTATCCTACATCTGGAATTTATTTTTGAGTAAGGATTAGGGTAGCCATCTCAATTTATTATTTTTTCTAAATAAGTTGATAGTTATACCTATGCCACACCATGAATATTTGATATATTTTCCACTAGAATAATTTGTACATATTTCCCACTATATATCCATAAATATTTTGGTATAATTTTTGAGTCATTGTCAGTCAGTCAGCTCAGCTTCTCAGTTGTGTCTGACACTTTGGAACCCCATGGACTGCAGTTTGCCAGGCCTCCCTGTCCATTATCAACTCCTGGAGTTTACTCAAACTCATCCATAGAATCAGTGATACCATCCAGCTATCTCATCTTCTGTTGTCCCCTTCTCCTCCTGCCTTCAATCTTTCCCAGCATCAAGGTATTTTTCAATGTCAGTCCTTAGCATGAGGTGGCCACATTATTGGAGTTTCAGCTTCAGCATCAGTCCTTCCAATGAACACCCAAGAGTGATGTCCTTTAGGATGGACTGGTTGGATCTCCTTGCAGTCCAAGGGACTCTCAGGAGTCGTCTCCAACACCACAGTTCAAAAGCATCAATTCTTCAGCACTCAGCTTTCTTTATAGTCCTACTCTCACATCCATACATGACTACTGGAAAAACCATAGCCTTGACTAGATGGACCTTTGTTGGCAAAGTAATGTCTCTGCTTTTGAATATGCTGTCTAGGTTGGTCATAACTTTTCTTCCAAGGAGTAAGCGTCTTTTAATTTCATGGCTGCAGTCACCATCTGCAGTGATTTTGGAGCCCTCAAAAATAAAGTCTGTCACTGTTTCCACTGTTTTCTCGTCTATTTGCCAGGAAGTGATGGGACCAGATGCCATGATCTTAGTTTTCTGAATGTTGAGTTTAGTATTCCATTAATATACTTGTCTTTTCAGTACTAACACTAAATAGTTTAAATTAATGTAACTTTATAATTTTAAAATAATATTTGACTAATGTTCACTTATTGTTTTTTGTTTCAGAATCTCCATGTCTATTCTCACATATTTATGTTATAAGATAAATCATTTTTGTGATGTTATTGGATTTGAGCAGATTACCATAAATTTATAGATGAGAGGAATGGTTTCTTTTAAATATTCAGTCTTTCAGTCTTCTATGTTCTTTAGATGAGTTTTAACATTTTGCATTAAAAGTCCTGCACAGTTCTTTTTAAGCATATTTCTGAATATTTTAACCTTTCATTTGCTATTATAAATTAGATTTTACAATTTCCATTATGTTTCTAATAATTTTTTTCTTAAGTTATCAGCCACTTACTGAATTCTCTTACTTTTAGAAGACGTATTTCAATAGATTTTTCAGGCTTTCAAAGTATAAATCACATTATTTATAAATAACAATCATTTTATCTTGTCTATTTTTTAAAATTTCTGAATCACATCCCTGTGTCTGTGTTTGTCAGACTGCTTTGGGAAGTATTTCCAGAAAGAAGTTACCTAAAGGTGGTGATAATAGCCTTCTCAGCTTAAAGAATATTTATAAGTTTATCATTGAGTGGGTAGTATAGTTTGAGATCTTTTTTTTTTCACATTAAAGAAATATTCATCAGCATCTATTGAAAACAGTGTATGCTTTGTGGCCCTTTACTTGTTATTGTGATGACTTGTAAGAGCATATTTCTTAACATTGAACTATTCTTGGATTTCTGAACAATCCTTAGATAAGTCCTGAAGTATTATTACACACAGGGCTGCTAAATTCTCTGTAATATTTATTTTATTTTTTTGCACTGATATACATCAGTTACAGTGAATCTTCCCTGGTAGCTCAGCTGGTAAGGAATCTGCCTGCATTGCAGGAGACCCAGCTTCGATTCCTGGGTAAGGAAGATCTCCTGGAGAAGGGATAGGCCACCCACTCCACTCAGCGGCTAAGCACAGAGTGAGTCTTAGGTACTAACTTTGTCAGATATTTGTCTTATTACGATGGCTGCATAATAGTAATAAGGAATCTTACTTCTCACTCTGTACTCTGTAATGATTTATAAAACTCTGGTGCTTTTTGACAACTTTCACAACTGGTCTATTTAATTTTTTCCCTCTCTTGAGTCATTTTTGGCAGTTTTTATTTTTCATGAAGAGTCCATTTCGTGCAGGTTTTGTGTAGACCTTGCAACTATTTCTTATGCTGCTGTTGCTGCTGCTAAGTTACTTCAGAAGGCTGAAGTCGGACACGATCTGACTCTGTGCGACCCCATAGACGGCAGCCCACCAGGCTCCCCCATGCCTGGCATTCTTCAGGCAAGAACACTGGAGTGGGTTGTCATTTCCTTCTCCAATGCATGAAAGTGAAAAGTGAAAGGGAAGTCGCTCAGTCGTGCCCGACTCTTCGCAACCCCATGGACTGCGGCCTACCAGGCTCCTCAGCCCATGGGATTTTCCAGGCAAGAGTACTGGAGTTCCATTGCCTTCTCTGAACTATCTCTTATACTTATTGTCATTTTCCCTTCTATGGTTATTTTTCTATTCTTATTTCTTCTCATTTTTTGTCTTGATGAGTCTTGATGCCTACAGTGATTTACCTATTTTATTATTCATTTTAGTTATGGTTCTTTTTCAAAGACCCAGATCATACATGCATTTTAATCTTTTTTGTTTGTAAGTAATTAATTTATTCTTTTAGTTTTATTTATTGATTTCTATGTTTTACTTTGCCTAGTATTTTCTTTTTATTCTTTTTCTACTTTTTGGGTCAAATGCTCAGTTAATAAATTTATATACTTTTTCATTCATATATTTACAGTTATTAACTCTTTTAATTCTAAATATAGCTTCTTTTAAGTTATACAGTTTTTTTTACATATTTGTATTAAATTTTATCAAAGTTATATATTTATATTATTTACAGGGTAAAATAGTTCTGTAAGATTTTATTATTGGTGTGTGTGCATTCTAAGTTGCTTCCATCATGTCTGACTCTTGCGACCCCATGGACTGTAGATCACCAGGCTCCTCTGTCCAGGCAAGAATACTGGAGTGGGTTTATATTCCCTTCTCCAGGGGATCTTCCTGGCCCAGGGATGAACCTGGGTCTCTCGCATTGCAGGCAGATTCTTTACCATTGCTGCCACCAGGGAAGCCCCACAGTAATAATAATCTTATTATTGTAACTCCATGTTCTTATCATTTAGTTGGATGAAGCTAATTGAAATACACATAAGATACACTTTAATACTTACACTGTACCTTATATTAATATCTTCATCCATTTATTGGCTACTGATCTGCCATATGCTACAGAGACACCAGTGAACATTCATACAATTTTTTTTATGTAAAAGGGGCTCTTTTTCTGGCTTAACCAGGACAGTTCTTTTCATTTGAAGATTTCCTAAGAAGACAAATTTCAACAGATTATGTATAAAACTCATTAAACTTGCATACATGTAAGTGTTTATATGGAAACCTGTGGTAAAAGTTCAATGTATTATTAGACTCCAAGAAGCCATGGGTGATGAAACACACCATTACTTAATGTGACACAAAGAAAAACTAAAGCCAATACAGCCTAACAGATTATGACACATCATTGATTTTAAGAGATGTAGCAATGTCAGATGCTAAAATGTGAAAAAAAGTTGTGAATCTGAATGTAGACTAATTATGGCATATGCTTTTTAGTTGTGAATTACAATTAAAATCTTAGGTTTGGTCAACACTTGTGACTCAGTTCAAAGATTATGACCAATGAAATATCAATTGAGGAGGAACTCCAGCAGATCATTGGCTGACTAGGCATCTGAGTTCAGCTTGAAAAGTGGCATTTCAACATCTTCTCCTCAGTGTCCTCATTCTGGATGTCCCAGACACGACTAGACTTCCTCAGTCTGCTTGGCCAGACTACACATCGCTGAGCTGAGTCTGCCGCTTAGCCAGGAAGGAGCCTGTCCGGTTCTGTGCTCAGGATTTGGAGATGTCTTCTTGGACAAGTTGAAGCCGCTAAGCCTGCAGATGAGCTTCTGCTGTTTTGTTTATTCCTCCCAGAACCATGTGTGTCACAGCTGGAGTGTCTTCGGCAGCGGTCCCACAGTCGGGAGGGCAATGTATCATTGGGCTTCTTCTTGCTCTTGACAGGCATCTGCTGCTTTCTTGACAGCAGTCCAGAGCTCCTCGGGTGTTTCCATGCAGTGGCTATCATGACCCCAGTGTGTGGAAGTCCAGAACCTAGAAGCCAAGGTGTCCAGCCAAAGCAACCAGCCCTAAATCTGAAAACACTTCATGTTTCTCTTTATCTTAAACATTTATACACAGTCAGTACTTAATTTTGTGGGTTTTAAATATAAATGTAAGTATCTTCCCAAAAATATTTAAGTAACATGGCTCCAAGAAAATGTGCCATGTGTATACATGCTTGCTTTGCAAAAACCACACTCCACTTAATTGTGAAATTACTCATCCTCCACTTGGAGAAGCATATAAAAAGGAGCCCCAGAGAATTGGTTCAAGTTCTGACTTTGTCATTTAGGAATTATGTGACTTGGGGAAGTTAATTAAAGACTCAATTTTAGTTTTTTTCATCTGTAAAAGGGGGATTAAAACCACCAAACTCATGGGATTATTGTGAAGACAAAATCGTATATTTAGACTGCCTGCCACAGTCCTGGGGATGTGATAAGTGGTCAATGGCAGTTACTATCCTTTCATTCTGCTTTTTTCTTTTCTAAAGAAATAGCTCTTCCCACTGCTCCAGCCTCAGGCCTAGAGAAAGAGGACCATGTGGAGGGCAGGTACCATCTAGCTCATCCCCTGCCTCCTTGCCTCAGCCAAATCTGCAATTTAAAAACATCCTGAAAATAGGTTTGCCTGTACCATTTTCTATATTCCACATATATGCATTAATACACAATACTTGTTTTTCTCTTTCTGACCTACTTCATTCTGTATGAGAGATTCCAGGGCTATCCACAGCTCTACAAATGACCTAACTTGATTCCTTTTTAATGCTGAGTGATATTCTGCTGTGCATATGTACCACACTTCTTTATCCATTCATCTGTTGATGGATATTTAGGTTGCTTCCTTGTCTTGGCTGTTGTAAATAGCACTTCAATGAACATGAGGGTGCATGCTTCTTTTTGAACTATGATTTTCTCAGCATGTATGCCCAGTAGTGGGGTTGCTGGTCACATGGTAGGAATAGAGATGCGGATGTAAAGAATGGACATGTGAACATGGGGAGGGGCTGGGAGCTGGGAAGAACAGGGAGACTGGGACTGACATTTACACACTTGTTTTTCAGTTGCTAAGTCATGTCTGACTGTTTATGACCCCACGGGCTGCAGCATGCCAGGCTTCCCTGTCCTTCACTATCTCCCAGAGTTTGCTCAAACTCATGTCCATTGAGTCGACAATGCCATCCAACAATTATATCCTCTGTCACCTCCTTTTCTTTCTGCCCTCAATCTTTCCGAGCATCAGGATGTTTTCCAGTGAGTCAGCAGTTTGCATCAGGCGGCCGAAGTATTGGAGCTTCAGCCTCAACATCAGTCCTTCCAATGAATATTCAGGGTTAATTTCCTTTAGGATTGACTAGTTTGATCTCCTTGTGGTCCAAGAGACTCTCAAGGGTATTCTCCAGTACCACAATTTGAAAACATCAGTTCTTCAGTGCTCAGCCTCCTTTATGGTCCAGCTTTCATATCCATACAAGACCATTAGAGAAACCATAGCTTTGACTACATGGACCTTTGTCAGGAAAATGATGTCTCTGCTTTTTAATATGCTTGTCTAGGTTGGCCATAGCTTTCCTTCCAAGGAGCAACAGTCTTTTAATTTCATGGTTGAAGTCACCATCTGCAGTGATTTTGGAGCCCAAGAAAATAAAATCTGCCACTGTTTCCACTTTTCTCCCATCTGTTGCCATTAAGTGATGGGACTGCATGCCATGATCTTAGTTTTTTGAATCTTGAGTTTTAAGCCGGCTTATACACTACCATGTGTAAAACAGATAGCTAGTGGGAACCTTCTGTATAGCTCAAGGAGTTCAGTGCAGTGCTCTTTGGTGACCTAGAGGGGTGGGGTGGGGGGACGGGCTGGCAGGGAGACCCAAGAGGGAGAGGATATATGTATACATATAGCTAATTCACTTTGTTGTACAGCAGAAACCAACACAACATTGTAAAGCAACTATATGCCAATTAAAAAACAAAAGCACCCTGAAAGGAGAGCTGCCTGAGCTTAGCTTTAAAATTCCCAGACAAGGAATCTGATCATTTGGCTCTCATTTCAGCTCTGAGAGTTTTTCTTTTGCCTATTTGTCTGTTCACAATAAACTTGCATTAGACCTATCTATGCCAGGCGCTATTCCAAAAGGCACTATACTATATACAAAAAGATATTAGGCATAATTCCGCTCCTAAAGATGGTCAAAATATAGCAGGAAAAAATCCGCAAATAAACAGTGGTAATGCTAAGTAGTCAGCTTTATAATAAAAAATACCCACCAATCACATAGGACAGACACCTTTCAGTAGTTGGGAGAGGATGGATGACACGGAAGTATTAGAAACACTTCCCAAAGGAAGGGACACCTGACCTATGACTTGACAAGCAAAGATGACAGGGATTTCAAGGTTCATTTTAGAGGTAGAGAGCATTATTTAGGAAAGTGAAAGTTGTTAAATAAACTGCATGGATATCAAGAAGAATGATGAAGAGAATGAGGTAGAAGACAATAAATGTGTTTCCAACTTTATTCCTGTGAAATGGAACACAGAAAACAGAAGGAAGAGACAGTGGTTAGAAAGGTTACTGTAGTAGTCCAGGTATGTTATGCTGAAAATCCAAGCTAATGATGGCAGCAGAATGAGAAGTCAGAGACACGAAGGACGTAGAACCTTCAAAACAGCATGTCCAACTCTTAAGTCACATAGAATCTGTCTCTTTCATTATTAATTTCCACTCCACATACAGTGTTAGGGCATCTGGTGTTGTATCACTAAGGTGTCATCAATATATGGTTGCCAAAATAAGCAACAGAAAAATTGGTTAAGAAATTTGATGAGTCTGACCGTGATAACACACTATTTTTATCATATAAAGAACATACTATCTATTGCTGAGTTAAATTATAAAATGAATATTTTCACTCATTTTATTTTTTCAATTGTTAATTAATTTTATGAGGTCAATATATCTTCAGGCTGATGGGAAGTTTATGCATAATAGTTATGTGGTTAAAGTTTGTTATAAACTACAGTATGCTTTTATGTACATTTGCTCATTTGATTCTTCCAGAGGCCCCATGAGATAAACATTTACCCACATTCTTCAGGCAAGGAAACTGAGGCATGGATTTTCTCAAGGTCATCCAATAGCTAAGCCAGGAATTGGTCTCAGGTTGGTATTATTCCAATGCCACTTTACCAACAATGGGATCAAGATTCCTTCTCCTCCTGGGAAGATAGTCAGGGACTCTGGGTTATAGCAGGAATCTGCAGGATGAGATGAGAATATGTCTTTGTTCATATAACTTTCTCCCTGACGTTCTCTAGACAAATCACTTGGCATGCTCTTGGAGGGGTGGGGGTTTATTTAGTTTTTCTGGATGTTTCTTTAAGGATGTTAAGAGGAACAAGCCAATACTAATCTCAAACAGGATATCCTTCAGGGAAAACACTCCACACTAAATACAAACAAGAGATTTCAGACTGAGGAATCACAGACACTGTAGAGTCCCTTTAATTTAGTTCTTGGTGTGTGTGTGCGTGCATGAGTGTGTGTGTGTGTGTGTGTGTGTGTGTAGTTAGTGTCATTGTATCTCTTGGACTTTAGTGGACCACCTACTAGGGGGTGTGTGAATCCTTCTCTCATTCTCTGTATATCTTGGTGAAAATTTCTTCAGGATTCTCTCTCTTTCTATATATGCTTGTGCACATATTTTTTTCTGTATATTTGTGTAGTATCACCTCTTTCTCTCTCTTTCTCCTTTTCTATTTTCTAATGAACTTGCTCCTGGAGTAGTCAGGTCCATTAGGACATTTACAAACAAGATCAATGAGCTCACTTCCCCTAAGTCCAGCCTGGACCACCCACAGTGAATCATGTGAACCAGGACTAAATGTTTGCTGGGGACCTATCTTTAGCAGATTTTGCTGTCCTCTGTTTTTTTTTTTTTTTTTTTTTTTAGTTCTCTGGGTTTAAAGTTTAGCCTCCACTGTCTCCTGGATCACGAAAAGTAGGAATCTACTTCTGTAGTCTTCTTGCTGAAGTTCAATCAGTGTCCCTGGAAGAAAAGGGAGTGACACTTAAGTTGCCTAAGTCTCTGTTGCATTTGTGTTTGAACATCCCTTTCCTGCCTACCAAGTGCTCTTCTGAATACCCCATTGTTATAGTCCTACTCACCACCCTTTTGAGGGATTTAATGGCTAAATCAGATCTTTTTTCATGGCATGTCTCGAGGCGGACCCCAACTCTTATCTTAGCAACTGATCTTTCCCACTGCAAACTTGGTGCCAGTGTGTCCTGGAACCCTTTCAGCCCCTGGGAGCGCACTTCAGAGTAAACAAATGGAAATACCAAGAGGATATTTACAGCTTCTGACCAAGCTCCCAATTTCCTTGGCTGGTCCTGTAGACAATATACTCCTGCATTAGGCTTCAATTGTGCTGTCAGAAATTGATACAGAACCAAGATTGAAAAATATTATGCTAAGCCAGTCAATAGGCAAACAAAACATTCCCTACAATTTCTTTAGAGGATCTTGGGCTAAATGTTTGTTTGCTTTAACAGTGATATCTCAGCCATCACAGACTCTCAGCCTCTCCTGCTTAAGCTTCCTGATCTATTTCCCAGGAACTTGAGGGAACTTGGCTTTGGAATAGGGGGAGCCTCATGGTACCTAACAGCTTCTGCTTTCCTCGTGTCAGCAGACAAAGTTGCAGGCTTGCAACGTTGCTAGTAAGTTCCCTGGTGGTGTGACCACATCACTGGCCCCACTGTGTGAACTCATATTAAAGCAATTCTGAATGGAAGCATTGCCTATGCCCACCCATCACCCTTGATGCCAACACCTCTTGTTGCCAGTACTATCAACCAACCGAAGCTGACAAATTGAAACCTTTAGAGAGAAAGGTGGTCAACTGTAGGGTGTTCTTAAGTTAGTTTCTTCTGTTTTAGAAGCTAGTTCTTTTTCAAGAATCTAACCACCCATTAAGAATCCAAAGCAGTTTTAGACTCCGTGATCTGTAATGAGGTCCCACTGAATTCCGCTTGTCCCCTTTCATCCATGCCATCATGTTCATTTCCCCCAACTTCCCAAACCTGCCTTTGTTCCTTTGTGTTTGTTTGCTGAACCTAGAAACCCTTTCTTCTCTCTGCTTTGAAAAGCCTGCTCGTCTGTTCAGATTTGATTTAAACCTTCAGTCCGTCCATTAGGACATGATATACACAGCCCCAAGCCTCTTCTCTTCCACTTCTTTCATTTCCTCATCATTTCTCTCACTTGCTCTTTCTACCACCACTTTTATAGTATACAGAGGAATACTATAGAGTATACAGGAAGAACTTCCCTCGGGCCAGGACTAGGGGGAGTCGAATGAGGGGGTCTAAGACATAAAATGCAAGGAGGTCCACACTCTCAGGGTTGAGCACTTACATTTTGAGGCCTAGGCACCTTGCTTGCCTCACCCCAGTCCTTGCCATGCTTTCCATGAACAAATTCTCTCTCAAGAAAGAAGGTACAAGTCATATATGCCTAAGTGTAAACATGTTGCCTTTTATTCAAATAATATGCTTAGGTTGCTTTCTATTGATTTTTTCAGTTTAAGATCTTAGCTAGCAATTTCTTTCCATGCAGGAAATGATGCCGCTGTTTTAAACAGTCCCCCACTCCCCCTACACACACACTTTCCTGCCCACATTCTTACAGTATAATCCACATCACACTTTCACAATGATGGGTTCAGCAGCTTAAGTTTACATTATTATGACCATTTAGAGAAGCACCAGCTGGAATCAAGATTGTTGGGAGAAATATCAATAACCTCAGATATGCAGATGACACCACCCTTATGGCAGAAAATGAAGAAGAACTAAAGAGCTTCTTGATGAAAGTGAAAGAGGAGAGTGAAAATGTCGGCTTAAAGCTCAACATTCAGAAAACGAAGATCATGGCATCTGATCCCATCACTTCATGGCAGATAGATGGGGAAACAGTGGCAACAGTGGCTGACTTTATTTTTTGGGGCTCCAAAATCACTGCAGATGGTGACTGCAGCCATGAAATTTAAAGAAGCTTACTCCTTGGAAGAAAAGTTCTGACCAACCTAGACAGCATATTCAAAAGCAGAGACATTACTTTGCCAACAAAGGTCCATCTAGTCAAGGCTATGGTTTTTCCAGTGGTCATGTATGGATGTAAGAGTTGGACTATAAAGAAAGCTGAGCCTCGAAGAATTGATGCTTTTGAACTGTGATGTTGGAGAAGACTCTTGAGAGTCCCTTGGACTGCAAGGAGATCCAACCAGTCCATCCTAAAGGAGATCAGTCCTGTGTGTTCATTGGAGGGGCTGATGTTGAAGCTGAAACTCCAATCCTTTGGCCACCATGTTGCAAAGAGCTGACTCATTGGAAAAGACTGTGATGCTGGGAAAGATTGAGGGCAGGAGGAGAAGGGGACGACAGAGAATGAGGTGGTTGGATGGCATCACCTACTCGATGGACATGGGTTTGGGTAAACTCCAGGAGTTAGTGATGGACAGGGAGGCCTGGTGTGCTGCGGTTCATGGGGTCACAGAGAGTAGGATACAACTGAGTGACTGAACTGAACTGAACTGAAGACATCATCATATCAGAGTCTGTTGCATATAGTATTTAAATTTCCCTTTTCTGTAATATTTTACTTTTCTTAGAATTGATGGTTTCTTTAACATTTTATTTTTGCTTAATTATTCATTTGCCTTTCATTCACTGAAACCTCAATCATTTACGAAGCTACAAAACTACTTTCATTGTGCTCACACCACCAGGGGAAGTACTTATTCCTTCTCCCACATGTCCCCCTAGAGTCCTCCATTCTCCGAGCTGGATTGCTCACCTCTGGGCCAATTGCTCAGCTCATAAGGAGGCTGCCTTTCATCCTCTTCTGGGAGAGCCTTCCCTTCTCTATCTTGGAGCTCAGGACTTCTTTATTCTTGGTTTACACTATTCCTGTAGAACAAATCTTCAAGAATGTGTCTGTAAAAAGTGACATCTTTATTTTCCACTCACAGTTAATGAATAGTTTGACAGAATGGAGTTCTGGGTTAAACTTTTTCCCAATGACGATGAAGCATTGTTTTATTGTCATCTAGCTTACAGCACTAGTATTAGGAACACTTGGATTTCTGATATTAATATGTGACTCTCTCACTCCAACCTCTCCCTTTCTTTGGAAGTTTTAGAATTTTCTCTAGTATTTTCTGAAATTGTATGATGACATACCTTGGAATAAGTATTTTTTAATGCATTGTGTTGGCCACTCGGTATTTTGTTTTCCTTTTGGTTTAAATCTAGAGATTCAGTACTGGGAATTTTTCTTATTTTCTTATTTTGTAAGTTTCCTTCCTTCTATTGTTTTCTCTTATTTTTTTCATCTCTCTTTCTAAAATTCTTATCAGTTAAATGTTGGCCCCTGTTCCAGCTATCTGGTATATAACAAACCACCTCAAAATGAAGCAGCTTAAAATAATAGCATTTACTTTGCTCACAAATCTCTGATTTGGTCAAAGCTTAGTGAAGATGGCTTCATCTCTGTTTTACCTGGAATGTCTAATGGGCCTAGAGGTCCTACTTCCAAGACGGCTCAGTCACAGGGCTGGCAAGTTGGTGGGGCTTGTTGATGGAGGCCTTGGTACCTTTCCGCATGGGGACTCTCCACAGAGCTGCTTGAATTTCCTCTGATATGGTGGTGGGCTCCAGAGTAATTTTTTTTTTTTTTTCCCCTAGGTTTATAACATTTTTTAAAAAATTTTTTTTAAATTTTATTTTTTTACTTTACAATACTGTATTGGTTTTGCCATACATTGATTTGGAAGAATGGCATTGAAACATGTATACTATCATGTAAGAAATGAATCGCTAGTCTAGGTTTGATATAGGATACAGGATGCTTGGGGCTGGTGCACTGGGATGACCCGGAGTAATGTTGTAGGAGGCCTGGATAGGACTTGTAAGTGAAAGTCCCAGAAAACCATATCCACCACATTCTACAGGTCAAGCAAGTCACCATGACCTCTTCTTTAAGAGAAGAGGATTTAAACTCTACATCTCAGTGTGAGGAATAGCAAGAATTTTCGACCACCTTTAAACTACCCTTACACTCACTCCTTCGATTTTTAATATACTTCTCTCTTATTTTCCATTTCTGACTTTTTCTATATGTTTTAGATTTTCCTCTATTTTTCAGACCTTCAACTGACTTTTAAAAACATCGATTTCTTTTTATTATTATACTAGTCTATTTCCACAAACTCTTTTCTTAAAATTCATAGGTTTTTACTCTGTGGGTACAATATTTTTTATCTTCTAATGGTGAAAATTGTAGTTTCTTAGTTTAAGTTTTCTTATGCTCCAGGCAAATTTCCCCTTTCTCTTATTCTTTTCCTTCTTCCCCTCCTTGGGTTCTTTGGCTAAATAAAGCTCTTAAAAGTTGAACTCTGGGGGCAGACAGAGTGCATTGAGTGCTAGGCATCATTATAGAGTAATCAAGCCTGAGTCAGCTTTTCATCATATGAAGTGTCATTATCTATAGGACTTTTTTTTGGTCAAGGAGGGGAGTGGCAGCCTGCTTCTGTGAAAAGGAAACATTCAAATCCTGCTTGGCAAGTGTAATAAGACAATGTGACAGAAGTCTGGGAGCCATACAGAAGATGTGAATATTCATTTGAGTAGCCTTGTTTTCAGCACAGCATTTCTCTCTGTTCCTGTCTGTGCTTGGTGGCCCTAGTTCAGAGTGCCCGTCATTCACTTCTGTAGAGAGCGAGTCTCTAACTTTTATTCTATTTGCTCCAGTGGAAGAAGCGGATGAGGGGAACTGACTGCTCCACACACATCCTATTTTGTCTTACCTGTCAACTCTGCTCTCCCGGCTATCTGGTATCTCAAATTCCTGAGCCTTTTTGGAACTTCCTGACCCTAAATCATCTTGCTTCACTTTGATTTCCCCTTAGTATCCTTTAGCGTTTCATTCCTAGGAAGTCTATCATGCATTATCCTTTCTCATCTTCAAAAATATTAACATATGAAAATTTTATTTCTTTTTTCTTTGTGTGTGTGTGTGTTTGTGAGTTTCTGCTTTACTGTCATTTTACTGGAGTTTTGAGAGGGAGTGGAAATATGTGTTGAATATTTTATGTTTAACCAGAAATCTACTTGTATTTTTCCCCTACTATGGAGTAGTCAACTCTTTCTATTGTGATCCACAGTAGACCAAAGACTCTCTCATTTCTGTTCTTCAGGACAAAGGCATGCTTAGCATAGCAGATCTAGACAGTGAGGGAGCAACTAGGAGCCATGGCTGCCGCTGAGAACTTGCAGACTCTCATCCCACACAGAGATGAGCAGAGCCAACTGCAGTCCAAGCTCCGCCTGCTTCCACGTTCAGAAACCTAAGGAAAATCACATTTACTGGATTTGTCAGTCACTAGGCTAAGCTCTTAGATGTGGTGTATCTTATCTAATGCTTATCTCAACCTTGAAAAGTATTGTTATTATCTCCATCTTAGAGACAAAACATATGAACCACAGAGAGTTTTAACAACTTTCCAAGGCCACGCAGTTGGTTCATGGCAGAACTATCCCAGGAGGTCTATTTTGGGACTGTTCTGTATTTCACTTTGCCTCCCAGCTAGATGACATCTTTGAGATGATGAGGACCTAATTCCTCATTGTATTCAGGGACTATCATATCTCAACTAGGAGTTTTTGTCCTTCCTGAATACTGAGGGGAGGAGACTCATTAACTTTTTTTTTTCTTTTGAACTTTTTATTTTGTATTTGAATATAGCCGATTAGAGACACATTAACTTTGCGAATACAAAACGAGGAAGTAAGGGGAGGTCTTATGTTGGGTCATTGTAATTTGGTTGAGGAGAATGCAGGATGAAACATGGAAATGAGTGAGAAACATATCCCAATATCTGTATAAACTACATGGATTAGGTTTTAATGAATAAGTGCCTTTTATATTCCAGGAGGACTTATTGCTTTGCTTAAGCTTTACAACAACCTTCAGAGAAAGGTGATTTTTCAATTTTTCAGATGAATTAGCTCATAATCAGATTGCTTAAGATACCTGTCAAGATCACATGGGTAAAAAAGCACAGAGCTGGGACTCAAATCCAGACCTCCTGACTGTAATCAAACTTTCCCTTTTCGAGAGAGGACTTCATTGTTTTCAGGAAAAATAATATCCACCATGAAAATTTTTTATCACACTGTTTGGCGTGTATCGGGCCTTAGAAAGGTCTAAAAGATCAAATTAATCTGATCAAGATTCTATTTAAGGTTGGCATTAGTTATAGATCCTGGACAAACGACATCATCTCAGGTTTTTCACCTGAAAGATGCAGATGATAACAATTTGAACATAGAAGAACAAATAGAAAACACTCTGCACAGTGGCACATGGAACTACATTTCAAAAAACTGTAAATATTTACAACAGCCCTGTGGTCAGACTATATCTTAGGCTGTAATAGGCTATATCAGGCTCTATTTGAAAAATGCATCTACCTTTAAATGAAATTCCCTGGTGGCTCAGATGATAAAGAATCTGCCTGCAATGCAGGAGACCCAAGTTTGATCCCTGGGTTGGGCAGATTCCCTGGAGAATGAAATGTCAACCCACTCCAGTATTCTTGCCTAGAGAATTCCATGGATGGAGGAGCTGGGTGGCCTATAGTCCATGGGGTCTCGAAGAGTCAGACATGACTGAGAAATTGACACTTTGAATGAACTCCAGGAGGTGGGGTCCAGGCCTTTCCCTCATGCTTTGCTATTTAGTACTCTATGGCTCTGACTGCCGGCCTTTGATACAGAAGGAAGATAAATCATGTGGAACCATTTTACAGAGCTGTTTTAACTCATGTGGACATGGCCTTATTTATGACTTACCAACTTTCTGGAGGCACATCCTTTCTCCTCTCCAGGTTCATCTTTCTTTAGGAATTCCTCCACACACTGATCTCCAGTATCTGGTTAAGATTTAACTGCTGACAAGTCAGGGGAGAGGGCTACAAGTCTGATTTATTACTGGGTTCCTGGGGATGAATCTCATAAAAAGCAGATTCTGATTCATGAGGTCAATAGTGAGACCTAACATTCTTCCTTTCTAATCAACTTTCGGGGGCCACATGCTGCTGCTCCTTGGAGCACATTCTGAACAGGGAAGGTTCAGAAAAAGTCAGAAGATTAAAAAAGAGAGAAAGAAAGAAAAGAAAAAGTCAGAAGATGTGGGCCAGAGTTACTAACTGTGGCCTCTTGGACAAGTCACTTTTCTCTCTAATCCTCAGAGTCTTTATTGTTAAAATGGGAGATGCAGCACTGATAATACAACTTAGGTTCCTAAAGGTTCAAAGGAAGCTGCAAATACAACATGCCTTAATTTCATTTTGTTTGAAGCAAAAGAACTCCCTATTTCTTTCTACTTAAGAAATGTATGAAATTATAAGTGGTCTGTGATGCACTGCTTCTTAATTTAAAAATCTGATTTTTGCATAATGGAAGTTATTCAATCAACTAGAATCTGGCATAGAGGTGACCTGCATTTACCTCTAGTAGGACTCAAATGACTTCAATTTATGTTTATTTGAAGGTGGAGATGAAGAAAAGAGCTGTGAGAAGGATTTAAGGAAAACTTACAGTAATTATTAAGCATTACAAGTTAGAAAACAAACAAATAAAACAAAAAAATTGTACCCTTCATGATAAAAGCAGGTAATTTTTAAGAAAAGCTTCATAAGTTCTAAAGCACCATAAAATGTCCTACATGTGGCTATCAAATAATTAACAAAATCAGAAAATATTTGGTGTCAGAACTCAATGTATAACTTATACTGATCAGATTCATTTAGCCTCATTCTTTCCATTTGAACTTCCAGTTAGTGTAACGTGATAGTAACAACAGTAATGATTATAAGGCAACTTAAAGCTAATTCAGTTTATAGAATCCACTTCTTATTGAAAGCAGCTGTGGGGCTTCTTGCCAAAATAGCTCTCCTCAATTTCTTAGAGAGTTTCTGAAAGTTGGAAGCTTTTTCCAACGCAGGTCTTCCTATCTGATGGGTAAAGAAGGTACTTGGGTCCTCTTGTACCCTGGGCTTTCACTACAAAGCTCTGCTTTGCTTTGGACACCTAATTAGTCTTGTACCTGTGAACATTTGTTTAGTTTCTCAAATTTCCCAGCTTCTCAGAATCCAACGGTGGGGGTGTCTCTGTATTTGGGGAACAAGTTGTGGCAAGCTAACAATGTTTCTTTTTAGAGGAGAGGGGTAAAGAATCCTTGTGCTTGTGCTGAGATATGATTAGTGCTGGCTATGAGGTCTCTGGGCTCTGAGGTGTGACTTAGATGGAAAGAGCTAAGAAGCCCCAGGCTAGTGGGTCTCAAAGAGTGGTCCCTGGATGAACACCTCAACATCACCTGGGATCTTGTTAGAAATGTGACATTTCAGACCTTAGCCCTAGGTCCGCTGAATCAGGGATTCTGGGGGAGGCACCCAGTACTCTATAGTGTAACTCACTTCCCAGGTGATTCTGATGCATGATAGAAACAGAGGAGAGCTACCCCAAACCAAAGGCTTCCACCGGAACCAAAGCCATCTTGGCAACTTCTTTCTTCAGTACAGCCCAGAGGTTATAAGTTTCTGGTCACTGTTCAAGCTCATTCTTAGGTTGGCACTTCAACTTGGATGTACCCAGAAACCTCCTGGGATCAGGTTGTAATGTACAGTATAACTCCACTGGGTCTGTGGAGGGTCCTGTGGTATGACAACCACAAGAAGCAGGCAGTGATGCTGATCTGCCAATGGTTCCATTCATGGACCAGCCACTGATAGAGATGGATGGTTGATCATTCTCAGAGTAGGAAAGCTTTACAGCACGTATTTTTTTTTTAATTGAAGAATAATTGCTTTACAGAATTTTGTTGTTTTCTGTCAAACATCAGCAAGAATCAGCCATAGGTGCACCCATGTCCCCTCACTTCCAGACCTCCTTCCCATCTCCCTCCCCTTCCCACCCTTCCAGGTTGTTACAGAGCCCCTGTTTGAGTTCCCCGAGTCATACAGCAAATTCCCATTGGCTATCTGTTTTACATGTGGTATTATAAATTTCAATGTTTCTCTCTCCATGCATCTCACCCTCTCCCTTCTCCCTTCTCCACATGTCCATAAGTCTGTTCTCTATGTCTATTTCTCCATTGCTGTCCTGCAAATAAATTTATCAGTACCATCTTTCTAGATTCCATATATATACAATAATAGACGATATTTATCTTTCTCTTTCTGACTTACTTCACTCTGTATAATAGGCTCGAGGTTCATCTACCTCATTAGAACTGACCTAACTGTGTTCCTTTTTATGACTGAGTAATATTCCATTGTATATGTATATATATTCTATATACATACTTTATTCATTCATTTGTCTATGGACATCTAGGTTTCTTCCATGTTCTAGCTTTTGTAAATAGTGTTGCAATGAACATTGGGGTACATGTGTCTTTTTCAATTTTGGTTTCCTTGGTCTACATGCCTAGGAGTGGGATTGCTAGGTCATATGGTGGTTTTATTTCTAGTTTTTCAAGGACTCTCCATACAATCTTCTACAGTGTCTGTATCAGTTCACATTCCCACCAGCAATGCAAGAAGGTTCCCTTTTCTGTACACCCTCT